>NC_141821.1:10518951-10846763 GCF_982586985.1 Callionymus lyra
TTTGGACTTGATACATTCATTTTTATTTGATTTAGCTCCTGTTAAAAGACGATAAAAGTCAACATCTGACAAATCTTGTTCTTCTGTACTTAAAATAATAATAATAATAATAATAAATGGCTGATAAAAAATGTAATCAAAGTAGTTAATGTTGATGTAGTTTTGAGAAAGACAAATTAAAAAAATAAATTAAACATTAAAAAATATATTTGTAAATATTTCAATGGATAATTTTCAGGGGAAATGATTCACTTAAGCTCCTGAAAGATTTGACCTTTGGATTTGTTCGGTGGTAGACATTTGGACGATGGTGGAGATACCAGGTCAAAGGTTAAGAGGAAAACGAGCAGTTAGGTTGAGCAGGAGGAAGAGAACGACGTGAGGTTCATCTGTTGCAGCTCACCTTTCATGAGCGTGGAAACAGTTTAATAATCTAATCTTCTATGACACTTTCATGACTTGTTTCCTGTTCGCTTTATTACAGCAGGACTCGCAAAAATGAACGACATGGTTTCACGTAAACAGGAAAAAAGTGCTTCATCTGCTGATTTTAGAAGTTAAGAAGTTAAATTGTTCCAAAACCAGAAGACCTTTGGTCTCGCAGCTTTTCTGAATCTACATTTAGTTGAAACATCGGTGTATCAGTGTAGAAATAATCCTTTTTTTTCTCCATATCTGTGTGACCAAGAAGCATTTTTATTTGCTGGTTCAGTGACACATGACCGCTTTTTACCGTTTTTTAAAATTCTTTCTTCTCAAACTTCACATTTGCAGTTGCCGGTGTGAATCCTCGTGCCGGAAGACCTTCATAATGTTGTGTCATCGCTCCATTCTGAGAATCCTGCACCTCCTCCTGGTCCTCGCCATCCTGGGGTTCCCCCCCCCCCCCCGCACACCCCCGACTGGTTCTGACCCGGGAGCCGGCAGTTCTGGGTGGCAGCTCTGGAGCCTGTGATGGCGGCTGGTGGTCCACGTTATGATGCTGGTTTTTCCATTTTCCAAATTGCAGCGAAAACGTTCCTGCCAAGAGCTGCTGCACGAGGCCAGCAGTCGCCTGTGCCGTCGAGCAAACTCAGAGTTGGGTTTAGGAGGCGGTGGAGGTGTGTGTGTGTGTGTGTGTGTGTGTGCGTGCACTTGTGTGTGTGTGTGTGTGTTTTTGTGCCTTTAGACGTAACAGAGGAGAGAGTGACTCAGCTCGCTGACATCCAACATCCAACAAAAACTCCACAACTCTCCAGTTCCAGTCCAAGTGTGTTCTGTGATCCCAATCCAAGTGTTCACTCAGAAACACACACTCACCTCACTTAAAACACACACACACACACACATATATATCCAGAAACACACACTGAACATGTTGATCTTCCTCCAGAGAACATCCTTCTTCTTTAACCTCCTTTCATACTAAGCATGTAGCATTAAGCGTGTAGCTCCAATAATCCTTGCCCAAGGGTCTGTCTCCCTGGGATTCAAACCTTTAGCATCTGACTGCTCCAGGCATAGGTGCTAAGCTAACCAGGTCAAATATAGGAATTCAAGTTCTGTCGTGAACACACAAGGCACACTGACCTCTCATGTTAGTTTGAGCACCTACACGTTTACATGGAAATAAGTTGCTTTTAAGGCACACAACGCCTTTAGCCGTTATGCTAACAGAGATGCGAATGTTGAGCTAAAAGAGATGCTAACGGTGGTGAGCTAACAGAGATGCAAATGTTGAGCTAACAAAAATGCTAACCTTAAGATAACAGCGATGCTAACGTTATGCTAACAGAGATGTGAATGTTGAGCTAACAGAGATGCTAACGGTAAGATAACAGAGATCCTATGTTATGCTAACAGAGATGCTAACGTTAAGCTAGCAGAGATGCTAACGTTGAGCTAACAGAGATGCAAGTGTTGACCTTACAGAGATGCAAATGTTGAGCTAACAGAGATGCTAACATTAAGATAAAAGATATCCTATGTTGTGCTAACAAAGATGTTAACGTTGAGCTAACAGAGATGCTAACAGAGATGTGAAGGTTGAGCTTACAGTTATGCTAATGTTAATAAAACAGAGATCCTATGTTGTGCTAACAGAGATGCGAATATTGAGCTAACAGAGATGCTAACGTTATACTTACAGAGATGTGAATGTTGTGCTTACAGAGATACAAATGTTGTGCTAAATGGGATTCTAGCGTTGAGCTAACAGAGATGCAATTGTTGAGCTAACAGAGATCCTATGTTGTGCTAACAGAGATGATAATGTTGAGCTAACAGAGATGCTAACGTTATGCTTACAGAGATGCTAATGTTAAGCTAACAGAGATGCTGCTAATGGAAGTTGGTGGACTTCAGACCAGAATGTCACATCATCTGTTGGTAGATTGTTTCTATTTTACTCAATAAAACATTGCTTCAAAAAAGTTTATTCAATTTATTTAAAAGAATTTGAGGCGACCTCAATCAAAATTTGCGTTAATGTAAAAAAAAATCCGAAAATTCGCATCAATTAATTAAAAGAAATTGCTTCTATGTAAAAAAAAAAATTTTTTTACATTTAAGAAACTATTTATTAATAGAAGCGAATTTTCGGATTTAATAATGAATAATTTACAACCTGACCAAGTCTACTCATTTAAAAGAGCGATACATCATAGTCCATTGACAGACGAGCGAATAAAAACTATTTTCCTAGTGTTCCGCGTCCGTGACGTCACCTGCTGCTCATCTCTATTCTGTGCGCTCAGCTTTTCCAGCTTCCTTCTATTGTTGCAGCCGGAGTCGTTTATCTTGTGGAGCCGGCGAGCAGATCTTTCTAATACCTGTAAATTCCCTTCATCCATAAAGATGATGGAAGTCTGTGTTTTTGCTCACACGTCTCCACACGACCGGCCGCATCCGTCAATGTTAAGCAGATGCAGACGCAGAAGTAAATGAAAGCCAGGACCAGGATCTCTGCGACGAACATGATACTCTTGGCTGCTCTGGACAAACCTGCAGGCTTTGATTCCTCCTCCTCCTCACTTTCTTCTTCACCTCCTACTAACACGTCTTCAGCCAAACATGCAAACATGATGCAAGGATCAGCAACGTGTGAGAGTGTGTGTGTGTGTGTGTATGAGAGTGTGTGTGTGTGTGTGTGTGTGTGTGAGAGAGAGAGAGCGTGTGTGTGTGTGTGGGCCTCACCTTCTCTGTGATCCTGCTCGTCAGATCCACGTGTTGCCACAGCCACGCAGCCTTTCGTGCAGCCGGACGTCTCACTGACCAGAGACACACAACTGTACACATGTACACACAACTGTACATAACTGTACACAACTGTATACATGTACACAACTGCACAACTGTACATAACTGTACACAACTGTATACATGTACACAACTGCACACAACTGTACACAACTGCACAATTGTACACAACTGCACACAATTAGGACGCTGTACACAAGTACACAACTGGGACACAAGTGTGCGTGAGGGAGTGATAAAAGAGTGAGTGAGTGAGTGAGTGAGTGAGTGAGTGAGTGATACAAGAGAGAGTGAGTGAGTGATACAAGAGTGAGTGAGTGACTGATACAAGTGAGAGTGATACAAGCATGAGTGAGTGATAAAAGAGAGAGTGATAAAAGAGTGAGTGATAAAGGAGAGATTGATACAAGAGTGAGCGATACAAGAGTGAGTGATAAAGGAGAGATTGATAAAAGTGTGAGTGATACAAGAGTGAGTAATAAAGGAGAGATTGATAAAAGTGTGAGTGGTAAAAGAGTGAGTGTATAAGTTATCAAGGATGAATAAATGAGCTGAATGACTTCAGTGCATGAATAAGTTAAGAGAGTGATACAAGAGAGAGTGAGTGAGAGATACAAGAGAGTGATACAAGAGAGAGTGAGTGATACAAGAGTGAGTGAGTGATACAACAAGAGTGATACAAGCATGAGTGAGTGATAAAAGAGAGTTATAAAAGAGTGAGTGATACAAGAGTGAGTGATAAAGGAGAGATTGATGAAAGAGTGAGTGGTAAAAGAGGGATTGATAAAAGAGTGAGTTGGTGATAAAGGAGAGTGATACAAGAGAGTGTGATAAAGAGATAAAGGAGAGATTGATAAAAGTGTGAGTGATACAAGAGTGAGTGGGTGAGTGATACAAGAGTGAGTAATAAAGGAGAGATTGATAAAAGTGTGAGTGGTAAAAGAGTGAGTGTATAAGTTATCAAGGATGAATAAATGAGCTGAATGACTTCAGTGCATGAATAAGTTAAGAGAGTGATACAAGAGAGAGTGAGTGAGAGATACAAGAGAGTGATACAAGAGAGAGTGAGTGATACAAGAGTGAGTGAGTGATACAACAAGAGTGATACAAGCATGAGTGAGTGATAAAAGAGAGTTATAAAAGAGTGAGTGATACAAGAGTGAGTGATAAAGGAGAGATTGATGAAAGAGTGAGTGGTAAAAGAGGGATTGATAAAAGAGTGAGTTGGTGATAAAGGAGAGTGATACAAGAGAGTGTGATAAAGAAGAGATTGATAGAAGAGAGGATGATAAATGAGCGAGTCGTAAAAGAGAGAGTGAGTGATAAAATAGTGAATAAGTGATACAAGAGTGAGTAATAAAGGAGAGATTGATAAAAGAGTGAGTGATACAAGAGTGAGTGATAAAAAAGTGAGTGATACAAGAGTGAGTGATAAAAAAGTGAGTGATACAAGAGTGAGTGATAAAAGAGTGAGTGGGTGAGTGATACAAGAGTGAGTAATAAAGGAGAGATTGATAAAAGTGTGAGTGATACAAGAGTGAGTGATACAAGAGTGAGTAATAAAGGAGAGATTGATAAAAGTGTGAGTGATACAAGAGTGAGTGATACAAGAGTGAGTAATAAAGGAGAGATTGATAAAAGTGTGAGTGATACAAGAGTGAGTGATACAAGAGTGAGTAATAAAGGAGAGATTGATAAAAGTGTGAGTGGTAAAAGAGTGAGTGTATAAGTTATCGAGGATGAATAAATGAGCTGAATGACTTCAGTGCATGAATAAGTTAATATCTCTGTAACTATGGCGACGATGATGAGGCTGGTTGTTGACTCCTGCACAAGAAAGTCTTCCAGGATGAACACATGAATCCAATCGATGTTCTTCGGCAACAGAATCCCAGCATTTCTCTTCCTACACGTAACTAATCGAGGTTATTACATCCGTCCATCACGGCGTATTTAGACGAGGCCTGCAGCGACGGGCCATGATACATCCTCCACTGAAATAGTTCGTCTTGTTCCGTCGCCACGAACACAGTCAGCGGCGGCACGACTGTTAAATGAGACGTGACAGTGGGAGGAAGTCCTCGGGCGATCCCGGCAATGGCAACCGAATTATAACACGAGCGCCCCCCCCTCCCCTCGCCGACACACAATATCAGTATTTTTAATTCAGCTCACCGGGGATGAGAACGCTTCCCTGGCAGCGCCGTCAGACGTGGAGCGCCTCCAACACTTCCTGGTGTCACCTCTGCTTAGACACACCTTTGCAGGATGTGACCTCCTTCCAGCGCCGACCCTGGCAAGAGCTGCTCTCGGAGGGAGGCTCAGACGTGGTTCTGGCCAGACCTGCGCCAGGAATCCTCCCACCGAGTCGAGCCGTGACCCACCGAGATGTTTTCGGTTCCCAGTTCTTTAACTTCATCTTAAACTTTTTTCTGTTTTTTTTTCATGTTGCTCTAGAAGCTGCGAACGTGAGACCGTCACTGACTGAGTTTTTCCTCAACATCTTATCTTTTTTTTATGGCATAATCACATCTTTTTCTCCCTCGCTTTACTTCCTTATATATCATTTTAATTTCATCCAAAAATGTTCCTGTTATATTAAGAATATTTTTCTTAATCCCTTTTTTTCTCTTAGCTTGACATGTGTCAACAGTCAAGGCGATACAATGGTGTGTTTTTACCAAACGGTCCGTCTATGTGGGTATATTTGGTTTGCGGGGTCCCAAAGGGGGGGGGGGGGGGTCCAATGGGTAACAGGTACCGATGTGCCAATAGGTGGCGCTGATTGGACAGGGGGTGAGAGAGGTGAAAAATAACGGTTAATAAATGTGTGAAATAAGCCTATGAACCAGAAGGTTTAAGCATTTATTGTGGCCTGGTTTAAGGAAAGAATGCTCAGGAGGTCACTTTTTTAAAAAAGATCTTCCGTAAAGTAGGACGTATCACACACACTCGTGTTTTGTTGTCAGCCACTGTGAAAGTACATCAGTGTCATGAGAAGATGAAATGGTTAGATTTGAAATGTCTTATTTACCAAAAACGTTTTTCTGAGCATTTAGTTATTATTTTTTAAACATTTGAATTAAATAATGTATTTATTGAATGGTATATTATTTTATTGACAACCATTCAATATTCTTTGTGTTGAAAACCTATATTTTAATTCCTATTAATAAAAAAAATACATTTCTGGGCACACGCTGGTGGTTTACATGATCACCTCACAGCGAAAAATGTCACCGGTTCACTTCCAGGTCGGATGGGAGTCAACATGTGACCTTTCTGTGTGTAGAGTTTGTGTGTCCTCCCTATGTTGGGTTTACTCCAGGAACTCCGGTTTCCTCCCACAGTCCAAAAACATACAGAGGTTGATTCAGATCTTGAGGAAATTGTCCGTGTGTATGAGTGTGTGTGAATGGTTGTGTGTCTTTGTGTGTCCTGCGATAGACCGGCGTCCTGTCCAGGGTGTCCCCTGCTTCTCGTCCGCAGAAACTGGGATAGACTCCAGTCTCCCGTGTGACCATGAGGGATTAAGCAGTAAAAAAAATCATATAAAGTCAGACATTCTTTTGGTATTGTGCGTTGATTATACCTTGTAACACTTTTACATTGAATTAAAAAAATCTACCAATAGATTATATACGTTTAGAATTATTTATTGGAACTGGAATGTTAAAATCAACCCTTAGAAATAAAGAATTAAATGATTCAAACCAAAAATACTTTAAAAAGTGCCCACATTAAATTTAGGTTGTGATGGAACTGATCTCCTTCTGTGAGTAAATCACTGGTGAACAGGTTTATGAATCTCAGACTGATCTCTGTTCAGTCCTGTGGCGAGCTCTGAGGCCGACAGGCCCGGATTCTTTCGCCAGAACACACAAGAGCGATAAGAGATCCGACACAAAGTAGCGACTCAGCAAGAATCCTCCTCCCTGCACGCGGCGTGGCCTCTGGCCGTGGAGGGATAACTCAATTACAGTAGCGGCACAAGCTAATCTCACTTCCTCTGCGGGGGTCGGATGTTGTGAGTGTTGCAAAGGGCGAGCGATCCTGAAAGAGAGACGGAGGATTAAATCCCCCGCGGTCAGATACTGACGTGTTTGAGCGGCTTGTTCCTGTCAATCATCTTCCTCGTCCACTTGTCAATCATACTTGACTGACGTCAGTGAAACCTTCTTTCTTTTCTTAAGAACGTCAGGCATGATTGATTGTGCAACACGACCTGCTGATTCAAGTCCCAAAATGCACTGCAACAAATGCATCTTGGAAAAAGGTTCCATGAGTACATTAAAGGGACGCTTTTCTTCCATCGATTCCCTCAATTACTACAGTAGAAAATGTGCTTAAGCCCCGCCCACTAAAAACACACAAGGTTTTTTTTCTGGAGATGAAATCTTGTTAAGATAGATAAACTTTATTAATCCCTCTGGAGATCTTCTTTTGGGAAATTTTGTATTCAGTTCACAGCAGACACAGATGATGGATTCATGAAAACTAGAACAACAACAAAGTGAAATAAAAAGATCATCAAAATATAAGTATAAAGAACTTGGATCGGTCAAAAATAACGAAAAGAAAATGATACAAAGATTAACATAGAATAACGCCATCCTTTCACTCCACTCCAGTGTCGTCAATCCCGTTAGTATCCACCTTCAAAGGGACTCATTGTATAAACAAAGCTGGGCGTGATAAAAGCTGGCTGGAGGAGGAGAGAAGCCAGTATTGTGTCATAATGGCTTCTCTCTTGTATCCCCTCCTTCGCCCAGATTTTAGACGGAGAACTTTATAAAATAATAAGTTCAAAACATGTGCATCAGGGCTTCACATTAGTTTTCCTTTAATAAAGGAAGGTGTTAACGGGATTTCCAGGAATTCTCGCGACAGCACCAACACACGCACACAATATTTCAAATTTTATTCCATTATTATCTTGATGTTTGGAACGGTTTCGACTGATTCCTGTTTGACATATTTGGATTTTAACGGCTACTCCTACTTCAAAACTAGTGAACATAAATGTATCTTGATTAAACACAGAGTATAAACAAGTAAAATGGGAAAATAATTGGTATTCCAAATGTGTCTGGAGAACTTTGAAAACTGCCCTAACTAGCTGGTTATTGGTTAAGACTCGCTTACATCAAGGGAATAAGTTTGATACCCTGTCGTTATGGGTGTACAAGTATAACTGGGTTTGAACAGATCCACCTCCCAGGTACACAACATCCCACTCTTGGCTTCTGTTCAGACTTTTGCATCATCATTATCTTGAATCTCTGGTGGCGCCCTGTAGTTCAACCCCCTCTTTGTGTGTCCCTGCTTTTTTTGTTGTGTTCGCTTCACACCGTCTGAGGTTTGTGATCATCGACGGAACGACACAAGCTGGTCAACGCTCTTTACTTTTGTACCTTCGTGAGGCGAAAAAAACAAAAATATTAAATGATAAAAACACATATTTTCTTTTAAACCTGAGAACTGTTGTCTCTTCCTCTGAGGATGAAAGAAAGCAGGAGGAAGATAAAAAAAGTTCTCTTAATCTCACCTTCAGAGCAGTGAGAAAGCGAGGAGCCTTTTTTTTTACCCGCCCTGAATAAAAATCCTAGATTATTTGTCTTGAGACGAACCTGCCAATTTACACAAATGTGTTTTCCGTCCGCCTCTTCAAAAGTGCCAACAGATGGAGGCTGATTGGCGCCGACAACAGTTTGGAGTTGTCGGTCCGCTGCCGCCGCGCTCTTGTGTTTGGCGTTTATCAGCGCATGCAGGAAGAATCCAATAAACACGGTCCAGATCTCATTCGGCCGTGTCGAACAGAGGTGCTGCAGGTGCGACGCCCGCTTTTGTTATTCCACATGAAAAATAGCAACAGCTGCACGAGAGGCTCTTCGGGAACAAAAGGGAATTCGGGAGAAGCTGGTCAAACGTCTGGTGGAGTTAACGTGATGTCGTGAGTGCGATGTTGTGAACGCGATGTTGTGAATGTTATGTCGTGAACGTTATGTCGTGAACGTTATGTCGTGAACACGTTGTTGGGAAAGCGATGTCGTGAACGTTATGTTGTGAACGCGATGTTGTGAATGCGATGTCGTGAACGTTATGTCGTGAACGCGTTGTTGGGAACGCGATGTCGTGAACGTTATGTCGTGAACGCGATGTTGTGAATGCGATGTCGTGAACGCGATGTTGGGAACGCGATGTCGGGAACGCGATGTCGGGAACGCGATGTCGGGAACGCGATGTCGGGAACGCGATGTCGGGAACGCGATGTAGGGAACGCGATGTCGGGAACGTGATGTCGGGAACGCAATGTCGTGAAGGCGAAGTCGTGAACGCGATGTCGTGAACGCAAAGTCGTGAACGCGATGTCCTGAACGCGATGTCGTGAACGCGAAGTCGTGAACACGATATCGTGAACGCGATGTCCTGAACGCGATGTCCTGAACGTGATGTCCTGAACGCGATGTCCTGAAGGCGATGTCGGGAACGCGATGTGTGGAACGCGATGTCGGGAACGGGATGTCGATAACGCGATGTCGTGAAGGCGAAGTCGTGAACGCGAAGTCGTGAACGCGAAGTCGTGAACGCGAAGTCGTGAACGCGAAGTCGTGAACGCGATGTCCTGAACGCGATGTCGGGAACGCGAAGTCGTGAAAGCGATGTCCTGAACGAGATGTCCTGAACGCGATGTCGGGAACGCAATGTCGGGAACGCAATGTCGGGAAAGCGTTGTCGGGAACGCGATGTCGGGAACGCGATGTCCTGAACGCGATGTCCTGAACGTGATGTCGTTAACGCGAAGTCGTGAACGCGATGTCGGGAACGCGAAGTCGTGAACGCGATGTCCTGAACGCGATGTCCTGAACGCGATGTCCTGAACGCGATGTCCTGAACGCGATGTCGTGAACGCGATGTCGTGAACGCGATGTCGTGAACGCGATGTCCTGAACGCGATGTCCTGAACGCGATGTCCTGAACGCGATGTCCTGAACGCGATGTCCTGAACGCGATGTCCTGAACGCGATGTCCTGAACGCGATGTCGTGAACGCGATGTCGGGAACTGCTAGCTTCAAGCTTGATGGAACAGCTTCATGTTCGTGAGATGTTCAGAATAAGAACTCTCCGAAATAGCTATCTTCTGTGGAGTCCATCTAAGAACAGTCCGTTAAACCTGGTCAGACATCTGAGCACCTCATGTCCACCGCGTACAAAGTGTTTTATATTTTATATATAAAGTCAAGATGGTGTGAGGTTGACCTATTCTAGTGCAACCTACTTCCTGTTTTGGAAGCCGTTCAGTCCCGCAACTCATTTCACTTTGACTCACTAAGACGATGAGTATTGAGCAATTCCCATGAATCCAAACTACTTCATGAGACCTGGTCAGATGTGTAGGATTGAGCTATTTTACAGGAATCAAACCCTGTTCCTATCTTCCAATGGTTGACTCAGGATGTGACTCACATGAGTCCAACCCACTTTCTGTTCTTCAACCCGATTCATTGACACCACAAAGTAGAATTATCTCTTACAGTCAAACCTACTTCCTGCTCATCTAGAGTCGTAGCAACATCATATTTCTGTGATTCATTATGAGTCAGATCTGCTTCCTGTCTTACCAGGACACGTGTCCGAGGCAAAAATAATGGATGGGTCCCATTTGTTTTCAAGGGCACCTAATGTGAAAACCCAACTCTCGTGACTTATTCACATGTTGTAAATGTTGAAGTCGTCCTCTTCAAAATGCAGTAGTTCATTCATCATGACGTTGCTCTGTTTTGAAGTTATTACTTAATAAAGTTCTCTCCCGTCTGAAATCAAACGAGATCACGGTTTAAATAAAACAATCTGACGTCACTCTGGTGCAGGTGTCCTCCTCTAGAGCCCTAAATCAGTTAAGTACCTACATGTTAATCGTGAAACAAAATAAATATTTATGTAAACATGGTGAGAGTTACTTCTGCCTTTAGGTGTTTTTGTAATGTAAGTAAGAAAGTAAGTAATTTTTATTTGTATAGCGCTTTTCCAGACCAGGGTCACAAAGCACTTAAACAATCAAAACAATATTCAATAAAGTATATACTTTAAAGGGCAAGATAAAACTGTGTCACACAACAGGAGTTCCAGAAAATCAAGATGTTTCTTGAAGGAGTCAGTAGATCCATCAAGCGCAAAGAGAGAGGAAGATCGTTCCAAAGCTTAGGAGCAACAGCCTGAAAAGATTTCTCTCCTCTGGTCCTGAACCGTGTTCAGGAACCATCAGTAGATTCTGATCCAAAGACCTCAGAGCCCGAGCTGGGGTGTAAGTCTGGATCAGATCACTGATGGAAGGTCTGACCATGAATAGATCTGAAAGTAAGAACCAGAATTTTAAAGTTGATCCTGAAAGAAACTGGAAGCCAGTGAAGAGTTTTAAGGATCGGAGAAATGTGAGTTCTTCTACTTGAGCGGGTTAGAATTCTCGTTGCAGAGTTCTGAATCAACTGCAGGCGAGACAGCTCCTTCTTGTTAAGACATGAAAATAAACTGTTACAATAGTCCAGACGAGAAGAAACAAACGCATGGATTACAAGCTCCAGATCATGTTCCGACAACATTTTCCTAAGTTTAGAGATTTTTCTCAGTTGAAGGAAACAGTTTCTGGTCAGTTTTCTGCAGTAACTAGTAAGTAGTGTGTGCATTAAGCAGCAAACCTTATTTTTATTATTCGTTTTTAATGTACAAGACAGGAGTTTTAGGGGTGAGTTTACAATTTACGTGTGTCCTTGAATGCAGCTCGTGTTTTGTGACCAATCAGAGCAGAGTGGGCGTGGTTCAGTCTTCTCAGGCAAAACAGTGAATTTTAAGTGGGCGGGGCTTAAGCGTATTTTCTAGTGTAAATATCTTTATTAAATGAGAGTTTTGTGCAAACAGAAACTAACTGACGAGTATAATAGATGTCCTAGAACAATTTAAGAGACACTTTAATCAACACATTAGGTGCCCTTTAAGTATATCCATCTTTTAAATGGCTGGTAAACATTTTTGAGATTTCTCTTCACTGTTTGATATGGTTTTATGATGATTGTTGTTATCATGTTAGCATTCAAACTGTCTTCACATTTTTCTTCCTGAGCAGGAATGGAGCTGCGTCCGAGCGATCTCTCGGAAATCTCGGTTTTCCATGACAAATTGACAAACAAGCCTCTGCTGCAGTCATGTTGGAAAAACCGTCTTCCAGGTTCGGACTGAATTATATTTTGCTAATGCTCACTTGTCAATCAAGTCAACCACTCTTTAAAAAAAAAAAAAAACAGGATGTAAATATGTGTATTTTTAAAGCTAATGCAAAAGTATTCCAGTCTTGCTGTCAGCCTCAAGTGGACATTTGATGAACTGCAGCTCTTTTTTTTTTTTACATTAGATTTAGATCAATAAGCAACATCTGGGGAATCTTAGGTCAGCCAGCATTTTGACTTGAGGAGAGAGACCAATGTATGAAAGTGGTAAATATGTACCAGGTAGTTGTAAATACTTCCCCAGTTTTATGATTTTGCTAAGTCACAAGAAATACTTATTAAATATAATTCGAGAGTAAATTAAAATACACATTTGTTTGAGGAGAGTCAACGCAACATCAATAAAAGAAACTAAAAAGTAAAGTATCGACATCATCGTCAATTTCATTGATCTGTGCTTACTGTACTTTTGTCACGTTGGATTGATCTTCCCACCAGTACCATCTGGATCTTTTCCCTCCGAGCCTCGCGGTACAAAACACAATAAGAGTGCTGAGTCAGCGTTTGAAATGGTTTTCAATCTCTCAAAGATCCAGACCAGAGGTTCTCCTTCACAGTTCTTCTGAAAAGGCTTCATTCACTTCAATCATTACCAAGCTTTTGTCTCCCATGAATGAGAAAAAACATTGATTTGAATAAATGCTTTAAGGCAGCAGGTGGATCCTGGAGCTCGGTAGCATCGCATTAACACGTTCGGTCTAAAGTGGGAAGCTGGATCCAGGGCCGTATCCAATGACTTGTTAGGAGCCAATTGAGCAATTTTGCGTTAAAGACGTGATGGCATACAGTCCTCGAAACTGCTGACACGTCATTTTAGATCCCATTCTGTTTGGCTTTTATGCTTCTCTCAAGTATTATGACGATGGAAATGAGGAGCTCAGAGTAATCTCTAGTGTAGGCTGATTCAGTAGAGAGGACTCCCTTATATGGTCAAGTCTTTACAGTTTTTAAACATTTGTTGTGTCGTCTGAGGCTCGTTTTTGCCAAAAATCCAATTTTCCGACACAAAACGCGAATCAAAAAAATGACGACAAGGCACATTTAAACACCACATCGTGTAAGTTCAGACGTGACACACGCGTGAGCGCCTCCTTGTGTCGGAGACAAAAGGCGGCGTCCTCGTCCGTCACGCTAACGGCTCTAATGAAATCAGCGGTGAGGTAGATGTGGGCGGAGCCTCCCGGAGATTCTGTTAAATGTGTCTAATTTAATGTCAAAGATGAACGAGAGACCTCTGACCTCTGAGTGGAGCTGCTGACCCACAGCTTCCATCTGGCGCCGCAGCACCTCCAGCATCCAGCCTTGTGACTTCCTGTGTGTGTGTGTGTGTGTGTGTGTGTGTGTGTGTGTGTGTGTGTGTGTGTGTGTGTGTGAGTGTAACAGCTGCATACCTCTCTGGGGAACCACTGACCTTATGTTTCTCAGGTGATCATGTTTAATGTTTTGAAGCCAACAGATGCAGAGATTTGTCCTCCCAGTCTGCTCCCGGAAAGAGCCGCGACCACAGACGAGTCTGCTCTGAAGGATCAACGCTTAAATGTCCAAACGTCACCACCGCCCTGATGGATTCATGTCAGAAAATGAAAAGAAAAGTTAAAGGCTGAGGCTGTCGATGACTCTTCTGTGCAGATTTGTTTTTGATGATCAGGACCAAGAGCAACAAAACGGTGACAACAGAGTGACTCATAATACATTTAAAGAACGAACATGGTTCATTAGACTTTTATTTGTTTATACGTCTTAAAAGTGACCTACACAAAGACGGTATTATTACACCAGGTTTTTAAAATAAATGTTTTTACAATATTTTTAAAGGGGAACCATGACCCATGTGACCATTTATTACGGTGCTGTATGGTGGAATTATGTCATCATAATAAAGTCTATTTTTTAAGGTATACAAAAAACGTATTACAATATATTTTTCTCAGAGAAAATGAAATGTATTCTGTTTCTATTGAACATGTCTATTAATTAAGCATACTTGAAAATGCAATTGAAAATAAACGTTTATTTTTCTAAATGTATTGTGGTGTATTTTTTAGTTTTTACCACACTATATATCTACTTTTTTATGTTGAAAAAAGTTTCAAGTAATTATTTATCAAAATACTGTGACATGTAATGATTATTTGTGTCTTTCTTCCTCAATTTTTGAAAACTTTTTAGATCAACTTAAAAACATATATTTCAGTAATCAATCATCAACACGATGTGATTTGTGTTGTTATTGTTTTTTTAATCCCAAATTATTATTATTATTTTTTTATGTGTGTTTTCACATTAGCTTCAGTTTTGCTTTGTAATCAAAGATACCCTATTTCAGGTAGACATGAATATTGCACTTTTTAAAACACATTTCAGCACAAAATAAAAAGAGACATTTAAGATGAAAACATGTTTCAAACTTCACACTGATAGACAGAACACAATTAAAAAATAATGTATTTTAGTTTCACATACATTTTATTCTTTATATTTTCAATTAAGTAGAATAAAAATCTACTGTAAAACTGTAAAAAATGCTACAACACTTTTGCATCAACAGCTGAGCAACAATGTGGTCGGTTGTGGGTTAAATTACGAGCGTTAACTCCTGCTCTTTGAATCCCTGCTGGTCCATGTGTTTGTGTTCTGCACTCACATTTCTCTCTCAGCTACTTAACGCTCTCTGGCTCAAACCATGAAAGTGATCCAACCACACGACGGACCCGCCACTCATCCTCCACCAGGATTCCCTCACCACCGCTATCTTGTCTTTCTGAGCCAGATCTGTCCACAGAGAGTCATGTGACGCGAGGGAGTCGCACCCACGTGAGTCCAGGACGGCGGTTCTGAGGTTCCACCACGTGGTGTCTCTGCAGGGCAGCAGGCAGTGGTCAGCAGACGTCAGGGGGTTAAAAAGTGTTCTCATCTGCAGCTGCAGCCTCCGAAGGATCCAGTGGATAGAGATTCTTTGTACGAGTGGGAAAAGAGATCCAGCTCAGAAATAAAACAGGTGCCGTCACCAGTTGTTCCTTTTGTGCCGGCGCTGAGACCCGCAGCTGTTCCCTGCTGTCGGCCCGTGACGGGAACCACCGCCGCGCAAGATTTTCTACACCAACTCCAAGTCAAATAACTTGAAGAAAGCTCCTCTAAATCTGACACCGTTCTTGCTCGACAGAGACCCCTCCTGGTTGGTCCGTGGTGGTTGAGCTGAGCCAGAGGGCAAAAAACGCGGGTCCGATAAACACGAGCGTCTCTGCTGAAGACGAACAGCAACAGTTGCATCACAGTCTCGCATGAATCACTCGCTCCGTGGAAGTGAATTCGCAGGAAAATGCCGACTCAGCTGCTTTTCCCCCGAACTCAGCGGCTCTTGCAGGAATAAAAGCAGTTTTTTTCACAGAGTTGCATTTTTATCAGATACCTCCGTGTGTGTGTGTGTGTGTGTTGCTGTGCGTCGCTCCGGTCACATCTGCAGCCTGATGTTGTTGTGTGTGTCCGGGAGTGCAGGAGTGAAACTGGATCTCTGAGTGGCCAGGACCGTGTCGAGGGTTAATGTGGAGCCAGCAGCTGCTGCTCAGTCCTCGTCCAGAGCCGTGGGTCTGCGGAGGTTCACTCGTTTCTTCATTGTTTAACAGAAAAAAACAGGTTCAATCCTAAAAAATGTATGACAAGTTTTCAAGTCTTTTATCTTCTTGATTGAAGCAACATTGTTGGAATTGAATAATATCCAGAATTTAATTTAAACCTTGTGTTGTCTCTGGGTCAAGGTGATCCAAAAACAAATATGTTTGGGGTATCCCTTGTGTTGTCTCTGGGTCAAGGTGCTCGACCTCTCTGGCTTCTATAAACACATGTGAAGTGGTAGAGGTCATTCACCTTGACCCAGAGATAACACAAGGTATACCACAAACATATTTGTTTTTGGGCCTTATGGGTCACCTTCACCCTGAGATAAAACAAGGGTTTAAAAAAAGGTGTTTTAAAAAGTGTTTTAAGGTTTTTGATCGAATAATTAAGAGACAAATGTAGTTCCATAGGTGTTCAGAACATTATTCTATGAGTTGAAGGTGGATAGAGTGAAAATAATGATTACAACGAGACTGAGAGCAGAGCGAAGACATCGGGTGGACACTGTAGATTCGATGTCCAATCGTTTTGACAAGGATTTCATTGATTGGAAAGTGTTTTTTCTATGTTTTGATGGGGCTTCATGAAACATCTGATGAGATCACGAAAAACTTAGTGATGGTCTGATGAGGCTTCACGAAACATCTGATGAGGTATCACGATACAGTTAGTGATGAAGCTTCATGAAACAGTGTCATTACTTTCAGAGCCCACTAGATGACGGTCTCTGCACTATTTTCCTTTGTTTTGAACACATTTTCTAATGAAACGCCACATTTTTGTAACTGAAGGTGCCACCTGCTGACCTCTAAACAACATGACACTGCTTCATGAAGCTTCATCACTAGATACAGTGTCAGTTAATTTTGATAGACCACCGGATGTCACTCTATGATTAAAAATGATGCCAGGTTTCATTGAATAGCCAAAGATTGCCATCTAGTGGTCTAACAAATGAATACACTGGCTTCATGAAACATCACCAGCTGTTTTATGAAGCCTCATCAACACATCACTGTTTTTTTCACTAGTGTCAAATAGTGTTTATTTTCTGTGTTATGTGCTCATTCACTGGTATGTTTAATTGATTATAAATGGATTTTAATTTTAATTTAAATGCATCATTATTAAATACTTGATTAATTAGGATTATTAATAATATATTTGATAAAAAATGATCCAGCAGTTTTACCCTAAATGTCTTTAAATGTAATAGAAACAAATAAAATAAAAGATGGTTTTATTTTAAGTCTTTCTCTCCTGAGCTCTGTCATCAAAGAGAGACTCCATCACAGGTTAGACTTGGAGGAGGCCCAGGTGCAGGTCCAAGGATATCACAGCATCGTGCTACACTGGAAGGGATCAATAAAGTTGATCTATTCTAATATATTTGCATTCATGATACTGTGGATCCAGATCATGAGTGGGAGGAGGCCCCGGGGCAGACCCGGGAGTCACCGGAGAGAAAAAAAAACACTCAAATCTCATTTGCTAAACGGCAGCAAATCTCCCATTAAGAACTTGTAGCATCCGGCCCTCTTTGCTCAGGGCTGCTGCCCCATCGACACAACATTGTTAAGTGTTTCGAAACAGCCTGGAATATTCTGTGTGTTCCGTCCACAGTGCGAGTGCATGAGAAGAAAAAGAGTCCTGACAGTTACGGTGACTTAATACCACTTGATATTTCACGGCTGGGGGAATGTGGCGGCACTCCCTGCTTTATGGAGCTGGCCTGGATTATGGAGCTGGATGGAGTCCTGCCCAGAGGAACAGCTGAATGATGTCATACACACACACACACACACACACACACAGGGGAGATGTGGGCTCGTCCACAGGCTCAGATGTCTGGAGTGTGTGGGAACAAGGGGCTGCTGGGTAATTACGAAGGTGAGCAGCGAAAAGGTGGAGAAGTGAGAAGAGCTCCGGGTGAGCTTCTCAGTAGAAAGGCAGGGGTGACGGGAGGAGAGACGCCGGGGAGCAGATGTGTGTGTGATGAAAGATCGAGGTGTGTGTTTTCACAGAGTCTGCCTGGTGACCTCACAGGACATGTGGTGGGTGAGTGGATGGATGGAAGCTGGATCTCCTGAGATGCAGGTTAGCATGCGAGGAGCCTGCGTCCTCCTCATCGCAGCCTAAAAATGGAAACGGTGATTGGAAATTGTTTAGACAACCTGAAATGGTTTACCCCGAGGCTGCAGATCAAAGCGGAGGGAAAATGAATCACAGAGTGTTTCTGTGCGGAAACAAGCCCTTTCTTCCTCCGACAGACTCACTGGCACAAACACAAATATTAAGGTGAACAAAGGGAAGGAGACGCGAGAACGTAGATGTTCTCCTGACTTTTCTCTTTGATCAAACTCCTGCAGCTTCGCTCTCCCGCCTGGGAAAAGCTGGAGTTTTTCATCTTTTTTCTGTTTTTTTCCTCGTCCTCCTTGATTCCTGGCCCCGACCAGCGCCTCACAGAGCGGGGCTGGCGTCGCAGGCTGGTGGTGATCAGTCCCCGGGGAGGAACTGCGTGGGCGACGACTGCGACACAACCTGGTTCTCCTGACTGATCCAACACGACCTGCTGTTCTTACCCCCTTTTTTTTCACTGCTTCTCAAAGCGGCTGAGTCACCGTTCTTCAAGGAACCCTGATGTCAGTTCCAGCGTCCAAGTGTCCGTGAGCTCAGCACTTTGATGTCGTCAGACTTCCATCACCTCTGGTGATGTCAGCAGACGTGACTCGCAGCTTCCTGTGAAATCAGCAGGAAAAGTGTTTTGACGAGTTCAATTCAGAGACTCTTTGGAAAAACACAATAAATAAAACTGTTAATGGAAACAGTGAATTACTCCCAAATCTCTTAAATATAAGTTTCTACACTTTCGTGAAGAGTTTCCTGGATGTAAGTAAGTAGGTAAATAATTTGTATTTGTAGAGCGCTTTTCCAGACCAGGGTCACAAAGCACTTAGACAATAAAAACAATATTCAATAAAATATATACTTTAAAGGTCAAGATAACACTGAGAACAACACAGAATTAACAACAGAATGTAACAAAATAGTAAAACCAAAACACCATAGAAGGTGAGCAGGACTGCATGAAAACACTGCATTTATTTTCAAAAATGAAAGCGAAATTTTAAGAATTTCAAAAACTTCATGAAAGTATAACATTTTAAAAAGTTTACAGAAATTGAGTTGTTTCAAATCATATTTTTTTTTATAACGCTGTTTATATCCTCCACAGATTGTGTCTGGGATTTCATTATCAGTGTTATCATAGGGCCCCCCTACGCTGTGATTCTGATCCCCTACGCTGTGAATTGGGCCCTGAAGCTGTGTCTCAAGCAGTGTAGGGGGAATTTTCTCCCCTAATTCCACAAAATTTGGCCCCAAAAAATGCAGGCAATAGTGTTTCAAAGTGTTACAAATTCCAAATTTCCAAGGGGTTGCCCCCCCCTACAGTATTAGCACCTGTTGTGTTCGCCGCGCGGCTGTTCCCCCTACGCTGTGAGAAAATCCTGGTGAGAACGCTGATTATATAATCTCATTTTGCACCGTGTGATGCCTACTAAAGAAACATGACAATATTTTACTGTATTCTTTTGAGAGTAACTAAGTTTGTCATCACCTCCTTGGCCCCTCCCCTCAGACAGGCGGACCTAAACCACTGATACAAGAACAGTTTCTTCCCCGCCGCCATTTCATTCACTTTAATCCATGTTGATCTAGTCAAGAAGTAACCCAGACCCAAAACAAAGTGAAAACCACATCAGGTAAAAACCTCTTGAATTCATCAAGAAAAAGCTAAATGTCTGCAAAGTAGTGATGGTCTGAAGAAGCTTCATGAAGTAGTGTCATTATTGTCAGAGTCCACAAGATGGCGGTCTCTGCCCTATTAGTAACTGTTCTAATGAAAAATCATATCAACTGTTGGCGCCACCTACTGACCTGTAAACAACATGACACTGTTTCATGAAGCGTCACTAGACCATCATTAATGCAATGCAGTCATCACAAAAAAGGTGGCTACTTAAAAAAAAATGGTCTTTATGTTTTCAGTTGTTTCAAGTGTGTTTGTTGAGAATATAATTCCAGATGTATTCATTCATGTGCCTTCAGTGATAATCTTCAATCTAAATAGTCATGAAAATAAAGAAAAACACATTATATCAAAAGGGCGTGTCCAAACCTTTGGCCTGTACTGTATACTAAGTCAATAAAGCTGTCGTTTTTTACTAGATTGCACCTTTGAGTTACGCCATTTTATGAAAATATTTGGTTGATAAAAAGGTACCCTAAATGTGGCCTATGTGTTTGCAAAAAACATTAAAATAAGTAAGCAAGTAAAAAGGGATTAATTTTGTTGATATTAAATAGTTGATTACTTTTTAAATACAACTGTGTGTCGTCAGCATAACGATGGTCGTGTATAAAGTGTTTTCTGATCATATTATCTAGTGGACGTACAGTATATAGATTCTGAATAGGATCAGACCAAGAACAGAACCCTGTGGGACACCATAGCCTTCATGTGCGCAGTTCCGACAACGACACTTGAGATTTACTTATACTTATTTGGTTTCCAACTCTATGTAAAATAATTGTATATACTGTATAATAATGTCATATCTACAATATTGCGTAACAATGAATACTTTTGTACTGGGGCAACTCATCAGATCAGGTATTTTTCAAATGTTACTCAAACACAAAAGGCTGCGTGGATTTACTTCCACCGCCTCTTTTGTCTCGTCGTCCCTCCACTGTGTGTCTCACGTCAGAGTAATTGTGCGTCGCTGCTGTTGCGTTTCACGCCCACCGTGCGAAGTATGGCAGCTGATTGTGTCACGTCTTGCTCAAGTGACACCGGCTCAGAGAGTGAAGCAGAAAATACTCGCGTCCAGGATGAGACCCCGGACTTGGCCCTGACCTCGGGCAGGTGTGCCCGCATGGCAAAGACACACACACACACTCACACACAAACAGACAGACACACACACATGCACAGACTGTACACAGTGAGGGTCTCAGGTTCTTGTAACCGGAGACTTGTAAAAGATCCATCCACAGAAAAAAAAATCAGCAGCTAATGACATATGCTTCCCCCCATGTGTCGCCCCGGACCCTCACTCTGCAACTGCGCCTCATTTGCTTGACGGTGAAGGGGCTGATTAAATATTTAAGGTATGAAGTACTTTCCCCCGGCATCAGGTGTAAGTCTCTGCTGTAATCTCAGCCGGTGCAGGCGCAGTAATTACACTCCAGTTAACCGTGTTAGCGGCTCCTCGTCTGCTCGCTTGTTTATGTCTGCTCGCGCTTTTATAGACCAGCTCCTGCTTCGCTGCACGCTCCAGACCACGAGGCCTCTCCGCGTGCACCCGCGTCAGAGTGATGATGATTTGTTGCAGCGTGATGGACGGCAGAAACTCACACCAGCCGGTTGAGGAGTAGAAATACATTTTCATTCACGTACGCTTATGACTCGTCTGCGGTCTGGGAATCAGTTATCAGACTTTCGCTGACGGCCGTCGGGCTCTTAACACGACCGGAATCACTGCTCGTTTCAAAATATTGTTTTTCCCTCATCCTTGTGTGTGTGTGGGGGGTGTGTGTGTGTGTGTGTGTGTGTGTGTGTGTGTGTGTGTGTGTGTGTGTGTGTGTGTGTGTGTGTGTGTGTGTGGAACTGAAGATTTGTTTTGTCTCGTTGGAATCTAACATTTTACCCATTAATCCTGAACACACGCTAATGTTCATACAGTTTTGGATGAATGTTTGCATAAACACATTTTTAAAAAAAGCTCAAATAGACTCACACACATTAACTTATGCTGAACAAACAAACACACATTAACATACACAAAAACATAGCATACAAATGTCAGCTATCAGTCCCGTAACTGCTTATATGTTGTTGAAGGAAGCAGAAGTTTGCATAAAGAAATAAGAGCGCTGGCCCTTCAATGCCTCTCGTTTTCTTCAAAAGTGATCCTTTTCTCAGCTGCTGCTCGTCATGTCTGGCAGGACAAGATCATGGATGAGTGTTCAGAGGAAGAGAGAAGAGCTCGATACAGTTATGTGTCATCAGCATAACAGTGAAAATGTAAAGAGTTTTCTGATTAGGGGGGAATTGTAAATATGATCGGGCCAAGAATAGAACTTTGTGGGACACCATTGCTAAGCTTGGTATGTACATTGTACAATTGATGTCTGTTAAGTAAGACTCAAACCAGTTTAAAGCAGTCCACTTATACCTGTTTGGTATTCTAGTCTCTGTGGAAGAATCTGGTTAACAAAGTCAAATAAAAGCTTCCATATTTTTGGGAATTTAAGGCGCAAAATCCTTGATTATTTTGAAAGAGCGACAATGTGCCTTATAATAAGTTACACCTTATTTATTCATTCTGGTTGTTTTTAGTGACCTCAACTGATTTTATGTAAGTAAGTCAGTAAAGGATATTTTTAAAGCGCCTTTCTAGACCAGGGTCACTTTAACAATTAAAAACAATACACAGTTAAAATATATACATTCAAAAGATCAAGACACATAACACAAACAAAGGAGTTACAGAAAATTAGGGAAAAGCACAAATAAAAATGTTTTAAGATGTTTCTTGAAGGAGTCAGTAGATCATCAAACACAGAGATCGTTCCAAAGCTTAGGAGCAACAGTCTGGAAGGATTTCTCTCCTCTGGTCCTGAACCTTGTTCAGGAACCATCAGTAGATTCTGATCCACAGACCTCAGAGCCCGAGCTGGGGTGTAAGTCTGGATCAGATCACTGATGGAAGGTCTGACCATGAATAGATCTGAAAGTAAGAACCAGAATTTTAAAGTTGATCCTGAAAGAAACTGTCAGCCAGTGAAGAGTTTGAAGGATCGGAGAAATGTGAGTTCTTCTACTAGTAATCTTTATAAGTACTGTGCCGTAACATAATGTTATGGTCTGTGTAGAAAGAGCCCAAAATGGCACCTGTTAAGAGACATGTTTACGAAGCAGATTTCAAACTCAAGTAACGCACTTCAACAAAAATACGAAAATGAAACATGGATCACAGTCAGTTAGCGGGTCATTGCTAACTATAACCAGTGCGTTCTCTGTGTTGTGGTGTCCCCTAAAACTGACAAACAATGACATTAATTCTCTACAACTTCTTCCCGATGAAACGATAAATCCATTCAGTGTCGGCGTGAGAAGAGCAGGTCTGAAGTGAAAAGTTCCTCCACACGTCTCTTCGCTCCACAACCACCTGACGCCTCCTTAAGCCGAGCTCACTCTTGAAAGTGTGACGCCGGCTCTAAGAGCCTTTGGAGGAACAATAGGTGGCGATGTTCAGCACCTCCGACGTTCCGGGCCTGAGCTCGGCGGCTCACCATTCAGCAGGAGAGCCACAGTGGGCGGCTGGTGGAACATCAAAGCCGGCCGTCACAAAGATCCACTGAGCAGGATTTCTGCCTAAATGTCTGTTTTGTGCGCGGAGAATAGTCGCTTTAATCCATTTAGGTACAAACCTCCTCAAAAAAAAGGATCTGCGGATTTAAGATGAGTAATAAAGCAGAAGAAGACACGTCTATACGTTACCTTAATCCCACACACTCTCGTTTCTGGCACTAATCTGACAGATTCACAGCCTTGTATTACCTGAATGTGCCTCCCTCGACAGATCCCACCTTGTGCTGTGGGGAAGTGCACTTTCGGGAAATATGGTCACGCTTGTGAGACCGAACAATGGCTCATAACTTGGAGGCCACGACGGCTCCAAACAAACTTTCTGGGTTCGGGCTTTGAAGTCCACAATTATCCCGTCAATGTGGGAAGACTAAACAGGCTGAAGTCTTTATAATTTATAAAGCTCTCTCCGCGCTAAACAACTTCAGAAGAGCAGACTCTGGAAGTTATCCTGGGACTTTTTTTTTAAAGAAGTTTGTCGTTTCATGTTATTGTTTAAAAATGTTTTAAAATATATATATATATATATATATATATATATATACTTCATGGGGCGTCATGAAAAAGCCAGTGAGGTTTCATGTTACAGTCATTCAGTAGATGAAGCTCCTGGTTTAATTATGTTTTATTTCATTGAATAAGCTGTAGAAGAGATTATCAAGCGGAGAGCGTCATAGGACCTTTGAAGGTGATGACACGGTTTCACGACACTTTACTACTAATGACCATCTTGACCCACAAATATCTTTGGATATTTCTTGAGTCTCTGAGAACTACAGTGGGAGCTACTGTCCTTCCTCATTTACTGTGTGTTGTGCAAGCGAGTTCCCTTATGTTACTGCCACTGCCACCTTACTGAACTCATTACTATATATGATACTTCAAACACTAATTACTAATAGACTCAGGGACTCGTTCATTCCTCGTGCTATTAAGTAAGTAAGTAAGTAAGTAATATTTATTTACTTAGCGCTTTTCCAGACCAGGGTCACAAAGTGCTTTAACAATCAAAACAATACTCAAAAAAGTATATACTTTAAAGATCAAGATAATACTGAGAACAACACAGGAGTTCCAGAAAATCAAGGAAAAGCCTGAACAAATAGAAACGTCTTGAGATGTTTCTTAAAGGAGTCAGTAGATCCATCAAGCGCAAAGAGAGAGGAAGATTGTTCCAAAGCTTAGCAGCAACAGTCTGGAAGGATTTCTCTCCTCTGGTCCTGAGTCGTGTGCGAGGAACCATAAGTAGATTCTGATCCACAGACCTCAGAGCCCGAGCTGGGGTGTAAGGCTGGATCAGATCAGTGATGTAAGGAGGAGCCTGACCATGAATAGCTCTGAAAGTAAGAACCAGAATTTTAAAGTTGATCCTGAAAGAAACTGGAAGCCAGTGAAGAGTTTTAAGGACCGGAGAAATGTGAGTTCTTCTACTTGAGCGGGTCAGTATTCTCGCTGCAGAGTTCTGAATCAACTGCAGACGAGACAGCTCCTTCTTGTTAAGACATGAAAACAAACTGTTGCAATAGTCCAGACGAGAAGAAACAAACGCATGGATTACAAGCTCCAGATCATTTTCCGACAACATTTTTCTAAGTTTAGAGATTTTTCTCAGTTGAAGGAAACAGTTTCTGGTCAGTTTTCTGCAGTGTCTAATTCTGATCTGTTCTTTATACTTTGATTTTGTCATCTTGTACTTTGTTCCCTTTTATTGCTCTTGTTCTAGTTCTTGTTTTTTATTAATAGATCACCTGTGTCTGCAGTGAACTAGAATTCCATTTTTTGAGATAATTGGCAAAGGTCACGAAAAAGGATGGAAATAACTTTACTTTACCTAAACGCCCACAAAATTAAAATTATAGTGAGTCAAAACAGTATGTAGTGGAGTGCAAATAAAATAAAATAAAAATACAGAACAATAAAATAATAATACATGACAAGACACCCCTAAAAAGAAAAGGTCTGCAATCTGATCTAGACTGAAATGTATCAGGTGTTTTGTTTTACCATAGTGTGTCACTGTTTCTTTTTTCATATGCAGTGCATTATACAGGAGAAAATTACAGGACCAGTCCTAGTTAGGCGGTAAATTATTTATTTGAGAGTGGCTAAAAAATTCCAGACTTTAATTTTAGGGGCATCAAGTTATATTTTCTGAAATAATCCAGAGATGACTTGTTCCTGTGAAGAAAGCGTTATTTGTTAGTGTGTGGCTTCTCTGCCATCCTCACACTTTTTGTTAACCTCGCCCCCCCCATCAGAGAAGGTAGATGTTACGTGGCCCTCACAGGGAAGGGTTTGGAGGCCCCTGCTGTATCAGGTTATATGTTTGCTTCAGACGTAACCAAACCTTATGTCACGTCACAACTCAAGGCCAAGGTGCCAAATCTGTGTTGTCGAGTTTTACGTGGCCCGCAAGAGCTTTAAATAGGTCCAAAAGTCTCAAAGAAAATCGAACTCTAAGAGCCCCAAAGCACTTTGTTTGTCACTGTAGCTATCTTCGATTATAGATTTAGAATCTATAGCAAAGAAGGATGCAAGTGGAAGGACTTTGATGGGAATGATGTGGGTTTATTTTCACTATGAGCTGAACCAGTGCTTTATGCTGAAATGATCCTTCTAGAAATTCTCTTTAGTCTTCTCTCATCGTTTTCGTCTCCCAGAATACTCTTTTCTTATCCTTTCATTTCATGTCTTTGTGGACCCGGTCAAGGTCATTCACTCTCCTTCACAAACGACATGATGGGTCACATGACCACTCACACGTTCTTCCACGTCCATCTCTTCGCCGATGGACGAGCGCAGCGAAGAGCTTCTCATTCAATTACTCCTAAGTTTGCGTCTTGTAATGTCTACCATGTGTGGAGGTGGGCTGTGCTTCCTGCTGGAGGATTTTATGGGCGAGTGCAGGGCGACCGGCTTTCCAGCGGGAACGTTGGAGCGGCTTTGTGGTTTTTAAACTGCATCGCGCTGGGTTTACTCGCATGTGCTTTCAGGAATGATAGAAAATCTCCCAGGTTGGACGAAGTGGGTGGAGGTGAGCGTTTGTGGGAGAGGCGCTTGTTTTTCCCACAAGTCTTCAGGGGATCCCCCTCTGCTCTCGGCGCTGTAAACCAGCAGCGCCGCTGATGAACGTCTGAGTTTGGCAGGTGCTCATGTGCTCGGCGCCTACAGTTGCCCACAGCAATGAGGCTGTCGGGGCAGAGTGCCTCGCAAGAGAGCAGGAGAACATTATATTTCACATTATCTAAGAACAATAGGTCATTTCCTGCCTGCTCGAGGCCAGCGAGGCTGATCGGGAGCTGCCAAGCTCCAGGAAGGGAGCGCAGACCTCAGGAGAGGTTGGCGTCTAAAAGAGGGTGTGTGAGGCTGATGAATAGTTAGGTAGGTGGTTCCGGAGTGGGTGCGATCTGAGCCAGCCAAACCAGAACAAGCACTTTAGGTGGAAAATCTCCTGGAGAAGGTTTTTAGGAGGACGTGGATCTCATGGCCAACTGCTGATCTGTTGCCAGTTGACTATGGCTCTTCAGAATCCCCCATATTTCCCTTCTTTTTCTTCAGGCAGCTTTTGAAGTGGAACTGCAGAAGACACCCGTCTTCAGTCAACCATGTGTGGACGACCTCGAGATACCAAAGCAACCAACCAAGACTTCATTAACGTGTATCCAGGGAGGGTCAAGGAGAGAAGTCTGGATCCTCTAACATCGTTGTTGTGGAGGAGACAACTGGAGCCTCAGATTTAGCGGTGCTGATCCTCCTCCCACCTCAACATGAATAGAAGAATCTTTAACAAAGTTGACCAAAGTGATTCCAAACCGCTGCCATTGTCCCAATTGACCTGCAGCATAGTTTAGGATTTCCAATTTTAAGTTTTAACCAAAAAAAATAGAATTATATGCAAGGAACGGTTATGGTAAATAATGTATTGTTTATTCACCACGTAATTTGGTGAGGCAAAATAAGTTTCATCAACTAACCTAAATAACTGTAGTTTTTCTAATTGGTTTCACTTTGCAAAGGTCACATTTTTCCATTGCAAATATTCACAGTCTTTGTTCATCTTTGTGTTGCAATTAAACTTCCACCCGCTAGATGGCAGCAGTAATAATGTCCTCAGCAGCTTAAGGAATAATTAGACACAACAAAATGATGATGATTCCTGGTGATGGCTGAGGACGAGAGGATACAGTTGACTCTAACAGCTTTTAAAGTTCATGTTTGGACATATTTTGGTTTCAAATCAAAACGAAAGCAGTTACGACTTAGTCAAGAGTCATGTGGTCTGTAAATTCTGCAACAGCAGAGTCAAGTACTCGACAATAATACACATGTATCAATATCGAATGTCTCGCAGTATATCTTATCGCTATTGTATCACTTTGCACCGCTTTTCGCCAACAGAGGAGTTTGAGTTTGACAAGACCCTCTTTGCAACAGGGCCTTCTAAAAGGGACTTGGTCGACACAGACCAAATAACCTTAACTTACTTGCTTACTTACTTACTAAATTACTTACAGAAAACATAAGATTTAACATTGAAAGGACTAATATCTATACAAAGCATATGAACAAGGTATATTGTATAAGGTATAATATTTTAAGCTAGGAGACTTAGCTGTTGCTATTTCAATACAAAAAGGTTACATGATTTGTGTAACCGTACATTACTATTATATAATACTATTATAATATTATTTGTGTAACTATTTCTTCATAGAGGGGTTGACCGGCCTTAAAGCTGTACATCCCGCTTTATTTATTCAGAATAAATATAAGATGAAGAGAAGTATTCATCATCATTCTTTTTTGTCTGTATTCTTCGTATTGTCACTGTGTATTCAAGAGCAGGATTCACAGTACAACTAAAAGTATTACACTAGCTGTAGTCCTGTGAAAGATTCAAGATTGAGCCTTGACTGTTATTAGACTGCTTTTGGAACGCACAGTTTTGTCAAGAATCTGGTTATAAAAAACAGTCAATTGAACACAAAGATAAGACGACAATTCCTGAAAATGTACTTCTATGTTTATGGTTCTTAGAAGTTAACGCAGGAATGTCGATCTTCATCGTTTCCCAGTCGAGGCCATGACTCCAGTTAAGCTCTAGCCGGGTCTAAGTTAAGGTAGATATCGTCGAAGATTCTGAAGTTTGGTGCATAAATGTTGCCACGTCCGTCTGCAGTTACAACAACTCTGGGTCACTTCCACCTCCCCCCCCGTACCCTTTGGATATTTACCTCCAGGTCACCGTGAGCGAGTAACAAAACCCCCTCCTGTTTCTTTGTGTTGCGTAACTGCTCTTGTGTTGTATTATTGAAACGTTTGGCTCTGATTAAAGCTTCAGATGAAACGGCTAAATGCTAATGTGTGATTTCCCGACGGGGTCTTGGGGGGCTGCAGGTGTTTTGCCGAGGAGGAGGAGGAGGCGGCGTTTAAAGCGCATCAATGGCAATTAGCCGTCATTGTTTGTATTTCCTGTAACTTATCCTGGCAGGTAAACAAACCTGGTTTTCCTCCGAGCTCGGCGGCTGACATGAAAAACCTGACAGCATGCGACTGTGAACTGTGGAAAATGTTAACCGTGCGACAAATTTCGTAGTTCACGTGGTGACGTACGGCAACACTATGACTCTTTAATTCAATCCTCTCCGTCGACCTCAAGGTCCGTTCATTTACTTTCATGCTGCAGCTGATTTATCCGCCGAGTG
This sequence comes from Callionymus lyra, assembly GCF_982586985.1. Lineage (NCBI taxonomy): Eukaryota > Metazoa > Chordata > Actinopteri > Syngnathiformes > Callionymidae > Callionymus > Callionymus lyra. The sequence continues at coordinate 10,548,229 of NC_141821.1, forward strand.
ATTCATTGAAGGGTCCTCGGGCTGGAGCGAGGGACATGGAGCAGAGAGGGTTGATGGAGGAGTCAAGGATCTGACTAAACACCAGCGTCGAGGAGGAGCTAATTGATTCTGAGGACCGTGGTTATGGTTTGAGGGTTTGTGTGTTTCTTTGTGTGTAGGATGGGATTTGTCCGATGTTTTGACTGCTTGATGCCGACCCAGACGCTAATCTGGACCTTAACTTCATAGCATTCTATCGAACAATCGTCAATACATGTGGAAAACAAAGTACAATTCTTGAAGAAATACCTGTGAAGAAAAACTATGATAATCAACGAGAGTTTCGGTTTAAGTGAGAAATATCTCTGTAAAAAAAGACAAGGAAAATATGAGGGACAAGAAAACAGATGCAAAAAATTAACTAAATGAACTCCTACATCAACACAACGATTAATTTATGCGTATAATTAATATTCATGAATTACAACAAAACATCAATATAGATACATTACGGGGGCCGCAGTAGAAAAAGTAGGACCCCGAATGTGGCCCCCAGACCTGCATAGACCCCTGGTTTACACTGTAAGAAGAAAAAAAATTGATACACTTGAATAGCTCTACATTTTTTAATTACACAGTTACACCGTTATTACTGTGCTGTTCAACAGCACCGTATTATTATATATTATCAAATAACATATGAAAAATCTAAGCTGAATGCAAATTTAATGTTTTTAGGAATTAGGTAATAAAAGTAAAGTAAAAGTAAGTAGGTCCTTTGCGGCTAAAGTAACAATGAAACCCCTCATTGTCAGGCCGATGACTGAGGACGAGAGGATACAATCGACCCCAGCATGTTTTAAAGTTGGTTTGAAAAGCAATTACGACTTCTTTACGACTTCTTCACGACTTCTTTGACTTCATCATGGGGTCTGTAAATTCTGCAACACCAGAGTCAAGTACTCGGACAATACTACAAATAAACACTTGTTCCTACAGTATCCACAACATTTTGCAATTTATAGTATTGTTTCCCCAGTACTGTTTTAATACACAGCCCTACATGACTCTGGATTTTGTTAACATTTAAAAGAAGGAGGGAGGGAAGGATGAAAAGTGGGATATACTTTCATTTGCTGCCTACAATTGTTGGATTCGCTGCTGCTGACGCTGATTCAGAAACAGTTTCCCTTCAGACTCTCCTTTATTTAAGATAATTAACTCTTTAAGTCAGAGACAGACCGTCAACTCAGGCTCGTGTCTTGAGTTAATTGCAGGTGGGAGAGAGCATCAGTGCGGGGGGATCGAGTGTTTCTATCACACACACACACACACACACACACACACACACACACACACACACACACACACACACACACACACACACACACACACACACACACACACACACTTTAGAGCAACATTCTTGCTCGTATTAGAACACGCCCACGACTCCTCGGAGCCAGACTCAATAAATGAATTACTGATTCTGATGCATGCTCACTTGCTAACCTTGTTAGCATTTGTGCTGGAGAAAACAAACCCATCCTTGTTCATCTGTGTGTGTCGGTAATGATTGTGTCATTGATGCTCGTGAGTGTGTGTGTGTGTGTGTGTGTGTGTGTTCCTCCTCCACAGGCCCGATTCATTAACCTTATGTGTACAGCAGCTCCGTGAATGTAGGTTACTGCTCAGGCAGACGAAACTCCCCAAAGGCAGAGCGCGGCATTAGCATCTCGCCAGATTACCGCGAGCGAGAATCACTACGGAAAGATGCTCCGCGTCGCACTTTTAAGAGAAAGCAACGCACCAACGCCGAGTTTCGACACAACCTGCCGCACTATTGATCAGCGACTCGGGTTTCCGTGATCCCGACGAGACGTGATGCTGGTCTTCACTCGCGGAGGCCCGGAGTCATGTGAGAAGTCGGGGAAAGATGGCGGCAGATGGCAGAAGTCCCCTCTGGGTAACAGCGCCAACCCCGGTCAACGCCGGGGGCTCTGGACCATCTGGACGGAAACGCGATGAGCGTCATCTTGGAGCAGAAGTTCCCGTTCAAGTAGCATATGAGCGGTGTCTTTTTTCTTTCAAAATAAAACATCCATTCATTTTCTACCGCTTTATCCTTTACCGGTGTAGCAGGGAATATCCCAGTATTACAGGGCGAGAGGCAGGGGACACCCTGGACAGGATGCCAGTCTGTTGCAGGACACACAAAGACAGAAAACCATTCACACACACTGTCTTACCTAAGGACATTTTTTCCCAAAGTTCTTTATCCACCTCTGTATGTTTTTGGACTGTGGGAGGAAACCGGAGTGCCCGGAGTAAACCCACGCAACACAGGGAGAACATACAAACTCCACACAGAAAGGTTGGCTCGGCCTGGAATCGAACCAGCAACCTTCTTGCTGTGAGGTGACCTCACTAACCACGGCGCCTCAAATAAAACATTAGCGATAAAAAAGAAATGCATTTTTCTTTTTGACCTCTACTGAGGTCGTCAATGAGTCGTCGATAAACTCCTTTAACCATCTGAAAACCAAGCTTCAACTCTTGCTATGCATCATGGGAAATGTCTTTCATAGTTCCTGAAAAGGCCGTTAAATACAATTTCAAAATAAAGTCGATATGAAGCGGTAAAATCTGCGATCTTATCTAGGCCGACGATTTTTGTTTATGTATTGATGCAATTTTTAACATCCAAAATCTTCATTTTAGTTGAATTAGTTAAAGCAATAGTTCAACCAAAATTCAAACTTCACTCAGTTTCTACTCACCCTCATGTCGACTAAGAGTTGGGATTATTTTTTAAGAGTAATCTGTTCCTTTTTAGAGTAATAGGCAAAAATGTTTGTTCATTTTAATGTAGTTCATTTTAGCCCAGTGGTTTTCATCTTATCTTCCACCAAAAATAAGCTTAAAAACAACCAAATACCTCCGTACTGCTCGTCTGTGGCGTCCATCTTTATTGAAGCCTCGACGAGAAGAATTGTTCCAAAAAGATTCAACAAGTCTACAACTGTCTATGGCTTTAGGTTTAGCAGATTCTCAACTATTCCCCGACACCAAACCATATTTGATAATTGTTGAAGGTGTAGAGAGCTGCATGTGGCACGTTTAAGAACAATGAGCTGTAACTGTTGCAGTGTATTATGAAACTAGAAGTTTTAATGGTTGGAGAACCTTTTGAACTGAGATAACCAATGGTACATGTTGATATTCAATAGATTGTCAAAGTATATTTTGTAACGTGTCTTTTACACAGAGGCCGTTAGCTATTTGTGCCGCTAACGCTATTGACCCATTTATGAAAAAAGTTTACGATCCCAGGTACCGTCTTTTCCAAAGACCATTGTTTCAAACTTGTTTTTTAGTTGCACCAGTTAAACAGAACAGAGGTTTTCTCAAGACGATCGTCCCAGAAACATATATATATATATATATATATATATCGAGAAAAGATGCGTTCGAAAAAGAGGTTGCTAGAAAAGTAAGTTTGAGTTTGTCAAGCAGATTCCAGTTTCATGTATGAAGGATTCCCACCATGTTGTATGGTTTGTTTTAACATTACTACGGTCCGACATGTAGTTCCCGGACGAGTGAGATGTCAACGCAGTCAATCACTCGTAAGAACTCGACACCCGCTCTGTACGAACTCATCTCTGCTGTGAAGTCGGTCTCTGACTGGACGACCGCCGAGGGAACTTGGCTCCGAGGATGGGATGAAGAAATCATCAGGGTTCAGGCGGGCGAGCCGAGCACTCATCGCTCTTCCAGTCCGGACGATTGGATCCAGACCGACCTGTCCGGCTCAGAAACTTCCCCCTGGACTGTTTTTTCGCGGAGAGTTTCAGGCTGAGGAGGGAGTGACGCTGGCGGCAGCAACAGCCACATTCCTGACGCCGCGGAGGGAAGATTCGTGAACGTACAAAGATAGATTCTGAGGTGTGTTTTCTTGAGTTCATGTTCATGACAGTTCATAAAAACACTGCAGGGGGCGCTCTGTCTGTCTCTTGTTAGGTATGTGATTGTAATTGACAAGAAAGTCAACCATTTAAATACTTCTTCTCACAATTTGATGATTTTAGGTCACAAAAGTACAACAACAAATACACTCATCTATATAACACCTGCAGTGAACCACAGTCGTATCTAAGTTGTAGGAACAACAAATAACAACTGGACCTGAAGTTGATCAATTGGAATCAGAAATGGCTTCTACGAAAGACAAAGGCCTCTAGATTATGCTTATCATACCACATAAGGTTTTGTATTATTCCATTGGTTTTATCATTTAATTAGGGAAGAAAGGTCAGATACAAAAATGATGTATAGTACAACTTACATATACATGTTTACTGTATTTTCAGAACACAAAAATAGATGGATGGATGGATGGATGGATGGATGAATGGATGGATGATGTAATCTGGAACAGCAAAGAAAGCAGTCCCAGAGTTCATTAAGATTATTTGGTTTATGCTCAATAATGTTCATGTGACTGGGCCGGCCAATCCTGGAGCACCTTGACCTTCTTTGCTTTTCAGGAACTTTGGAGGCTGAAGTATGAGAAGGTGAACCATCTTGCTGAAGAATGTGCTCTCGGCTGTGGTTTGGAATGTAATGGGCAGCAAGTAAACCTTCATGAGCCTGATATCAATTATAGCATAATATGTATATTTTTTAAATATGTTTATGTGTTTTTGATGTACATTAGGATAATGCAGATGGAGAACAAATGCTCCTCCCATGATGCAACACTAATAGACTCAGGGACTCATTCATTCCTCATGCTATTAGAATGTTTAAGTCTGAGTTTGTGGGCAGGAGTGGAGTAAAAAGACGATTCTATTCTATGTTAATCTTTGTATCCTTTCTTTTGCGTTACTTCCTTTGCTCTATGTTCTTTATATTTGCACTTTGTCATTCCTTGCACTTTGTTCTTTTTATTTGCGCTTTGTACTTGTTCTTGTTTTTACGAAACTATTGATTGCCGTGTACTCTAAAGGAGATGTAATTGTAACCCCAGCAGTATTTAACACTCAAACATGTGGGTTTGTAATCTGTACTTTGCTCAAGATAAAATTAGTTTATCAAAAAATAATTAAAAGTAAACTTAAGTACAAGTTTGAGTATAAAACCACAAGTCAAAACATCAATGAACCTTAAAAGGGTGTTGATGAGGTTTTATGGTTCAGTGTTGTTATTTTATGTGCTCAGTAGGGGGCGCTCTCAGTTTATAAATGATGTGAGGTTTCTTTCATAGCCATAGATGATCAGGCAGAGAGCGCCATCTAGTGGCTCTTGAAAATGATGACACTGTATCATGATTGAAGTCAAGAATACTGCCTCAGCTCTAGTATAAAAAGTAAATAAACTGCTATTGTAGGTTCAGTTGAAGAATACTTTAAGGTGTTCTCGGTTGGATGTGGACCTGGATCCTGAGCTCCAGTCGTGTACCTGCCCGAGCTGTCTGCTGCTCCATTTAGAGCCTCCACCGGATCGATGGCTCTCTCCAGCCGAGCAGCATCAATTATTCAGCTGATCACTCCTGCTGCTCATTAGATGACTAATCTGGGGGCGCGAGGAGGGACGGGGCCCTTTGAAACCCGAGCGCCAGCAGGGCAGGAACAGGGCGGATCTCCAGCTCCGGATTGGGACGGCTCGGATGTGGGATTAGCCATTTGTAGATCTAAGTCCTGACATCCACGAGGGCCTATAAATCTTTGATGGCATCGTATCTGCGCTTTGATGAGCCGCGGAATCGCCGCCGCGGCGCTCGTGCCGACAGCGCCGTCACGGGTGTAGCCGCCGAGCGACCGGCATCTGAGCGAGAAAGAAGATAGTCCTCGGCGGGTCACATGACACCTCCAGAACATCTGTGGTCAGCCAGACTTCTGTAGGTGCCATAAATCACCTCCAGCACCCGGTGACGCCACCTATCGGTTCCCGGGGCCCGGCGTCGACTCCGACGCATCCGTCTTGGAAAAACATTCCTCGGCGTTCTTGGAGGACAAAACAACAACACGAGGGGAAGAAAAGAAAGCAGGCGAGCAGCCCCCCAGTTCTTCCCCACTGATGGTGTAGGAGTGGGGGGCGCCTTTGATCTGCAGTGTCCCCCTGAGAGCCACGCTGAGGTGGGAGAGCAGTGTGACGGCTTTTCTACATGTTGGCTGTGATTAAAGGGAAATATGCAGGAGCGTATAGCGCTCTTCGTTTTATCTGCTCCGCGGTGCGACGCTGACGCTTGATTGGGGCCTCGATCTGTAGCGGCTCCTTCCTGCCTGCACCGGAGGTTGAGTCATTAAAAAACTTGAGGGAAGTTTGACGCGAGTTCATGGCTTGCGATACTGGGTCAAGACGCTTCGCCCGACATTAGCTCCTCCCTGGAATTCTACCAGTTCCTGATGTGAGTTTTTGTTTTAAAATATGACTTGAGCTTTGCACTTAATATTTAAAATATTATGTATTTATTCTATTTATAACATATTAGCACTATGTTTAACTTATTTATATTTACACTTTTATATACATTCATTATTATATGAAATGTTTAAAGCGCTATTTATTTATTCTGTTTATATTATACTGCACTATATTTAACTTATTTATATTTATTCTTTTATATACATTAATTATTATATGCAATGTTTAAAGCGTTATTTATTTATTCTGTTTATACTATATTGCACTTTTTTTAACTTATTTATATTTATACTTTTATATACATTAATTATTATATGCAATGTTTAAAGCGTTATTTATTTATTCTGTTTATACCATATTGCACTATTTTTAACTTATTTATATTTATACTTTTATATACATTAATTATTATATGCAATGTTTAAAGCGTTATTTATTTATTCTGTTTATATTATATTGCACTATTTTTAACTTATTTATATTTATACCTTTATATACATTAATTATTATATGCAATGTTTAAAGCATTATTTATTTATTATGTCTATACTATATTGCACTATTTTTGACTTATTAATATTAATATTTATACTTTTTATATATACTGTACATTCATTCTGCTGTTCTTTTAACGGTTGCCAAGCAACGAAATTTCATTGCCAGTTTCACTTCTGTGTTTTCTGTGCAATGACAATAAAATAAAGTCTAAAGTCAAAGTCTAAAGACTAATATGACTATAATTTAATAATAATAATAATTCATTTTATTTGATGCCGCCTTTCAAAACACCCACTCTAGTCTTGTATTGAATGTGTTAAAAGGGCAAAACAAAAACATATTTAGGGGGAAAAAAAAACTATTTTCGTTAAAATGCATTGCTAGCTTGAAAGCCAGCACAACAGGAAAACGCATTAGCTTGCTATAAAAAAGGGTTTCCAAAGTCACAAACTTTAAAAGCGCACAAAAATTGCAAGAAAATATAAAACGACAATCGCATAAATAGGAAATAACAACAAATCAGTTAAAACGAGTGCTAGCTCGAAGCTAACACCAATGGAAAATCTCATTAGCATGATAAATAACAGTATCCACAGTCACAATCTTTCAAAGTTGAAAAGCGCTATATAAATAAACATTACTTACTTACTTACTTACTTACTTAAATGGTACTAAAACAAATATAAAACGACAATCACACAATGGTAAAAAATAAATAAAACAACAATTCATTCAAAATTACTGCTAGCTTGAAGCTAACACAGATATGAGATCTCATTAGCTTGCTAATAGAATCAGTCCAATGACACAAACCTCTAAAGTTAACTATTAAGTACTCGGAAACATACATTTGTTAAGAACACCTAAGCTAGCATAAGCAGCTAGCATACGTTTTTACGTCAAATTTAAACTAATCCCACTGAAACCTAACCTGAGTGAGGAGAGTATGAAACCTATGAAGACGTCACTCAAAGTCAGTCAGGTTGTTAAAAATATTGGTTTGACAAGTCCTTCACTACAAAGGGAAAATAAAATGAAAGCTAATGATCCGACTGCAAGATAAGTGCTGAAAATATAAGAGGGAAAATCTGTGAGTGTCAAGCCATTTAATTCATGTCATTTTATAACCCGAACAAAAGCAGAGAAACAAGAGAGACAGCTCATATTTTTGAAAGACTAAAAAGTTCCTTTCTAGTCTCTTTTCGAACTTCATCACAAACTGAATGTCGGATTTGACGGAGCAGCGGAAAAACTGACGAAGGCGAATCCATATCATCTGTGAGAACAAAACTACTGTTGACCTCAAAAGGGCCGTAAAATACACTCACACGGGCACAACTAATAAGTAATTGCCGTCAGCTTCATGTCGATGTTTGGATCTCAAGACAAGCTCTAATCAGAAGCTCCATCGGTGGAGCTCGATATGTTCTGATCTGGATGGTGGAAGATGATCAAATGTTTTCTGTGGACGCCTCACTGCACACCGAGTGTCGACACAAGTCAACAAACCAGTTACACCTTTAACGTCCTTTAATCACAAGTGACTCTTCTGCTTGTGTCTCCTACAAACACTCAGGTTTCCTCCCACAGACCGAAACTGTAGAGAAGTGAACGTGTGACTCTAGATGTAAATGGTTGTCAGTGATCTGTGATACACTTTCAATTTCAATTCGATGAATTTCAGAGCAATTTCCCGAAGGAGACCTCCTGAGGGATCAATAACGTTCTATCCATCTTGACTTGTGAGTGTCCCCCGAGTAGCTGGGATAGATTACCACACAAAACGATGAAAACAGTGTATGAAAATAAAATATAGATTAGATGCAAATGGTTAAATATGAAAATTATTATTTAATTTAGCAAGAAACTCAGGAAAAGATATATAATAAATGAAACTTTTAAACATTAAAATAATAACATGGACTCGTATACATTAAAAAAATGCATTTTAAAAACTGTAATAGTTAAATGATCAGTAAGATTTGACAAAATAAATAAATATTACATGAAAAATACTTTTGTGAAAGAGAATTAAGAGTTTAGATTAAAAAACAAAAAAACAGATCACATTTATAATTAAAGAGCAAGAAAATATAAGCAGTTATGAATTATTGTATTTTGTACAAATTTGAAGTTTTAAACTTCTGTTAATTGTATCAAAATATTCAAATAGACTTCACAGTGATCACATAGAAGAAATACATAAATAAATACAAAGTAAAAAAAACTAAATCAATTAGAAAAGTCTATCAAACTCACCTAATGCTTAACAGTATTTTGTCAAAGATCTTAAATATCAAGATATCTGCGACTACAGATGGACACGAACAGGAGCAGTTCTCTGAGCGGCCACTAGAGCGCTGAAGATTAAAAATCCAACCCGAGTGAGTCAACAAGTCTCTTTATTGTCAGTTCATCACCAACCGTCACATGGACAAACATTCAACCATATTATTTCCTGTGAAACACTGAATATCTAGACAGCCCGAAAAAAAAAACATCGCGCAGGTTTGTTTGTCAGAGGTTTAGTCATTGAAGTGAGGCGAGAAGCGTTTGACCTGAAATCCTGTAACGACCTGGTTTATCTTGAAGATGAGTCGGTGAACACCAGAGCTGCACATATATATATAGTAGTAACATATAGTAGTACACATCATAGGTTTTAGTGTGTGTCAGTGAGAGTTCTGAAATGAGAAATATACGATTCTGTCACGATCCACTTCCTTCCATCATCGGCGATATTTCGGGACTTTTTTCTGAAGGTTTAACTTAAACCGAGTATTTCATTAAGAAGCTCATATTTGCAAATGAAACCTGGAAAGACATGCAGAGGTATTTATAGTTTGTGAAATAAAATAAAGAGTTATTGAAGTGGAAATTAAACTATATTTCTTTAAAAATAAATGTAGCTATCGAAGAACGTTTGTGCTTTAAGTGAGTGACGTCAGTTGTCACACTGCCACCTACAGGTGTGGAATGCAATTGTGCAACAACTGTTAAAAGATTTATTATAGAGGACTTAAAAGAGCGTCGGGATTAAAATAAATATCCGCCACTGTGGCGAGACCCTTGAGTGTGCAGCTCTAGTGCGTCACTTCCTCCACTAACAGTCCTGTCGGACACATCATGGCTTTTACTGCATCGGCGACGATATCTGCTTCATCTCTGCACAGTGACCGTGTAAATAAACGTCCATTTCTTCATATATTTGCACTATATAAGAACTTTATATTTACTTTATATATACTATAAATTTACTTTTGGTAGCTCTCCTAACAACTTCAATTACATTCCATTAACCCTGTCATCTTTTACTTCTTCTTGAAGATGAACGCTTTAGCTCCAACACACACAAAAGCATCATCACACACACACACACACACGCACACACACACATTTGTCAGTGCTGGCTCTAACTGGACGGCAACACAACAATAAATACACTTTAAATCTAGTATAAAATAGCATATAATCTGGACTTGACGATATACTTCCTCCCTCCGTGCTATAAATGGAGAGAGAGGCTGGTTGCACACGACTCCACAGGGGGCGCACAAGAGTAGGCGACGATTTCACTCCGCAAGCTCGTATGAGGTGAAAAGGTTGACACTTGTACAATCGCGAGCGTGACTCGGTTCTGGTCGTGGATCTCGCCACGATCTGGAGAATAACCCGCACTCAGAAAAGGCAACACGCCACGTGTTCAGGCGGAGAGGAGGTGTGAGCAGCAGACCTCGAGATGTTCAGTTCTTTGCAAGGATGCTGGTTAGTTTGTGCTCGCAAAACTCCAACAACAAACACAGTCTTTACAGTTTGACATCCCACCATGCAGTCCTGAGCACCTCAGCAAGACGTCCCAGGCAACTCCGAGGGGTTCCAGTGGGGGAGCCATGACACCTCAAAAGGACACGTTGAGTGGAGAGGTCTGGGGCCTCTCTGGGACGCCAACTAGCTGACCTTGGGTCAGTGAGGGAAACGGCTTTTTTTAATCTCAGATACATCTGATGTGCTCGATGGTTTGTTAACTCTTGTAAGCTTCTGTGCACGACAAGCATCACGATACACATTAAATATGACACTGACTCAAATGTTTCTTTTGGTCTAAAATCAGACTCAGTGCTCTTGTCTTCGAGGTGCAGAACCAGACCCTCCAACAATACTACTCTAAGTGATTAAACGTCTCACTTTGACACGGGACATCAAGTTTTTGCCACTGACCAAAATGCTTTTGGCGAGAAAATATAATAAAATAAAATGAAACTGTGCTCATGGGGTAAAAACCTATGGAAACACAATCCTGCCAGGCAAATAAAAGGTTAAGTTAAAAGTTACTAAAGTGTAGTAAAAACGGTTTCCCCATCAGTTAAGTGATCGTAGCCAATTGGTTAGTTCCCCCTACATTTTAGGGGCATCTTTTTCTACTAGTACGAATGGAATCCCATAGGAAATACATGTGTAAGTAAGAAGTAGAAAACCTTTAAATAAAAAAAATCATATAAATACTAAAAGCCGATCATGAACTTGAGATAAAGAAAATTGAAATTCTGAAGTGTATTAGCGACAGTGAGTCTCTTAACCGCCATCCAGATCAGTCTACGTCGACCTCATCGTGGCCGGCGAACGAGCTCAGGGCGTCCCAGAGTAGCCTGGGCTGCTCGCAGTGGTGTTGACTCTTCCAGTGCTCCCAGACGCCCTCCTTCGTGTCCAGCACCTTGCTGCACAGCACGCAGTTAAACCCCGGTCCTGCCGATAGCAGACCGCCGCCACCGCCACCTTCGTCTTGCGAGACCGCCCCGTTGTCGTTCCCCCTGTGGTGAAACGCGATGTGACGCCTCAGCTTGGAGAAGGAGAAGAACTCCTCGTCGCAGCTTCCGCACTTGACCAGGTTGCGCTTCTCGTTGAGCTGACGCCAGTAGTGGGCGGCGTGCTTGACCAGCTCGTCCTCGGCCTTACGCCCGCACCGGGAGAGCGGGGCGTCGTCGCGCTTGATCTTCACCTCCTCCCTGTGCACGTAGAGCAGGTGCATCTTCATGTCGGCGAACGTCGGAGTGATAACCTGGCAGCGGCCGCACTTGATCTGGAGCTCCACCGGATCCTCGCAATCCTGCTCGTCTGAAGTCTCGGAGGAGTTGGCCCTGTAGGGAGAGTAACGTTTAACCCTTCAACGCCAACACGGGTAGCCTGGGTTAATAGAATTGTTAATTATTCTATTAATTCTATTAACAAACATGCGTTTGTTTCTTCTCGTCTGGACTATTGTAACAGTTTGTTTTCATGTCTTAACAAGAAGGATCTGTCTCGCCTGCAGTTGATTCAGAACTCTGCAGCGAGAATTCTGACCCGCTCAAGTAGAAGAACTCACATTTCTCCGATCCTTAAAACTCTTCACTGGCTTCCAGTTTCTTTCAGCATCAACTTTAAAATTCTGGTTCTTACTTTCAGATCTATTCATGGTCAGGCTCCTCCTTACATCACTGATCTGATCCAGCCTTACACCCCAGCTCGGGCTCTGAGGTCTGTGGATCAGAATCTACTTATGGTTCCACGCACACGGCTCAGGACCAGAGGAGAGAAATCTTTTCAGGCTGTTGCTGCTAAGCTTTGGAACGATCTTCCTCTCTCTTTGCGCTTGATGGATCTACTGACTCTTTTAAGAAACATCTTAAGACGTTTCTATTTGTTCAGGCTTTTCCTTGATTTTCTGGAACTCCTGTGTTGTTCTCAGTATTATCTTGATCTTTAAAGTATGTACTTTTTTGAGTATTGTTTTGATTGTTAAAGCGCTTTGTGACCCTGGTCTGGAAAAGCGCTATACAAATAAATATTACTTACTTACTTACTTAATTCAAGAACGCAAAGTTAAGTGAGTGCTTTTGTCGCATTAGTTACTTCATTCAACACTTGATTTCTACTTCAAGACTTCCCTCACCCTTCGGCAGACGCGTGATCCTCGTGGTGGCTGATGGACGGTTCCACCGTGAGAACCACCTTGTGCACCTCTCGGAGGTGACTGAAGTACACGCCCACGTAACCGAAGGACTTCTCGCAGAATTCGCAGCCCAGAGCCCGTCGCGGTCGGACCTCGCAGTGGTGGAGCTTCATGTGCGTGCTGAGGCTGCCGGAGTGGGCGTAGGCCTTCCGACACACCGGGCAGATGTAAGGCCGGCGGTTGGTGTGGCTGTTCATGTGACTCTTCAGGTGGTGCTTGAACTGGAAGCAACGGTTGCAGGTGGCGCATCGGTAGATCGGACGACTGCCTAAATATATTTTCGTTTGGGAGGTGTTTTTTAGGGGGATCGCTACTGGGGTCCGTGTAAGAGAACAACTTAAATCATTAGCCGTCAGTGGTTGTGGCTGAGAAAGTATTAGCTCTTGATCTTTTCCATCAGCGGTGATGGCAGGTAAGCTAACCAGCTGTGAAATAGAATCCGCGACCAATATTGGCTTCGGTCGGATGCTGCGGTACTTTGAAATGTCAATCTCAGTTGGCGTTGAACTTGAGGGAACTGGCGGTTGCTTGTCAGGAACCCTTCTACGGAAGAAGGACAATGATCTTTTCCTCCGGGCCTCAAACGCATCATCTAGTGTCTTTCTTTTCCGTCCTCTTTTCTTTCCAGTTGTTTTGTGGGGAAGTCCTGTGACTGCAACTATTGCTGTCTTAGCATGTGGCTGTACAGTAGAGTTGGGTATTGGGTTGTGACACTGCGATGCTTCTGCGGTCTGGAGGGCTGACACAGGATCTAAACTCTTGTTGATACTCAACTGGTTTGGGAAAACATTTTTGTCTGTGGATAAATTAAGTGTGCCGGCTGGGATAAGGGTGGACTTTACCCTTGAGTATGGCAAGATAGGAAGTTTTCCTTTACGAGGTGAAGGAATAATTTGAACTGTTTTGCTAAAGATAGCTGGGGACAAGACGGTAATACTGCTCGGAGGCTGGGCTGCATCAGTTTTCATGTGGCTCACCCTTAGTGTGTTTTCTTCTGTGGATTTGGTTGGGGAGGTTTTATGAGCAGCTACAGAATTCTGAAGTCCCTGAATGACTCCAGTTGGAGATGCTTTTTCAGAGGCATCTGCCAGAGTCTCCAGCTTGGAAGAGGCAAACAAGACAGTGTTCTCAGGGATAAGAGCAGTCACAGAGATGTCGGATGAGGCAGGGTCGATAAGAAGGACTTGTTCAGAAGGTTCCTCTTTGGGAACTAGTGTTTCTTTTGTTGGTTTGGGGGACTTCTTTTTCTTTGAGGATGGCAGACTTGAGGACTCCGTCTGTGTTACCCTTGATAGATTCTTCCTCTTGGACCTTATCTTCTCTGAGGCAACCTTACTCCTCAGAGGCTGGTATCTTGGGATGGGCAACTTCAAATTCTTTTGAATTGAGGGAGTTTGTTGTGGTTTCTGCGGAGTCTGAGAAGGGACGGGGGGCAGCGCCACCAAAGAGAAAGTCCCATCCTGGCCTGCTATTTGCATCAGTGCATAGTTTTGAGTGGGTACAATTATGGACTTGGGGCTGGTGGCAGTGGTAGCCTCAGGGAGGGCAGAGGGAGGCTGGCAGGACAGGACCGCAGGAGATGGGGAGGGTACTGCAGCAGGAGCCTTGGGGGCTATGCTACGAAACTGGAGGCTCTTCATTGGAATGTCTTGATTTGGGATTTCCAACTGCAAAACACAAATTGACATTTTGACTTACTGTCTGAACATGACATCCATACAAACAAACAAGTATGTTATGTCCACAAAAAAACTTTGTTTTTCAAATATGTGAATCATGATAGGTAGGAGTGTAGTGTCCTGTTCCTTATTTTATTTAATTACTTGGCGTAACATATTGACTACTTATTAACTACATAAGGTAGAATTCGAACTATGCCTCATCTCTGGGGAACAAATGTAATGATAATCATGTAATGATGCATGAAAAGATTTGGTAAATTGTTATTGTTGTTGTTATTAAGTGTGTTTCCCCTCTGGGGATGAATGAAGATTTTCTATTTCTTATTTCTTATTTCTATTTTCACCCAGTACTAATGTTTAACTTAAAGAATGGAAAACACACAAACTTTGACCATTTACAGTTAGTTCACAGGCATATTTAGGATTGAAGAGGTAAGAAATCTATGAAAATGAGTTAATTTCTAAGTAGTGACAATGAGTCAAGAGACACATATTTTGAAAGTATTCTGCTTATTCACCACATGACAACCGCTTAATTACACAATCTATTAAAAAATGTCTTCAGAAGTATTTTTTATTAGATACTGAACATGGTTTTATAAACAAGCTTTACAGTGTATTATTTCTCTATACTTTTATTCATATTTGTCAATACATTCCTGTGTTTGTACAAAGAATAAATACATATTTTAATTAAGAATTAACAAAAACACCTACATCTGTACCGTTTTATACTTTGGTTACAACCTTTAATGTCATATACAGTTCTTATGAATTGTGGAAAATATGGTTAAAAAAAAAGAAGTCACTAACACACATAGTAAAGATGCTTTTAAAAGGTTAAAAAAACATGCCCTAAATAGGAGGCTGACTCAGAGAGGTAAATACCTACTTGAGATGTGCATGACACCATAAAAATACAGGCGCCTGAAGTCACATGACAAGCCATGTTATTGCCATTGTCCCTTTGGTCACACTTTGCCGACTCCCCCGGGCTACGGACCGAGTGTCCCCTTTGATTTGGGCTCAGCATGCAGCCCTGGCACATGCTGGGGCTCTGTGGTGAGCTCCTTGTACCCCCATCTCTCTTCCTGAAAGGATCAGCCAGCAGTGCGTGAAAGCTGCCCAACGGCTGGATCTTTACCAGATGAAGAGGGGCTTCCTGCCCATCTCCCCCCTTCTCTCCCGACTGGCCACCGTTACATGTACGAAAAGCCACGTGGTCGCCTCTGGACAGAAAAACTAAAGCTTTACTTTATCACCCCTTGATGGCAAATGACATTTCATGGTTATCTGAAGGGAGAAGACTTTTCCGCGGTGAGCTCGAGCCTCCCGGAATATGGCACACGTCGAGGAGAAAAAAACTGAGGTTTTTCGACTTTATTATCTCAATGTACCGTAGCCGTTCCATCCATCAATCAAAAGCCACAGGTATGACTGTTCAAACAAAGTCCTTCTCACCCCTCTTATATCAATACTGTATCTTCATATCAAAAGGTGGTCGAAATTACAGCGCTTCAAAGGCTCTAATTGTAAGCAGACTCCGGCGTTTGAGTTCCACGTTACGACCTGGCTTTCAATGACAACATTAAACAGGCGGATTTCCAGCTCCGCTCTGTTACTAATCAGCATGAAACGCAACAGTTTGTAGGTGTCACAAAAGGCAAATATTCAACATTGTAATTTGTCAAGACAAGGGGAAACCTTGGGAAAGAGACTTTATTTATCCTAGAGGAAGAAAAGAGAAACGGCAAAGGGCATATTGTTTAACAGCTGGAAGCGTTTCAGTGCGAGGGGATTATTTATACAGTACCCCTGCCGAATTACGACTCCATAAAACCGGAGATATTTCTTCCCTGCGTGGATGGTTGATTTCAGTTTGACTGTGACTCTGGCTAAAAAACAGAGCGGAGTAAAACCGCGAGAGGTGCGCTCCGGCGTGGAGTTTATGTGGCTGGAGGAACAAATGTGGCAGGGACAGCACTTGGCATTTCTATCATGGGAATGTTTACAGTGGGGCGTGAGGGAGATAAAAAGGTGAGTATCCACAGCTGGAAGGGGAAGGTGGGAGGATTACAATCCTTTAGTCACAGTTTATGTCACCCGACTATATATCAAACATGGTGGGGACTGGAAAATGTGAGGCGTCTGATGAGTGTCGGGAGTAAATTATTAAACGTATCCGGCGCTACATAAAGAGTTACTCGGACACTTATGATCCGAAACAGGAATAAAAACCAACCAGTGTTTTTTTCGCGAGTGTCAAAATGTAACTTTCTCCAGAAGGTGTCGGGATCTTTCCCTGTAGGCGCCATTAGTTTCGACAAATGTGTGCGACAACATTATAGCGGGAACAGCTTCAATGTGCTTTTTCTGGTTGACTACAGAAAAAAACTACATCAAATATGAATTGACAAGAAGAAACAAAAGGGAATGAAACTCACCGAGCTCATGAAGGATGAACGGACACAAAGAATAGGGCTGTTGCAATACGATACGTTATGATATATTCAGCTCATGATATTGTATACATTGCGATGCAATTGAATACTTTTATGGGACACTGAATGACAGCAATGTTTTGTATTTGTTACAAGCTTTTTGTTGATTGAATAGGATTGAAAAATATGTCCAAATATCAGCTTTAAAAGCTGCTTCTGCGGGCTGAACAGTATTCTATCCTCTCGTCCTCAGTCATCACCGGGATGGATTGATTGCTGTTGTCTAGCAGCTGCAAGCGTAATTGTACCACTAAATTGAACATACTCAGTGAATATTTTGTACTTTATTTGTGATTTTAAAAAAGATGATATTTTTTAAACCCTTAATGAATTTTTTTTAATTTTTTTAAAGCTGTTTAAAAAAACAACTAATCGATACAGTGTTGTTGTTATCGTTACAGAGATTGTGTATTCGTTTTCTCACATACCTACCAAAGATGGAGGCGACTTTTTTTTTTTCTTTGCTGTCCTATTATTTCCATAATAGACATTAAATACATATAAGGCTACAGTTTTGCCTCTTATCCACTATTTTCATTTGCCACCAAATCTAGAACCACCAGCAGACTGACCTACTTATTACTACATAAGGCAGGAAGTTGATTTGCTGAATACGGCAACAATCCATAAGCAAGTATCATGATGTTCGTGTTAACGGTACTTTACCATTGAGTGACAGTGAAGAATTTCCAGCTTCTTTACTAAAGGAAACTTGGAGAAATTAGTGAAAATTCATTTTAATTTGACAATTAAGCAATATTTTGAAAACAGTAATTTGACTATTTTACTGATCATGTTTTAGGTTTGTCTTAAGCTAGTACCTAATATAGATGAAGAATAATTATAGTGAATTTGACACATCAACACCTTTATAATCACATGATACTGTGTGTTATAATTAAAGAGAAATCCAAGTTAGAAACTGTATTGAGATTTTCTCAGCCTCTGAAGTACCGATGAATAAAGCTTTGAGTTTTGTATATAAAACAGAAGTTCGGGTCACAGGTTTGACTCCGTCTAGGGCTGCATTTGAAAGTAATCTCAAAGAGGTCAAGAGGTCGAGGGTCGGGGTGACGTCTAAAAAAACCTGGTGTCTGTAGAACCGGTCTGTGTCTCAGCGAGAGTGAGGGAGAGAGATTATCAGGTAAGGCCAGAAGGTGAGAGGTGAGGACTCTGTGTTTATGCAGGAGACAGGTCAGGGTTGAGGAGGAGGGCAGAGCAAAGCTGTGAAAAACTTATGTTTCCCTGAAGGCAGCACAATATTACTTAATTGAATATACTTTCTTTTGACATGATCACCAGCCTGCTGGATTTTTCTTTGGACACATTTTTACAATACTGACATTAACTTGACTTAATTAAAATCTATCTTCTGTATTTTAAAGCTGTCGTTCTCGTCACTGTGTGCTTCACGGAGCCTCAATCACCAGGTAAGAATTGAACAACCTGTGACTTAAGAGAGCTGGAATATACATCAAAGCCTTCGCTTTACAGAAAGCCAACCTTTAAGTTGTGTAATAGCAGGTGAAAAACAAGCTCAGGAACATTTGTGAGTCTTCGTTATCTCCTGCGTAGGTGAGAGCAGCACTCATCTGGGACTCCAAGATAGAGCCTGGAGATTGAGCGGCTCTGGAATTAGGTGCATGTTTGTGAGCTGGAAGGAGGAGTAAAAAAGAAAGAAGAAAAAAAAAACCCTACAGAGGCCAAGCTCCCCCGGGTTTTGGTCCAGATGAAAGGGCTGGGATCTGGGCTAGATAAGAGGGCAGAACATGGGGGGCCGGGGCCAGCCGGCTGTGAAAAGCCATGTCCGACGGCCATTTTTTCAGCGTCCTCCTCCTCCACGTCTCTCGGACACACAACCACAGCAGGGGGAACTGAAGGCGGAGGTAATAAAAACTTTTTTTCATAAAGGCCGATACAATAATGTGACACATGAGATCGTGGGTCCAGAAAAGAAATGAGAGAACATCAGTTTAAATATTTCTTCTTGCTCGCTGATCTGACAGCTGCAGGAATCTTACTTTCTGTTTATGTTTTTAAACATGTGTAGCACAAAAATATCATAGAGGTGATGTGAGTTAATCACTTTCTCAGTGTAAACAATCCATAATAAAGTATTTTGTAAGTGGGGAATCTGAAAATAAAATAAATAAAGTACAGCAGGAAGGACACAGCAAATTTCGTAATTATTTAAAAAAATAAACCGGAGGTGTTACTTATTACTTTATTTTTAAATACGTCACATTATGGGATCTCTAAGTAGGTTTTCAATTTAGACCATTTAAACCCCCCTAAGAGTAAGATATGTTATATTACATTACATCAAAGACTATTATTAAAAACAAATTGGCAAAATTTGAGGGAAATTTTAGATTTAAAAACATTTATTTAGAATTGAATGAGTTTGTTTCAATATAAGAAACTGGACATGACTCACTCAGTCTGTTGACCGGGTTTGACTAAACCAAACAAACCAAATCTCTTCTCAGCATTAAAATGTAAAAAAGGTTTGCTGCCGACTCATCACTTTTAGCAAACCAAACCTTCTTATTTCTATATATACTACATTAAGTATATAAAAAAAAAAAGTTGTGCTTTTTGTTTGATTTCACAAGAACGCTACAAGTCAATAAACAAGTTTAAATTGCAGGCTCCAAAGTGTATTCCCTCATCATGAGAGTATCCCATGGATCACAAGTATCAATTCACCCTTTTATTATTTTATTTTATTTGTGTTTCTGGTTGTATTCCGGTGAAATACATGCTAATATCCATGTAGATTGGAACCAATAATGTGATAAATGTCATTAAGTGATCAAAAAATATTATTTGGTATAGAATGTTTGTTACTTCCGAGGTGAAAATCAAACTGGCAGAGTAGCACTATCGCTTTTTCCGTATCAAAAAGGTTGGAGACCCCTAAGTAGACCCTTCAAATGGGACTGTAATGAGCCGAGTTCTACTCTTACATCGGAAGTGTAAGCATTCTTATTTATTCCATTTTGCAAAGAGAACATTGTGGCTCACATTGTTTTTAGCTTGTTAGCATTAACATGCTAATGGAGTTTTTAAGGAGAAATGTGAGTTCTTCTACTTGAGCGGGTCAGAATTCTCGCTGCAGAGTTCTGTATCAACTGCAGGCGAGACAGATCCTTCTTGATAAGACGATCTTTTTAGTATATATATTTTTTTATTGTTTAAGCGCCTTGTGACCCTGGTCTAGAAAAGTGCTATATAAATACAAATTACTTAAGTTTATGCTTAAATCAAGTATAGTTTATGCTGTAATTAAATCTGAAATACAATGGTTAGGAGTCAGAAGATTTTGTCGCCTCTAACAGAATTACATATAAGAAATTCTCAACTTCACACGTTAAATATAAATCCGACATATGCATAGATTTTCTCATTAGCAGTTCACAAGTTGTGCTGATGGAAACAAGAGTAGCAAAGATAGCTTGAAACAAGTGCACGCACACTAGTAGCGTTTTTTAAGCTCCTCATCTCCCACCAGACGAAGGTGTGGCGTAAAAGAACATCGCGGCGTAACATGGTATGAGACGCACACAGTCGTATGTCATCCACTGTCACCTGAGCGAATCAATGCCGTGAGAAATCCATTCCAATTAGAACCTGCCGCTCCCTCCTGCGTTTGGATGCAGATTGATCAATAGTGAAACCTCATCGCTCTCCATCACAATTCCACTCACACGTGTGATTCGTCCTCAATTGATGGAGTCCCGTTTTCACTTTTGGTTTTAAAACATGTAGCCAAGGTTCAGACGACAGACCGACCCGATGAGAGGAAGCCTCAATAAAATGGCCGGCGCCGCGGTCTCAAGGCAGGATGCTGTAAAACCCTGACAACCGGTGACCTTTGACCTGATGTCCGGCAAGGCCATGTGTCAGGGCCTGTATGAGGTAATGCCCTGAGCCGTCAATAACTACAGAGGCTGCAGGGTAACACACACGTGAAGGTTGCCGTGGCTCGATGTCCGACGCTTCAGGTGACACGTCGTCGTATTCAAATCCTGGCTCTCCTTGAGCGGCCACACTAACCAGACTTTGCTCAACACTGAACCTTTCTGTGACCTTTCCATTCGCCCTGACATTTGGACCCCCCTGAATAGGTCAAACATACTAAACACTGGTGGATTGAAAGATCAGGGAATGAATAAAAGCGGAACATAAACAGGCAAAGTCACAGTCGGAGGTTTGGTGTAGACTCTGTATTAAACAAAGATTTTATTTACTTCACAAGCCTTTTGAGTCATTAAAATAAAAGTCAGTGACGGTGGATGGATGGATCGAGGTTAAACGGATTGATGAATGGATGGATAGAGGAATGTGTGATGGATGGATGGATAGATGAGATGATGGATGGATACAAGATGAATAATAGATGACAGGGAAAATGGAAAGATGGATGGATGATATGTAATACATGGATGGATAAAGGAACAAGAGGAAAATGGATTGATGGAAAAAGTGATATATATGATAGATAGATGATGGATGAAAAAATAAAATGGGTACGGATTGATAAATCAATGGTTATACAGTAGATGGATTCATTTATTGATGTGGATTGATGATGCATGGATGGATGAAAGATGGATTCATTCATGATAGATGGATGGATAATAGATGATGGATGGATGGAAAGGTAGTTGAATAGGTAGCTGACAGATGGATGGATGGCTGGATGAATATGAGGATGGATAGATAGAGGAGATGATTGATGGATAAAAGATAAACTAATGATGACAGGGAAACTGGAAAGATGGATGGATGGATGCATAGATTTTAAATGGATGAATAGATAAATGGTTAGATGACCAAATGGATGGACGGATAGATGATAGGATGGATACATGAATGATTAGAGGATGGATGGATAAAGGAATGATAGGGGGATGGGTGGAAGGAAGGATTTTAGAGATAGACACAGACAGACAGACCGATAGACAGAAAATGGAAAATTGGATGGATGCATGGATGGATGATAGATTAGAGGATGGATACAAGTGATAGATGAAAAAATAATATCGGTATGGATGGATGATAGATGGATTAATTTGTGATTGATGGATGGATAATAGAAAGATAGTTGAATAGGTAGCTAATAGATAGATGGATGGATGGATGAATAGGGGGATGGATGGATAGATTATATGATTGATGGATAAAAGATGGATGAATGGGAAAATGGTAAGATGGATGGATGCATAGATTTTAAATGGTCAGATGAACAAATGGATGGATGGATGGATGGATGAGATAGAGATAGATAGAGAGATAGATAACGCTGAAAAGTTTTGCCTACGTTCCCTCTCCAAACTTTCTCCATCTTCCATACTATCATTATCCCAAGCATCCGCTATCAAAGAGTCTGGCAGGCCTTTGATTCTCACTTCTCCCTCTCTCTTCCTGTTCCCACCCTTCCCCTCTCCTCTCCTCTCTCCACCTTTCCAGCTCTCTTTCATTCTCACCTCCCCTTCGGTCTGTACCTGAGTAAATAAACAGTGTTGTGTCGGATGCTAATTAGAGCCGGTTCAGGGACACCACGGGCCCAGAGATGGATCAACAGCCTCGTGGGGAGGAGACCGGGAAGAGATAGAAGGAAGAGATAGAAGGATGAGGTAGAAGGATGGGTGGAGCTAACCCGCCTCAAGGGCAACACAACACAGACGCCAGAACGCCAGGTTAGCAGTGAAGGACGGACCAGAGGTTGGGAATCGGTGAAGGCAGTAGAGATCGACTGCCCCAGCGACTCCCTTTAATGACTCGATGATCAAAGATTCACATGAAAATGTGCCATCATCTGTAAAAAGAGGTCAAAACTAAGACTTCTTTACTCCACACATGGTAAGCAGGTAGAGGCAGCTTTAATGCACTTGTGTAGCTTAACCGGATCACTTAACACTATGTTCTTTTCCTGTGACTCAAGGATCGATTCTTCCACTCTTGCACTGGTACACTTGTACTTCCGTTTATTGTTGTTGATTCATGCATCTTTATTTGATTTATTATGGTTTTTGTTTAAGCGTAATATGCAATATATGTCTGCAGTATCTGTGAATGTCCCTCAACGCTTTAAGGAATGTTTTATTACCCTGACATTCCCTATGGGTCCTGTCAAACCTGCAGTAAAACCTCCAGAGGACCCCCTGCTGATAGGAGCCATCATTGAGAAGTGTTTCCCGGGGAGTATCATTTTTGGGGAAAAAAATAGACAAGAATAGATAAAAAAAATGGTGGGGATTCAAATTATATATATAAGTCAGTGTAATCCTTTTATATTAATAAGGTTTGTTTGCATGTTGACTACTGACCTCTCAGGGGCACAAAGAGGGAAGAAGTCCTCCATGAAAACTGAAATACGTCCATTTTGATGAAAAGTAAACCATATATATTACACAACAAACAGGATATTGTTATTTGTAAGGAGGCACCACAGGGTCAAGAAGTAGAAAGTGTATTTTAAATGGGTCAATACAATTTATTTCATATTTAATACATAATAGATAACGATGATCTCATAATCCGCCTGAATTGATTCACCATTTAAATATGATGTCAATAAACGAACTGTCAATATGGAAAGTATTTGTCGCAGACTCATTGGAAAATGTGTTAAATCAGTAATTTTTCTCATCAATTTACGCACAATTCCACGTATTGAGAGAGTGAAAATAAGTTTTTTTCCCCCCATACTTTGGGACATTTGAAAAAAAAATGTACATAAGTATTCACACTCTTTATTTAGTACTTAGTTGAGGCTATGTCTAGGAACTTCTTACATTACTTAATCACGGAGGCTACTGTGCTCTTTGGAATTTTTAATGAAACCAAATGTTCCAACGATCCGGAGTCTCGGAATTCTACTGACAATTCCTCGGACTTCATGGTTTGGTTTTTGCTCCGTCATGAACTGTGAGGTCTTATGTAGAAATCATGTCCACTCAAGTGAATTATCCACAGGATCACTGGTCCAGTTTAGAAACATATCAAGGTCAATCAGTGGAAACGGTATTTAAGGACAGTATTGAGGGCCAAAGCAGAGACTTATGTATCTGTGAGATTTCAGTGTTATATTATTAAAAACATCACTTCATCATGATGGGATGTACTGGTTAGATTGATGAGGAAAAAAAATTGAAATGTACTGACAAAATATAGTCTTCATAACAAACATTTTGTTGACTGAATCTGACACATAAAGTGGTAAAGAAAATAAAGGAAAGTATAACCAAGTAAAGATAGAAAAGAAAAAACCCTGAATTTACTGTACAGTGGTATGAAAAAGTTTGACCACCCCAGTACATTTTCATGATTTTCCTTTATAAATCATTGGTTGTTTGGATAAAAAAAATCCAGATAAATATCTTATAGGAGACAAACACAGTGATATTTGAGAAGTGAAATAAAGTTTATATGATATACAGAAAGTGTGCAAGAATTATTTAACCAAAATTAGGCATGTGCATAAATCCAGGCGCCCTTATATCTTGTTGATTTTAATACCTTTAGCACTAATTATTGGAAATCAAAATTGGTTTGGTAACCTCAGTGACCCTTGACCTCCATACATAGGTGAGTCCAATCATGAGAAAGGGTATTTAAGGAGCCAATTGTAAGTGTTTCTCCTCTTTGCATCTTCTCTGAAGAGTGGCAACATGGGAGCCTCAAAACAACTCTCAAATGACCTGAAAACAATGATTGTTCAACATCATGGTTTAGGGGAAGGATATAGAAAGCTATCTCAGAGATTTAAGCTCTCAGTTTCAACTGTGAGGAACATTGTGAGGAAATGGAAGACCACAGGCACAGTTCTAGTTAAGGCCCGGAGTGGCAGATCAAGGAAAATCTCAGATAAACAGAGGTGCAGGATGGTAAGAACCGTCACAGTCAACCCACAGACCAGATCCAAAGACCTGCAACATCAACTTGCTGCAGATGGTGTCACTGTGCATCGTTCAACTATTCAGCGTACTTTACACAAGGAGATGCTTTATGGAAGAGTAATGCGGAAAAAGCCTTTTCTCTGCACGCTTGAGTTATGCTAAAGCACATTTGGACAAGCCAGTTTCATTTTGGAATAAGGTGCTGTGGACTGATGAAACTAAAATAGAGTTATTTGGGCATAAAAATGTAGTAAAATGTGGTGGTGGTTCCATCATGCTGTGTGGCCAGTGCTGTGTGGCCAGTGAAGGGACGGGGAATCTTGTTAAAGTTGAGGGGCGCATGGATTCCTCTCAATATCATCAGATTCTGGAGAACAATGTCCAGGAATCAGTAACAAAGTTAAAGTTGTGCTGGGGCTGGATCTTTCAACAAGACAATGCTCAAAATCTACTAAGGCGTTCATGCAGAGGAACAAGTATAACGTTCTGGAATGACTTCTCAGTCCCCAGACCTGAATATTATTGAAAATGTATGGTGTGATATAAAGCGGGCGGTCCATGAAACCATCAAACCTGACTGAGCTTGAGAGGATCTGTAAAGAAGAATGGTCCAAAATACCTAATTGGAAGCTATAGGAAGTGTTTAGATGCTGTTATTTCTGAAGAAGGAGGATGCACAAAATACTGAGTAATTTTTTCTTTTGTGATGCCTAAATTTATGCACATGCCTTATTTTGTTCAAATAATTCTTGCACACTTTCTGTAAATCATATGAACTTTATTTCACTTCTCAAATATCACTGTGTTTGTCTCCTATAAGATATATTTAACTGGATTTGTTTATCCTAACAACCAATGATTTATAAAGGAAAATCATGAAAATGTACAGGGGTGCCCAAACTTTTTCATACCACTGTATGTATATATATATATATATATAATAATGTGTAAAATATGAATAATGTATGTATGTTTAATTTTATAAAACAAAGTTATCTGTGAGAAACTGTTACACTTCTACTGAGACCCTCCGAGGGCCTCATAGATACAGTTAAAGGGTCAGTTTATAGCTCCTGAACTTCATATTGCACAGACTGATGTAAAAATACGAATGATATAAAGGTACTTAATGCAGGTGGGACTGACCCTCACTCTCATGACTTGATGCAAAAACAAGACCACAAGATGAACTCACTATTATCCCGGGGGTTCTGATTAAGACGCTTTATGATCCCAGATTATATCCAGATTATTTTCTGGAACAGGTGCCGAGGGAACCTTTCTACTTCTGAGCTCTTAATCTCACGTGAAGTCCTGCGTAAACAACTGCAGAGACACAATAGTCGCGTGTGAGAGAGATTTCAGAAAGAAAGAGAAAAAAATTAAAAAAAACAGGAAAATGTGATGGCTTGACTGACGAGCTATTTTCAAAACGAGGTCAGCGCGAGTCGTGGGATTGCTTCCTCCTGGGAGACGCAGGCCCACACGGAAGCAGCGCCGGCGAGTAGCGGGGCTACTTCCATTCAATCCAGTCAACAGACGACGACAACAAAGATGTGTTTCCAGACCGTGATCGTCATTATTTCAAAGTCTCGGAGCAGCTCGGGTGCCATTACAAGCCAGCGACGGCGTCGAGGAGAAACTTTGGTCGAGGCGGTTGATTGACAGCTACTAAAAGAAGGAGAGCGTTTGGATCCCTTTTACCAGCGGCGGTTGGACTCCCGCCACCTTGTCTTTGTAACGGCCACAGAACATGGAGCCGACTGAAAGATTGATGGCATGAATCTTTAAAAAGGTGTTTACCTGCTGGATGAGTCACTCCCTCTGGCTCCGCCTCCTTCCTCGGTGGTGCCCGGCGGATGGTCCCGTCCCTCCTTCCCCACACCGCCCCTAAAAACAAGAAGAGTTCCTCTTCAGGTCCATCATAATGACTCAGACACCTTAAGATAGTAGAAGCCAGACCATAGTTAAAAGTAGGTAGGACTAGGACATGTGGGGAAACGCATACTTGTGTTATTAGAGTTAAAAAGTAATCCCTGATCATCTTCATCTCCCTCGAATAAACATGAATTACTCGTTTTAAAACGGTAATCCATACTGATTGGTCTCAATTACAGACTGGTTTTATGTTTAATTATTTGGAATGAGCGGCCATTTTATTAGCAATAAAGCTCATGAAAGGTTGGACATTATTTCCAGGAACACCTTTTATTACACTATTAAAATCCTCTTCAACCTTTGATTGAAGTATTTTAATTCTCTAATAGAGACTTAAAAAAATAGTTTCTTTATTAGTCTTATACTAATAAATACTTTAATTTACTTGCAGCAGTTTGTACTCCGGTTTTTATTAAACTAATCTGTAGACTTAAGAAACTCGTTTATCCATCAATATGTGAAATATCACAATTTCTTCTTTATTTATAGTTGCTCTTTACCTTAAAGTGTATATATATATATATATATATATTATGTTATGGAAAGCTCTATGAGTATTTCTGTGAGGATAATTTCCAATGAAATGAGATGGATTGCGTTGTGCTTGGAGCAGACGTGTTTCCCTCAAGATAGTACCAGAGTGAGTCTATTGTGCTTTTAAGCAAGGTATTTGAATATTAAAATCTATTGGAAAAGGTCTTTTTTGTGAAGTCCAAAAAACTTGTTACAGTTTTCTATTTGTACCTAGTTTATATTAGGATGATGCTAGATTTGCATTATGATATTTCACAAAATAAATAAAGAATTGCATATAAAATTGTACTATTGACACGGTTCAACGGTTTCCATTGTCGTTCGACGATAGATTTCAACAACAAAACAACAATCCTTCATGATGGCTTGAATACCTTTCCGCTTATAGTATTAGCATTAGCATGTAGCTTTTATTAGCTGGGTTTTAACTACATTTGTTCGCTAAGCAATGCGATATTTCTGTACAGTCATCCCTCGCTATGTCGCCGTTCACTGATCGCGGCCTTGCCGTTTTTTTTTTTATGCCGTACAGTATGAACGCGTCCTGATTGTTACACCTATAACATATATATATATATATATATATATATATATATATTTTATCTATTGGGCAACGGATCGAGGGAAGGTTGTCTCAACTACAATGTTCCTTTTGTCAATGCAGAGGAAAAAAAAGAAAATAATCGAAAATATCCATAAGTCAATTTTAGAGTCCACTCTTTATCGTACACGATATATCATGATACTGTAGGAACAAGCATAGATTCGTAGTATTGTCGAGTACTCGACCCTGACGTTGCAGAATTTACAGACCACATGACTCTTGACAAAGTCACGAGTCATTTGTTTTAAAAAACAGAATATGCCCAAACACCAGCTTCAAAAGCTGCTGGAGTCTACCTATATCCTCTCATCCTCAGTCATTGGCAGCATCTTGCGGGATTTGATCATTCCCCAACCTGTGTTGGATATAACGACTGCTGCCATCTAGCAGCCGGGAGTTTAATTGCAACAAAAAAACAAACAAACACGTGAAGCTTGTTAATTGTAAATACAAAAACGTATACATTATATATGGATTGATTTATTTTACACAGACTTAATTGAAATACAAACCATGAAAATAAAATAGGATTTGAAAGCAAAAACAAATACAAATTTGCAGAAAGGAAAATCAATAAAGTTCTGTTGAATATCGACACAGTGTTGTGAAAATATTGTTGTGATTTTTAAGTGTATCGATATTTTCTCCCACCCCTCTGCATTCTGGGAAAACACCTCCAGCAGCAGCATTTGAGGCTCTTATTCTTTATTTTGGTTGTCATGCTAGCCGAGCCGCAACTTAAAAGGTAACACTAGTGGAACTCGCGAGCACACACACACACACACACACACATACACACACACACACACCCTCTCTCTAAATGCTTGTCCCGTTGGCTCTCCGTTAAGCCGACTGAACGCACCGTTTAGCCAACAGTGTCTCGGCAGTCGGGGACACCGACTGCCCACTCAGTCGGATCCAGCCGTATTAAATAAATAAGGAGCGCTCTTGAGTGTAAATTATTCATTTAACATGCCTTATCCTCTTCCAACAACCTTGTTAGAGCAGCTCAGGGGGGGCGGCGGGCGGGGGGGCAGACACCGCCGCTCATGTGCGACTCAGCAGAACTGGCGGTGCATCTCTGAGATCTCGGGGCGCTCACGTCGTCGGGGGGCTAATTTGGCCTGACACCTCCTTTTGTCGGCGGCGGAAAAGAGCCGCGTACACACGACGCTTGTTCACGTGGGTATAAACTCTGAACGAACACAGGCGTGAAGTCAAGCAGCACATGGAAGTGGATTTTCGTTTTTAAACAGAGAAAAATCTTCTCTCTTGTCTGGCTAAATTATTGAGCAGTGGGAGACCAGGACACGCGACTCCGGCTGTGTCGCCTGAACTCACCTCCGACAAAACAGCTATTAAGTCCAAACTAATCAGCGCTCGAGAAGATTTATCGCCCCAAAGAACTGCACACATCACGGAGGACGAGCGGAGACGGATCAGCAACAGTGGTCGGGGGCTCGCTGATGCACTCGAGGAGGTCGGCCCCACGTGATCGGGTCCAGATCAACAACATGACTTAAGTGGTTCATGCTGGTTCTAAGAAGATCGTTAAAGATCCTCGCCGGTTTTATCTGCAGCGCACACCTGGGTGGACGGTTGACCCGAAGCACACCTGGTCCAACATGTGGCGTCAACGATGGACAGTGGACATGTTGGACAAAATGGAGAGGAAGACAAATAATGGACTTCATGGACGTGGCACGTGAGGACATGAGGCTTATGGGATGTCAAACGCCCAATCGACTGGCAGAGACTTGGAGAGGAGCTTAGCTGAATTTAATATAGTGTTAGCCACGTGTTCGACTCTGCAACTTCCACTAAAGGTTTCTAGATCTGGGAACCCCTGAAGCTGAAATGTGCTTTTTAAGTTAATTAGCTTGTTGTATGGAAAATAAAATGTAGATTCTTTTTTTACATTTTCTTTTTTTATTATTTCAATATTTTATTTCACAGGATTTGTTGAAAAATAATGAAGAGGGACTTTTTTGTTTTTGTTTTATTATACAAATAAAAATCATGTTAATATTAAATATTTAACTTGTATATGCCAACTTAAATAGTATTTTATTATGTTTACATGTAATTATTATATTTGAACTTAATTCCATTTTGTAAATGTACCCACATTACAACATATTTCAGTGTTTTCTTTTGCAACTCTTACTCCAAAAAATATGTTTTATAGAATAAGATTACTTTTAAATGTTAAAGTTCAGAATGTCTTTGCTAGAATGTTAAAATCATTTTTTCCCCCAATTTCTTCTATACTTATAAAATATGTATTTTGCTCAATGTTGTGTCTTTCTTTCCCATCGTCAGAGAGGACAATAACATCTATTATAGTGGAAATACTGGTTCATCATTGCAGAAGTACTGTCTGACAATGTAACTCACTCTTTCACTGTTTAATAATTTATAAATCTTTAGTTTTTTAAAAGAAATAGGTTCAAGAAATGGATTAAAAGTGCGGACATTTTTTTTCCGTGGTCACGAGCAGCAGCAGCAAATGAAACAGATAACAAAAAAAAAAACAGTGACTGTGTGAAAAGCAGGCAAATGCCATCTAGAAAGCAAGAATGTGTCTTACTCCTGATGCAGTCATGTGACCCTCCTCTTCCTCCTCCTCTTCCTCCTCCTCCTCCTCCTCCTCCTCTTCTTCTACCCAAACGGCTGTGTGCGCTGCCAAGCTGCAGGGATCCACCGCCAGTCTGGTCCCGCCTCTCTCGGGCTCCTGGCCAACATAGCAATGTCAATGATTACACTTGTGATTAAAGCTTTCCACTTCAAACAGGCCTGATGTTTATTCTGACTCTGATATGGCCAATGGGATAAAGAGTGGGCCGGCCTGTGTGTGTCTGTGTGTGTGTGTGTGTCTGTGTGTGTGTAATGAGGGTGGGATGTGTGCAACAAGCTCAGCAGACGCACAATCATAATGACACACTGGATGCCATTCTGCATACAACAGTCGACTCACTCGTCCTCCTCCAGGGTCAATTGCAGTGTGTTGTTGTACAGTGAGAGGCCATTATTAGGAGGGTGGGGGGGGGGCAGCCTGATGGTTTCCCTGCTCGTCTCGCCGAATATGTTCCCCTCGACTGTCGCTCTTCTCCGGAGCCAAAGTAATTCAATCAGTTGGGAGCAGCAGTAAGTCAGTGGATGTGTTTACACGAGCGCACACCTACAGTAATGACTCATTAGACTTCCTGAACACACACCAAGACCTGCACCAGGACCTGCACCAGGACCTGCACCAGGCCCGTTCTACCCACCTGTAGCCCACACTTACTGAACCTTTGACTCCAACATATTTTTACTACCCTCTTATGAACTTCCCCTTTTTTCATCTTGCTGACTACGCCCGTTTTATTTCCACCTCGTCCACCCTTCACCGTCTTGACCACATATTTTGTTGGACCTCAAATACTTCTACTAGGGCTGGCCAGTATTGTACAAAACAAAACAACTTTTTATTAGTTTTTGTTGGATTATTTGTTTCTTTTTCTGGTTATTTTTTTATGGGGCTACCGTAAATTATAGTTTTTCTTTAAAGGTCAACTAATGTGTGTGATTTAAGTGTGTCTTAAATTGATCGTGGATCCTCTATCGGTGTGTGTTTGTACTAAACTCTCTTTACACTGAAATATTTACATCAGAAAATGTGATCACTGAAAACACTTAAATCTTCTTTACCATAACCACGCCGGCTCTGCTTTGATAGGTCAAGCATTAAAGTTTGTCACAGCGCGTCATCAATCCCGGAGGTTTCCACCTCCTAAGGAGTCGTTGTATAAACAAAGCGGGACGGATAACAGCTGGCTGGAGGAGGAGGGAAGGTCATTATTACGTAGTAATGGAATCTGCTCTCGTAACCTCTTGTTCGCCCAGATTTCAGACAGCGGAGAATTTTATAAAGTAATGAGTTGAAAACATGGTCATGATGAGAGACTCACTGCATCTTGGAGAGAAAGACTTCAAAATGTCAAACACGGAGTCAGAGAAAGTTGGGTTTTCACATTAGTCAACCTTAAAATAGCCCATTTTAAATGTATTTTAAAATAATGTTTTGCTACATTGACAGATGTAAATAACTAAAACTAGAATCCAATTTTTTTTCAGTCAAAGTCTTTATCGAACATATTTTTCAAACTTAATATAATTCGCAGAAGTCGAAGAACCTCCAAGTTCTTGCCTCTGTTTGAATCGTCACTGTGTACACGCTTAGGTATCATATCGGAATGAAAAAAGTTTTTTTTTGTTTTGGGTTCAAACCAGTATATGGTACAGGCCCAACCTCTTCTACTTATTTTCCCTATTTAAACAACCAAAGATAACACGTAAATGTTGTTAGAGATAGTGATTGAGATGTTTGGCTAGCTGCTAGCATTAGCCTCAGTGCTACTGTTATCTTTCTTGTGTTTTATTTTGAACAGATTCTACTCTAATCTCCAGTATTGTTCCAGTATTTTACGGATAGATACATAGCTACAAATACTCAAAGCTAAAGCATCAACAAGATACAGCTGCTAACCTTTCTTCCGAGAGTTCAACTTACAAAGTTCTTGATATAATGTACTTTTCCGTGGTTTCATAATGAAGTATGATTCACATTGAATGTGTGTATGTGCTGTGCTGTTTATTTTTAGGCCTTGAAACACATCGGATTAAAGTTGGTCTAACACGTCAAGCGTTCGTACATGTTTAATTGTGTAATTGTGATTTAAATCAATGTAGAACACGTTAGTTAGAAAGTACGTCAAATGCAATTACGCTCGACTAATCCTCTTATCAATCAGTTGGATAGTTTTCTAAATGGACTCACAGCGGTGGAGTTTTAAAGTCGGCTGAACGAAACCGGTCATTGAGATTTACTTCTCATCGGGGAGTCAAATTACAGCGTGTCGAAGGTAGGAAATTATATTTCTTAATTGGCCACTTGGAGCCAATCTACAGATGGGGAAAAAAACAAGAGCTTTAACCAAACCAGGCATGAGTTATAAGAGAAGTTTGACTCTATCGAGGCGTCAAAAACACTTTTCCCAGGTACGCCTCCTGCGGTTTAAAAGGGAAGTTAATCGAGTAGGTGTTTTTTCAGGTAAAGCCATGACATCATCAGTCAGAAGAGTTCAAAGACTTACAGTAAAACTTCCCACTGATCAACTATTTCTAGGCCGAGCCTCTCAGGGTCTGCTGCACCTCCAAGGAGAAGGCAAAGTTATTCAGATACCTTGATAAACAAGGCGGCTCCTCCATATTTCAGGAACCCGGGCAGGACGGGGAGAGCGCCGAGCTACAGCTGCAGCCTGAATTAGCCAGGACCACATGAAGAACCCTCGTCTCTATTCCAAGTCGGGGTGGGAAAATTACAGGCCTGCTCGCTCTACTCTAGCATTAAACCTCAATTAGTGCATGAGTTCACCGGTGATGTCGATACCCAGGGACCCGGGAGCTTTGGAAATAAGCGGTGCTTGGCTTTATGGAGACAGGCGCTCGCACTTCAAACTCTCAGACTCTTTCAGCACATGTGGAAAGTTGTTGAAACCGAGTGAGATGGTGTTCTTGAAAAAACAAAACCGGCGACCGGTTTGGCTAAATTTACCAGGAATTTTAATCCCGAGTCGTGACTGAAGTTTTCCCAGGAGACCAGAGGTCAGTCAGGCAGGACAATAAAAACTCCTGTTTGACCTCCCGTGACCCTATAGGAGACAGGAGTATAGTGGGCGGGGCTACAGGCCTCCTGCTTTCTCTTTATGCAACCGACTCATTCCAGCACCGTCCAGGTTAGATAACACGAAACTAACACCTGATCGATGATCAATTAAAATTTCTATTTAACTTTTTCATCGTTTTAATGGGAGTTCACTTACTTTGTCAACTGTTTCAACATGTTGTGATTTTCAAAAGAAGGTTATTCGGGTGTAAATCAAACGAAATAATATTATTCTTATAAAATTATCAAAATGTTTTGCCACCTGTCAAATTGCCTGGAAATTATTTTATTTGACTTAAAATATATTGTTCTTTAAACACAAGGAAAGTTCTGTGTGAATAAGAAATGCTTCTTGGGCAAATGTGGGCTGCACGATTGCACTTTTCCATTTGCAGTTATACACGAAAAAAAGACAAATAATAATTAAGTTATTTTTAAAATAACCAAATTAACATTTTTTTTTTTTTTTTTAAGATATGGAGGTATTTAAAAGTAGTGTAAAAACATTGAAGAAACTAGAAACTAGAAAGAATATTCAAGTTAACTTAATGGGTTTAATATTTGTTTTGCAAGAAATTGGAGAAAAAAAAAAACGTGAGTTGCTAAAAGCACATCAAGAAGAAAAAAAAGGCCTTGTAGAATTAATAATGGAATGACAATGAATACTAAAAAAAAGTTTCTCTTTCAAAATTGAACCTGAAACTTTTATAATTGGTTTTAGAATTTCACTTGAAAGGACCAGATGAGGTCCACGGCACTACCTCAACTCAACTTCTGGTCATGACTGGATTCTTAGCAGACAGACGTACATTCCGGCATCTTGTTTAAAACAACTTGAACTTTCTGTATCAACTCCTGGAACTCAAGACCACCACCGTCACTAAACCCTTACCTCGGGCAACACAATCAAAACAAGTGGCACGATTTTCTCCACTACTTCTACTTCCTTTACTTCACTTCTGAGACCAATTCATGTCCCAAACATTGAACCCTGGTCTCTTGGTCTGAGCCTCCATGATGGTTAAAAGTTGTGTTTCTTAATAACCATTACAGTACCAAAGAGTTCTCAGACTTTAACACTGTTCCATGAGCAGCCTTCGATGACTAATGTTCCTTGAGTAGTTTGATTTATAATCATATGAGAAAATCATATGAAAGCTATTCTTATCAGATGTATAGTATTACCCACGACCACCAGAAACCAAGGTTTATTTCCATCCAGTTCCAGATCGTTCTCAGAGAAATACCTGCAGGATGATGTCAGTTTCCGGACATTAAAAATCACCGCGAGATGTAATATGTTTTCTTAACCATGAGAGATGACGGACAAATACACCAGATGAAGGCTGAGATTGTTGTAATCTGGTACGATTCCCTTAAACACGTCCACGCTCTCTCCAACATAAACACGGCGCTGGAGGGCCGAGGCCGGAGTCGATGTGGTCCGAAAAAAAAAAAAGAAAAGTTCCCCCCGGTGCTGTGAGAGCTGCCGTTTCTTTGGAAGGGAGCGAGTGTAGCAACATGGCAACGCTCCGGGGCAGTGCCGCCTACCTTTGCTCCTCATTGTAACAGAGAGCGTGTGAATTATGCATGGACGCTTCCAGCCACTTCCTTGCAGACATACATCAGGAGCTGTGTACCTCCACCTGAAGACAAAAATCTCCCTCACATCTTCAAAGAGAAGCAAATCTGGTCGTACTCGGCGAGTACCACCCAGTGGGTTTGAGAAAAGGGGGCTCTCGCACAGGTGCAGGCGAGCGGGGATTGGGCCCCACAGTTCTCAAAAAGTGGAACAACGTTTTCTTTTCTTTTTTCTTCTCCTTCCTTCAGTGCAGAGCTCTGACAAAAAAAAACTTCAAGTAGGGGGCGGGGAGGTGAGGGGAGATTGAGATCAAAAGCCCACCATTTCTTGTGAGCGGACCCAATCAGCCAAGAGGGCCAAGGAAAGACAAGCGCTTCCCCTTTTAAATTGATCCCACCGAGACCCTCAAGGTTCCCCTCGCAGGACGTGCAAAAATGCAATAAAAATCCGGCCCCGTGGATCTGACAGGGAACTGGGAGGGGAGAGGCGAAGAAGAAAGACTGTTTTGGGGAGCTTGAGACGCAGAAAGAACAGAGGAAGTAAGGAGGGAGACAAGCCGGTTGAAGCAGATCAAGGAAGACGAGAAGGTGGGCTCGTTCTCCAGAGGGGTAGAGGGTGTGTGTGGGGGGGGGGGGGTATCAGAGCGCCGATGTGTGCCAGCAAAAGAAAGCAGCCGGGGTTGCTATCAAACTATCAGACCTCACGTCTGATGATGAGCTCGCTCGTATCTTCATTCTGCCCGGGTCCTGGCACCGAGACTCTGGATGGTTTTTAGCGCTGGCCTGAGATCTGACTCTGGATCAGTCGGCCCTAGTTTTCCGCTGCATATTGAGCCTCAAAGGAAGAGGCGCTATCAGCGCAACCCAGAGACCCCACAGCCTGCCAGACACACACACCGAGCACCAGGCCTGGTGTCCACACACACACACACACACACACACACACACACACACACACACACACACACACACACACACACACACACACACACACACACACACACACACACACACACACACACACACACACACACACACACACACACACACACACACACACACACACACACACACACACACACACACAAACACAAACTCCATGCCTGTTGGGGAGGTGGTCTCTGCTTCCATTAGAGGTTCAACATCATTGATGTCGGATCGGATTAGACGTCATTAGAGTCAGTGAAACTTCTATTTCTTCTTTTTCAGAACTTTTTTTGCTCAATCAAACCTGAAAAACTGCCGTCAACACTAAGAACGATCTATGGTTTTCACAAGAAAGTTCGGTCGGGGAAGAAAGATTGACATCAGAATTCAAAAGAGCTTCTGCATTAAGAGGTCTTTAGTGGGTAAATGAGAAAGTGCGTCGACAGAATAAATTATCCACCGGCGACTCCATCCCCTCACTTTTAAACAGCTCTCACGTACAAGCAGTGAAGAGCTTTTAAAAAATGATCCCTTAATTTCATCGAACAGTTTTGATAACGTTGAAGCGTGAAGGGGAAAAAACAGGTTTTATTCTTTGATTTTTACTGTCAAAATTAGACAGGTTTACTCATACATACTTGTTTACTTATAATTCAATTGAATAAATATTATATTGAAAGGTCAAATTATTATTTTTTAAGGCTGAACGATTTATATCAAAAAAATGTCAAGATTGCGATATTGGCACGTATCGAAAACATCTGCAATAATTTTTCATTTATTATTGTATAAACCAAGCATTTCTTTAACCAATCAGGCGCGACCTTAAACACGCACTTTGCCCAATTCTATAAAGTTGTCAATTTGTACTTCTATGTCTCGTTGTTGTTTACGTCTCCGTCTGTCTGTGAACTGTGCGGCGCATCTTGCTAGGCTAGGTTGCTATGGCGACACGTCTTGCCGGCGGGCTGATCCTTTGCTAAAGCAACATATTGTAAGAACTTTTCATCTCGTCTTTGTTGTTTTCAGCATTTTTATAAGATTGTGAACTTCCAAACAAGTGTAAACCTGTCCTCTTCACCATATGCTAATGAGCTAAGTTGTTAGCTTAATTTATAAAGTGTTATGTGTGCGTGTACAAGGAGGTGGATTTATTATTGATTTGGTGATATCGCGACGCGCCGGCAGCTCCTCTCTGATGTCGCTCAGTTTCACGGGAAACCGATGCAAGCCCCCATATAAGTGATATTTTTCTCCGATCATGTCGGCACCGAAGCACGGAAATAGGCTGCGCATGCACGCCGGCTACATTTTTAGGTGAAAGAAAAAAATATCGCAATACTATCGATATCGCAATTCAAGACACCAATATCGCACTTATTTCCAATATCATGCAACGCTAGTTTCAAAATGACTGATTTTATTTTTAAACATAGAGCTTGATATTCTTATTTCAAGAATTCAACATTAAAACTCTTTTAATTAATTTGTTTTTACTTCATTTTCTGGAAATACTGTAATAAAAGTGCCACCAGACAATACAATACTAATTAAAAAAAAAAAAATAATTTATAAAATTAGAAAATCTATTTTGTATTAGTCCTTCATATAAACCTTCGATATAGAAATTATTAAATTATATATATATAAAAAAAAAAAACAATGCTTAGAAAAAGGATTTTCAATTCAACCATTCCAAATATATGCTTCCATCCTAGATACTTCCATAGGTTTGTAGAAACTACAAACTGTCTTCAGTAAAGTCGCAATTGCCGCTACTGCACAAGAATAACTTACAACCTCATAAATAAGCAGATCTCTACTAATTCCATTAAAGTGGCTTTAGGGCAGACCCCCCCCCCACACACACACACAGCATCACTCTGCCCCCCCACATCCCCCTGTGGAAGCTCTTTCCCCCCCCCGTTGATAAATGCCCTGAAATCACGCAACTATTCAACATCAATATTTTGACATTTCATTCAGCTGACTCTCCAGAAGAAGTCATTTATTTAATTAGCTGAATGGAAATTGGCAGCAGAGGCCAATCCGAAGTTACGTGACCGCCGCTCACTTGCCACAGGTAACCTTTTTAGAGGGAATCAGCGTGGAGAATTGATCGCTGAGAGCGCAAACTCATCACGAGTGCTAATTTTCAGAAGCGTTGCGCGGCGGCGTGAGGAAGTAAGAGGCTCTATTTATAACAGGAGGGGATTATCCTGTCATTAAAATAAAGAGCCGAGGAGAAGAATCAATTTTAGGGCTTTAAAAGCTGACAAACACAGTTCAACTGCTCTCGGCTCATCCTGCAAAACTGCTGGAAAGTGTGAAGACGCCTCGAAATGTTCTTAAAAGGTAAAGTAGGAAACGTCTTCCAGGAACACCTGATGTTCAAACCCCTTAATTAAATGCACAATAATAAAACAAGCATTTTTCTGGTGTGGCGCATCCAAGACTGCAAAAACCACATGTCAGAGTTCAATTGATTCGATACGTCTATGAATCTCTCCGTCAGTCTAGTGGTATCTTGAGACATAGCTTATGGGGATCTAAAGGTAGGGAATTGG
This sequence comes from Callionymus lyra, assembly GCF_982586985.1. Classification (NCBI taxonomy): domain Eukaryota; kingdom Metazoa; phylum Chordata; class Actinopteri; order Syngnathiformes; family Callionymidae; genus Callionymus; species Callionymus lyra. The sequence continues at coordinate 10,587,075 of NC_141821.1, forward strand.
ACTGAAGCCCTTTTCAAAGTATTTTCAAAAATCCCCTACCTTGACTTGAATGACATTAAGGCTTTTGTTCTTAAGCTAAACACACTGAAGCACCATTTTGATAGTTGTATTTGACTTATAACGGCAAGATTCTATCAAGCCGTCCAAGTAGGTCCTAAGTAGGATGGTCTCTTAACGGATTCTCTCGGTATCTCCAGGTGTTCTAATGGTATTGTGGGCTATACCGCTCGATTAGGTGACGGAAAACAATAGTATTAATTGTTTAACAATAGGCATCTGCAGTAGAATTGTTGGCCCGCCTCCTTGGCTTGAAACAAATAACTAAAACTAATCAAATTGGATTTTGTGGAATGCAATGTATAGCATCTTCTTATTAACGCATGGCTTCATAGTGCGTATGATATCATATTGGTGACACCCATGGGTAACTCTTAGGTATAGGAATACCTCATTTTTAATGGGGGGTTTGTTTTCTCTGCTGGGAGTCGCAAGGTTGATCGTTCAGTGATGTCACTCTATAATCCAAGAGGTTGGCAGTCGGTCATCGTCACAATTTTTTACTGTGGGCTCGGCTAGCTTGGAACTGGAGTGAAGCAGGTACTCAAAATAGTATCTGTGTACCGTGCTAATGGAAACGCAACAAAAGATGAGTAGAGTTGAGTACAATAGGGCTAAGAAGAGCCTTTTGGAAAGGACCAAAAGTCGGTGATTTCTTCTGCTACAATTGGTGTATTATTAAGGGGTTTATAAGGTCGACCCAAAAGACACAATCCCCACAGTGTCTACACACAGCTGGACACGCTCAACAGGTAGCTTTAAAGGGCCTCCTCCCAGTGGTCGGTCCATTCTTACAAGTCGGCTGAACCACTTCGACTTCTCTTGACCAACAGGAGTACCTAAGAGCGCTCAAGAGTGAAGTTGGTGAACATGTCTTCCCCTGCACTCAAGAGTATATTTGGAGACCGTCACGTTGTTTATTGTGATTGCGTCTCTAATGTGTCGCCGCGACGTGTTTATGAGCGACGGCGTAAACACGATCGATAAAGTGCCAGAACATGACAAACATTAAACATGTAAGATTTAAAACACGAGGAGTTCCAGAGTCACTCGACAATCCTGCTTAGATAAGACATGTAATAAAAAAAAGAGGAAGCGCATTACACTAATTTATCTCGTCCGCCCGAGTGCTTTGACAGCTCCATTGATGCCGACGTCTCTTTAACATGAGGTTAGTGGGAGTTTGGCCTCCCCTCAGTCGTTTGTAAGCTTCTGAGCCTGGAAATGATTAGGCCTGGGAGGGCAATTAGCCCATCGCGGTGCTATATATAGTCCACTTGGCCCGGTACGGCTCCTGGGTCAGATCCACGCCACGGCGTTCAGGCGAGCATGTTCTCTCAATCTGGACTGTTTTTATGAGCGATGCGAAGGCTGCGCTGACTCAGATGGGCGGCCATAACTCAGCCGTCGATCAGGTGTCTCGGGAGGACGGGAATGGGAGTGGGAAGCATCAGAGGAACGAAAGCACATGTTCGACTCTCCGCCGTCAGGATTACGAGGCCTGTTTCCGCGGACGTCCACTGACTCATCGTTATTCATTTCGACAGAATTTTTTTTGTCTTGTGTTGCTCGGTGGTTTCTCACGACCCTAGCCTTGGGTTTAATCGCCAACAAACATCTCAAATGTTACCATGGTTGGGAAATCACGCTTTTTTCCCACAGCCTTGCAACAACTGTGAGCGATGCAAAGAATGCTTTTCCTGTTTTACAACCTCCTGTCCTTCCATATACCTTCTCCCACTCTCAGGGAAAAAATAGAGATTTGGAGAGATTGTTACCACGAAGCAGGAGGTTCTCCCACTCTTTCACCTGGGACAGCTGTTTGACAGCAGAGGCAAACTGGGAAGGTTACAAGAGCCTGGGAATGTTTAACATCAAGAGAGCAATCAGAACATTGCAGGGGCTCGGGGAATTGGACAGGAAATATGGAGAGTAACCCCTTCCTGCCTGGGAGGAAAGAGAAGAGGAAGTGATTTCAGTTATGGGAGCCGTCGCAGCCGACTGAAAACGAGCCTGTTGATATAGGTTAACTCACTCGCTCGTCTTCCTGCCCTCCTATATTGACCACCTTCCTTCTGCAAAGGTAACAGATACCGGGCGACACGAACGTTCCTTTCCTCTCGAACATGCCACTGCAAGGTCGAGGAGAAGCATTTTAAAAACAATAACTTGTAGCCAGAAATATGAATTTATGTACATTCACTCATGAGGTTTAACTTGAAAGTTGACAATAACAATAAACTGCTACGATAGTCTGTCCTATACGGTACATTTAGGTACTGGAAACTGTGACTACTTTGTCAGTTGTTAACATATGTTTTATCCTTAAAACATTTGAACAGAGTCTTCTTTCTGAGGCTGAAAATAAGGACTCCCTGTGCTCGCGAGCATTCCAGGTCCATCAGGTCATCAATCTCCCACCTGTCGAGGATATTTCGGATTGTTTTCTCAGAAGCAGTTATTTCCCACTTTACTGACATTTTGCTGTTGTTGCGAAAGGTCCTGACCCTCAATTATCAGGATTGCAAAGAAGCGGGAAAATCCATAAAAATAAACCATCAAATCGAATCCATACATTTCAATTTTTGCCATTTTTATTCTTAAAATATACAGAACAAATTGTCTACATCCCCCACAACATGACCTCGGGAGGTAGAATTTATGGATTATATTTAATATATATATAAAAAAAACAAATTAATTTTTTGATGTGAAACTTTGGACAAGAACACATCTTAACACACTTAACTTAAAGGACAAATAGATCAAAAATCACATGCATGTCGTCGCTCTGATTGGAAAACTGCTCAAGTTTCTCCAGCAGGTTACAGCTTCATTCGTAAGAGTAACGGCTGAAGCCAAACATAAGAGGAAGTGCTTTGGCACGACACGGAGCTCAGGGCAAATTACACAAGACAACTCAGGAAACAGGAGTTTGTTTTGTATGCCATGCAGAGAACACTTCTCACCTTTGAGTTACGCTAAGAGAGACCAGAACCGGGCTCTGGTGTGCAAGTCCGCTGTTGCGAATTTGAGTCATCACGCAGATTTTGACTAGAATAAAATGGCCCGTTTTGCTAAAAAAAAAAAGATTACAAAATCTGGTTCATCATCTCTTTTTTACAAGACTAACAAATCTTTTTTTGGTATAGAATTTACATAAGACTTTTACATCTCAATTTAGACCCGAAGCCTCCGCACACAACACTGTGGAATAAAGAATTCTGAAAGAGACGTCGAACGTTCTCTGCCTCGTTGCATTCCTGCAGCGCATGATTATGTAAAACGTAAATTAAATGCAAAGACACAAGTGTAGGCGAACAGATTTGAAACTGCTGGTTTGAACTTATCTATGCAAACATGCAGCCCTCAGGTTATGTAAAAAAATAAATTTGTGTTTTCCAAGCGCATCTTCTCCATACAGGTCACTAGAGTCGGGCAAAGGACAGAAAATGTTGTTCTGTACAAGAGATTCTACAGAAAGATCCAGGTCCTGAACTTTGGTAATGACCAATGGAAAACAAGCTCATCACCTGGAGCCCATTTTTATGTATAAATGTATAACCAACGATCAGGTTTTCATAGAGCCTCTTAAAAGTCTACTGGATTGAAGCAACATTGAAGAACATTCATTCTTTTAAAATTGGGAAATTTCTGTGTTTATGCTAAGCTGTTTAAGAGACTCTTAACTTGGGATCTGATGGCCTACATACAAATCACTGAAAATTATTTAAGTTACAAGAACATTCTTTCTGTTTGTCATGGTGGGGAAGAAGGATGTATTGACATATTTTTGTCCCAGAAGAATTTCACTCCCAAGTGGACCTTTATCATCTGATAGATGCTCAGAACAGAACCTAATCTATAATGTCTTGTGAGAAGGCACATCCTGTCCAATGGGAATTTCTTTTGGTGGGGGGCAACTAGGAGAAAACACCCTTATCAGTCAAGGATAGATATTGAAAATGGTATTTCCATTAAGGGGAAATCTGGTTGTATAAAAGTCAAAGCCACAGACACCTAGAAAGAAACTTCATAGATGATTTTAAAAACATGTCCAATGTTGGACAAACACATTCTCTGGTAATTTTGTAATAATGATGGAGAATGTCTGAGTTTTAATCCTGCGAATTACCTACTGTAATTCACCAAACACAGACGTCAGGTAATGATACTAATCCCGTGTGAATACGAATGTCTGTTTGTAATTCTGAATGGCGCATAAATGCAACTGTAACGGACTTCTAGGCACTCGCCATTGTGTTAATATTTACTTCCGCTGTTTTATTTTGAAGGGGTTGAAAAGGAAGTAGATCGAGTTTGTTGTTGTAAAGAAGTAAAGAAGACATGCGCGCTGCACAGCTACAAACTAAGTTCCAGTCTCGTTGTTTCCCACACAAATACACTCGGTTACACTACAGTAACAGACAGTGTCTCTTCTGTAAGAATAAAGTTGGGGGCAAATTCATGTTCAGGGCAGCGCTCTCGCTGTTGAGTTGAGGAGAGAAACGAAAGAAAATTAACCATTGTCCATTTATCTTCTTTAAACGAAGAACAATTGGTTACAGTAACTTTCCCTTTCAGTAATTGCACTCCTTTAGCATCTGTATCTCTTCTGTTGGTAAAAATGACTATTTTACAGACGTCGCTTATCTCGTGTGAATGTACTTAAAATAACACAGAGGAGGTCATTTACAAAACACTGAGGTCCCCAGGTAATAATTATCCCGTGCAAAAAGGTCTTTAGTCGCACACCGAACAAGATATATATTCACCAAAATAGAAGTATGATTGTGATGTTTTTTTATTCTTGGGAGGCTCAGTGTACTGAATTGTCATCTGTATTCGTTCTACATCCAACACATCCAACTACTTCCCTTCAACATCAGTTTTACTCTTATTATGAGTATCCATTTCTAATGTTACCTTAAACATACTGTATCTCTGCAGGTCAACAACACATAGGTTCATCTTCTTTGATTTGGCTAACCATCTGAAGCCACTTTAAAGGGTCTAAAGGACCAGGTTTGGCCCCGTGTACCACGAGTTCGGTGAAGAAACACACTGCATTTCTGTCGTATTGTTCGAGTTATTGCGACGCCTGGACATGATTTCTGGTTCGAAGCTTCACGTCAACGTGACACGCTACCGTGGACATGTGAGGTCATCGTGTCAGACACGGGGCCCGGATCGTGCCGGGGCCCAAGCACGACCTTGATGTGACATTATTTACAGCACAACAACGGGCTCTGGATGACTCATGCGAGACTGATGGAGCACATTTGAATGTGACCCGCTGGACCATTGTCTCTTCAACTCATGTCTCCGATGAGCACATCGCGGCGCTTTATGAATCGAAAGGAGCTTTCCTTTATATGGTCTTTTGAACGTATAGACAATTCCAGATTTCCTCTCGAGGCGAAGATTACCATCTTAATTACTTGGTTAATTAGTAGGAACTCACAGGAGAAGCTTCGGTCTATTGAAAGTCTCGGAGACGAACCTCCTGACGGTGTTTCCTTCCATCACAAAGACTAAACAATTCTCTCCGCGAAACCCTTCAGAGCCTCTTCTGGGGATTAACACTAGACTTTTCGATCTTGTTATTCGCCCTCTACACTTCACCTGGATACAGATTCATATCTATTGGTTCCCAATGATGGAGAGAAAAAGAGTAGAAAGAGAAAAAAATGGGAATTTCTTTCGGTGGGGGGCAACTAGGAGAAAACACCCTTATCAGTCAAGGATAAATATTGAAAATGGTATTTCCCTTAAGGTGAAATCTGGTTGTATAAAAGTCAAAGCCACAGACACCTAGAAAGAAACTTCATAGATGATTTTGCAAACATATCCAATGTTGGACAAACACATTCTCTGGTCATTTGTGATAATTGCGGAGAATGTCTGAGTTTTAATCCTGTGATTTGTAATGTAATAATTCCGCCGCAAATTACCTTCTGTAATTCACCAAATACAGACGTCGGGTGATGATACTAATCCTGTGTGAATACGAATATCTGTGTTTGTTATTCTGAATGCTGCATATATGCCACTGTAACGGACTTCTAGGCACTCGCCATTGTGTTAATATTTACTTCCGCTGTTTTATTTTGAAGGGGTTGCAAGGTAAGTAGATCGAGTTCGTTGTTGTTGGGGGTGTCGTGTTCCACATGACGAAAGTAAGACTATTGAAAGTCTCGGAGACGAAACCCCTCAGAGAATCTCCTGGGGATTAACAGTAGACTTTTCCATCTTGTTATTCGCCCTCTACACTTCACCTGGATACAGATTCATATTTATTGGTTCCCAATGATGGAGAGAAAAAGAGTAGAAAGAGAAAAAGTATCGTCTGTCAGTACATGATGGATACAGTGCCGGCTTGGTGAGTGGAACTTCTGCAGATCAATGAAGCGTTCGGCTGATCGTAAAAGAAAGTGCCAGGAAAAGAAAAGTCAAACGTTGATGTTGGAAAAAGTGTCGAGTGAGCATCTCCAGCAGGAATAGTGTCTGCGACTACAGGCCGTCACTCATCTTCACGGATGCAGCATCAGCTGGAACCTCATCCATGACTGGCAGCCTCCTCCGGCCCATCATGAACATGAACATGCGGCGCACGAGCGCAGGAGATCTGGGCCGGTCGGGCCCCGAGTTGAGAGCAGAGAAAGGAAAAAGGTTAGGTGAGGTCCAGCTCCGGCAGCTGCTTGCCATTACTGGACCTCGCCCTCCTCCCCCTCCTCGCAGGAAATGAGCAATCAGTTAGCAGTGACAGGTACATGCTGAAGCATCGCTGCTGCGCAACATGGAGAAGGAACGGATTAGAGCAGTTTAAACGTCAACCTTAAACCTCCACCGATATCTTTGTCAAGATTAGTACATGTCACGGACGTTTTAATGCATCCTGGAGGGCCGGAGGGGACGCGCTTTATGACGTCGCGAGCTCCGAAAGACTCGCATTCGCAAAAATAAAATGTTTCAATCGGTATCGAAAAAAAAGCACATGACTCAACAGGTTCTGGTCGACCCACGCCACTGAGGAACAGTACGAGCGAAAATTCATTATTGCTGCAATGAAAATACGCATCTGTTGACCGAGTATAAAGGTTTTACTTATTCATATTTTCTAAATTAAAATGATTATCTACAGTCTGAAAGACAATGAGGCTTGAATGTTGAAACACAAATCAGTAGAGTTTACCAAAATAAATGTCATCACTGAAGAATTTGGGTCAAATTTAGCACTTTTTTGTTGAAAAAAAGGATTTTTGCTTTCAGAAATAACAAAAGGTTCCAAATGTGAATGCTAAATGTACATTTAAGAGTACTTTGAATTTGAATTTGTAGAAAAATATACAGTATTTGTAGTAAATCATATATAGACTTAAAATTATATGATTTTTAAGGGGACACTGGGCTTAGTTGTTATTATTGATTAATGAATTATGATGTGCATCTATTCAATATCAACTAATTTTTGTGTAATACATCACCTGGCGATTAAATTAAAGATAAAGTATAGACGGCAACATGATCATTATGTTTAACATACAGTTGAGGCCAAAAGTTTGGACACAGCTTCTCATTCAATACCTTTTCTTGACAACAATGATCAATGAATGCAACAAAACTATGAATGAACACATGCGGAACTATGTACTCTTTAAGACAATTTAGACACCTAAAATGTTTTTAACCTTTTAGGGTTTGGCAGGGATTTGTTGGTCTAGTTAGTTACGATGTGCAGAAGACAGCCCTATTGGACAACCTTAGATTTCATTTTAATGGAAAGAACCAATCTTTTGAAAGCAGTGGACATCATCACGTTTAAGAAATTAGGATCAGTCGGTCCGAACAATTGCAAAAGCTTTCCCATAGCGCTGAAGGCGAGTCCTTGGCCTGTACTGTAGTTGAACTGGAGTAGAACCACCACCTTCAAGGTAACACAGATTTTAAAGACAATTAAAACGCCAAAGAATCGACAAACAACCTGCTTTCTACGCAGGCGTCGCCCTAGACACCCGTTGACACGGCATAAACACACTCAAACATCAATGTGCTCACACATAGCAACACTTTTGGTTGGCTCAAAACGCAGCAGCCCCTTAAAAGTTAAATGTTTCTTTCTTGCACAGTTATCAAAACTTCCCGAATTTAAAAATAACAACTGTTTATTCAAATTAATAATACAATATCTAGTAATGGTCTGACAAATGCGAGCATTGCACATGGAGGTATTAGATCCAAACAACAACAAAAAAAGTCAATTTAAAGGTAGAAATGAGCAGAAACTCGCTGCATGTTTCTCAAGACGGACAGTTTTGTTGCTCCACACTCTCTTTGTAATGAGAGGGAGGCGAGTGCTGCGTCAGCATGTAACAGATGTCCACATATAGACGCGCAGTAAGCAGGAGTCAGCATGGAGTTTCGCTTGTTGATCGTCGTGACAAAACCTGGAAAAGCCTCGCGGCTCCACGGTTCTAACCTTTTCCCTCCGCGCTCGAATGTTCTGCTGTCCGACGCGCTTCCTCGCTGAGGAACGGCTAAAGAGGAGCGACATAAAAGCCACGCCGCCTCGTGTTCAATTAGCCAGGATTACACTGGAATATGCTGGCTTGCAGGGAGAAGGGAAAACATTAGTGATGGCAAAAAAAAAAAAGCGGAGTTAAAATCCACAAGAGTGTGTAACGATTGCTCAGGAGCCCGACGTCATAAATCAAAGCAAGATGTCCGACGATCGCTCAGTGGCTTTTTACTCAGCAGCCGTTCATCAAGGGCTGGTGGGAACTTTCTGCACACTCATGCTTTGGCTCAAGAATGGACTGATCCCATCTACTCGGGGACACGTCCAGAGGGATGAGATGAGACCGACGTTAATTGGCCGGCGAGGCCGTCGTAGCGCTCGCCTGTCAGTTTTACGAGCGAAGGGCGGCGCGGGATCCAGAAGACGTTTTACCCGTCAGGGGAGACGGGACACGGGAACCGTGAAATTATAGGCGCTGCGAAGTGCCAATCCATTTAGGACACAAGGAAAAACAAAAACAGACTTCGAAAATAATCTTCTAGCACTGCAACCTAAATGGAAGCAGACGTTACGCCGGGTTGTCTTGTGGCAGCGTGGAATTGGAAACGCAGCTCCGGAGCTACCGCACCATTTTCCAGGCAGTCTGGAGCGCCTCCACTGACCAGGGGCGTCTGTGGTCGAGCGGGGCTCGTCCACAGGTCCCGACAGGCAGAACCTGGAGGGGAGGAATGACTGAGTAATGGCAGGGTAACATGATCCAGGGCTGGAAGGAGTGGGAGCGATGGCCCGACGCCTGAACCAGAGCGGTAAGACGGGCGAGCGGCAGACGAGCGTGTTTGCGAGACATACATGTGGTTTAGCCGAGAGGCTAGCAAGGGAGGTGGGCAGCTCCGGAGCCACGCCCTTCACGAGACACGGCGAAGATTCAGATTCAGCCAATTAACAGCAAGATAGTCGTCATAGCAAAGAAAATAATACATTTCAAGTGAAGGTTTACCTTCAGAAGTTTTTACTTCTGTCCGCCTTCTCCGTGATGTGCGTTGACAGTTCTTGCACAAAAAAGCACCAGAACCATTAAATCTACTTTCACAGTCTTCTGATGAAAAACATCTGTTAAAGTAAATCAAAAATAATGAACGTTGATTTTAACATTTCAAATGTTGAAACTTTAAATTTGTTTATTGACATATTTTAGATTTTTTTTATTGTTTATTGTATCATTTTTAAGAATAGTTTGTGTATTGAAAGATTGAATAATAATGACATTTAAAAAATATTTATTTAATCAGAATTAATTACTAAAAAATAAAAAAATAGATGTACTTATTCCAATTATTAAATACATTTTCTAAATTAAATTGATAGCCTTTTAAATCCAGTATTGTCGTGTGTCACTATTATACCAACATTTTATATTTAATTCAAAATGCTAGAAATAAAAATAAATTAAAAATAAATGTGCACATTTATATTTGTTTAATTGGAATTAGAACTCAATGTTAAAAATTTCTAATTAATTTTGAAAGTGATCAAGTTTCTCAAATCGATTCAAAATAAAAGATTGTAAAAATAAACCTTTACATGAGTTTCAATATTTGAAATTCAACAATTCAATATTCTGATGCCACTATTATACTTTCATAGCCATCTTTCTATCCAAGCTAAATTTGTGGTGTTTTTTTAGAAACACTGCTTGCTTTTAAGATTGTTGATTTATGATTATTATTGTTACTTATTATTGGACTTCAGTGATTCGGGTCCCACTAAGAGACAGTTTTTGAAGAAGCCAAATCAAAGTTTTTTACTCAGGTTAAGGTCAGTAGTACGCGTTTTAAAGAAAAAAAGTTTTTAGTTTTTAGTTGCCCAGACATTTTGGCAGAAAATGTGTATTCCCAAATTGCCAGTTATATTTTGACAAAATACTTATTTATACATATATCTTGCATTATTAAATACTATATAGATATTTTTAAGGTGACGAATGCTTCAGGAATCCCTGCAAAAATGAAAATGTACAATACATTTAATGATATTTAGAACAAATATCTGTTTACATCAGTGAAAAAGTCAAACATTTACATTGGTGGACGTATAACTCAAAACAACCATGGCTGCCAAGACTTAAAGATATTCAGATATTCATCCGAGTTAATAAGATTAAAGATTTACGCCCATTAACCTGTCAGCAGGACAGATGTGTCCGACTGAGCGCCAGGAAGTGTGTGGCCAGAGATATTTCATTGCAGCACAGCAGACTGTCTTCTACACTCACCAGTACAGTGCTCTTGTTAAAACACAGGACGCTTGATTTCTCCACCACAGTAACAGCAGATTACACCTATACTGATGCTCTTATTCTTGGCTTGTTTTTTCTTCATCCACTTTCATGCCCTTAAAAAACTTTGTCAAACCTCTTTGGGAGCAAAAGTATCTTAGCAGATCTCTCAGATATCAATGATGCCATAGATGTGAGCACATACATCAACTACAAGCACATGTGCTTGCAAGGAAAACAATGAAACTCTGGAGCCCATTATCAGACTTTCAGTACAGACAGCAGTGGACGGTGGAAAAACTGAATCTGCACTGAAGCGGATTATTTGCAAAAACGTATTCAAGCGGATTTATTATGTTGATCGGTTCAATTTCAATTTATTAAATGTACTTCTAAACTCTGCAGACGCTCTTCATTTTCCACGTTCACCCCAGTTTCATCGGGTCAAAACAGACCAGTGTCATCGGGTCAAAACAGACCAGTTTCATCGGGTCAAAACAGACCAGTTTCATCGGGTCAAAACAGACCAGTTTCATCGGGTCAAACAGGCCAGTTTCATCGGGTCAAACAGACCAGTTTCATCGGGTCAAACAGACCAGTTTCATCGGGTCAAACAGGCCAGTTTCATCGGGTCAAACAGGCCAGTTTCATCGGGTCAAACAGACCAGTTTCATCGGGTCAAAACAGACCAGTTTCATCTGGTCAAACGGACCAGTTTCATCTGGTCAAACGGACCAGTTTCGTCGGGTCAAACGGACCATTTTCATCGGGTCAAACGGACCAGTTTCATCGGGTCAAACGGACCAGTTTCATCGGGTCAAACAGACCAGTTTCATCGGGTCAAAACGACCAGTTTCATCGGGTCAAAACGACCAGTTTCATCGGGTCAAAACAGACCAGTTTCATCAGGACAAACCAGACCGGTTTCATCGGGTCAAAACAGACCAGTTTCATCGGGTCAAACAGACCAGTTTCATCGGGTCAAACTGACCAGTTTCATCGGGTCAAACAGACCAGTTTCATCGGTTCAAACAGACCAGTTTCATCGGGTAAAACAGACCAGTTTCATCGGGTCAAACAGACCAGTTTCATCGGTTCAAACAGACCAGTTTCATCGGGTCAAACAGACCAGTTTCATCGGGTCAAACAGACCAGTTTCATCGGTTCAAACAGACCAGTTTCATCGGGTCAAACAGACCAGTTTCATCGGGTCAAAACAGACCAGTTTCATCGGGTCAAACAGACCAGTTTCATCGGTTCAAACAGACCAGTTTCATCGGGTCAAACAGACCAGTTTCATCGGGTCAAACAGACCAGTTTCATCGGGTCAAACAGACCAGTTTCATCGGTTCAAACAGACCAGTTTCATCGGGTCAAACGGACCAGTTTCATCGGGTCAAACGGACCAGTTTCATCGGGTCAAAGGGACCAGTTTCATCGGGTCGAACGGACCAGTTTCATTGGGTCACAGACCAGTTTCATCGGGTCAAAACGACCAGTTTCATCGGGTCAAAACGACCAGTTTCATCGGGTCAAAACAGACCAGTTTCATCAGGACAAACCAGACCGGTTTCATCGGGTCAAAACAGACCAGTTTCATCGGGTCAAACAGACCAGTTTCATCGGGTCAAACAGACCAGTTTCATCGGGTCAAACAGACCAGTTTCATCGGTTCAAACAGACCAGTTTCATCGGGTAAAACAGACCAGTTTCATCGGGTCAAACAGACCAGTTTCATCGGTTCAAACAGACCAGTTTCATCGGGTCAAACAGACCAGTTTCATCGGGTCAAACAGACCAGTTTCATCGGTTCAAACAGACCAGTTTCATCGGGTCAAACAGACCAGTTTCATCGGGTCAAAACAGACCAGTTTCATCGGGTCAAACAGACCAGTTTCATCGGGTCAAACAGACCAGTTTCATCGGTTCAAACAGACCAGTTTCATCGGGTCAAACAGACCAGTTTCATCGGGTCAAACAGACCAGTTTCATCGGTTCAAACAGACCAGTTTCATCGGGTCAAACAGACCAGTTTCATCGGGTCAAAACAGACCAGTTTCATCGGGTCAAACAGGCCAGTTTAATCGGGTCAAACAGACCACGCAAAGTACAAACACAAGGGTTGAAGCATAATACATTAGATGAATCTACTAACTTCCCTCCAAACCTAGCGTTATGCAATTCACGCAGTTGTTCTTGTGTTTTTTCTGCGTCCATCGTTTTCATCGCGATCGACTGTCAAACTTTTGGATTAACAACAAATGTGCGTCAACTGCTGTGAAGAGACACAATAAACATCCACGGCGATCCCAGAACATTCCGGCCGAACACAACAAAGGAGCAGCTTGATGGGTGAAGCCAGCGTTGGTGCACTTTTGTTTCATGATGTCATTCACATCTGCAAGAAGGTCACCGTCCACGGAAGAATGCAACGCTCTCCAAGTGCTGCACTCGTTATTCGGAACCACAAGTGACAACCTGCCAGACGAGGCACAGCTCTGAAGACTTAAGTACAGGTATTGTAAAATGGCGATACAGAAATAGACACTTGCTAATGTGAAAAGCATCAACCCCGGACGCTCTTTCACTTCCACCGTCGGCCCACAGTCGTCGGAGAACGAAAGCCTCCATTACATGACGAGCGTGTGCAGCACCGCACGAGCCACAGTGTTGTCAGGTTGCTGGACGTGGTCTCGGGGATTTGGAGGGTTCACGTCGGTTCGGAGACCTCACACCTTCCATAACAGCTGACTTTGCAAAAAAGGCGTCTTTGTTTTTGCCAAAACTAATTTCAGAAATCAAAACGGCTCGATATTGGAGTCGCTGGCACACCGAGCCGTTCTGGACCTGGGAGGACTTCAGAATGACCCAGTACAGAATTTAAAACTTCAATCCGAAGCTGGATGAAGGTTCATAGAAATGTTTTGATAGTTTTCCTTATTATTTAGCCTGAATCTCAGTGTGACATGGAGGCTACAGCGACACAGAGTCCATTGCCAGAGTAAACAGCATAAGTTAACTCAGAGTAAAAAACACTTTAAAACACGAATTTGAAAATGTTATTTTTTTTTTAATAATTATATTAAAAACACACAATCACTTAAGTATTATTTTTATTTGACATTTTTTCAATAGGCTATGTCTACATAATAATAATGCTACATTTCCATTAGTTTATAATATTAGTTTAGTTTATTTGTTTTATAATATTCATCATTTATTTATTATTAACGTTTCATGTTTTTTTAAAGAAACCTCACAATGTTTTTACTATTAAGTGATGCAACAGACAAATGTTTTTTAAGAAACGTGCAACAACTCACAACATTATTGAAAATAAAATACATAATTATTGAATATTATAAATACAATTTCACTATACGATTTTAGTGCAATATTTATGTCATATAACCCAGCATGCTAGGGATTTAATACAGGTCACCACTGACAGTGACACACACGACATAGTACCGGCAAGAAAACCACATAAACTCGAACCAGGGACCTTTTCAATTTATCAGGTTTACAACAATAAAATATATATATATATATTTTATATATATATATACAGCTACCAGTCGAGAAACCCATCAACAGAACAAGAGAACAACCTTCCAAACGACCATCTGGTAATCTTTATATACTTAATTACAGTAATGTACTTCCACACAAGTAATAAACATCCAACAATATGACATATAAACATAAATAATCATTTCAACTGGTTTTATTGAGCATCCTGGCAGAACAAGCTGCAACACCGAAGTCCCGGGTTTACAATTTCTACCTGATAGTTCCCAAAAATTGAAGCCAAGCCTAGAACTTTTTGCTCATAATGCCTAAAATAATAATCTGCCTCAGTTCCCCGCAGCCTCCGAAAAAATCCTGTAACAGTCCCTCAGTTGTTCAGGCTTTGGATGTCATTTGCATCAACTGTTTCTTGGAAACAAGACACAAGCATTTAACCAAGGGACTATTACTGAACCACATCCTCCCATTTTTCATCCACAATATGGTCTCCATTCATTATTCAGACAAGAGATGCACTTTCCTTGTTCCTCCGCTCTCCACGTCCTCGGTCTGCACTTAACCGACAGGACGTCAGCCAACTACACTTGAAAGTACCTGCGGCAAGAACGGCTTTCTCCAAAAACTTTGAGGTTTCGATCAATCAAGCTAAACATGGCCTAATGGACTTTTAATTCCCAATTACGTTTTCCTTGAGTTGGATCTTTTCGCAACAAGTGTACTTTGTTTTAAGAGTCAAGAAGTAAGTAAGTAAGTCATTTTTATTTGTATAGCGCTTTTCTAGACCAGGGTCACAAAGCACTTAAACAATCAAAACAATATTCAATAAAGTATACACTTTAAAGGTCAAGATAAAACTGATAACACAACAGGAGTTCAAGAAAATCAAGGAAAAGCCTGAACAAAAAGAAACGTCTTAAGATGTTTCTTGAAGGAGTCAGTAGATCCATCAAGCGTAAAGAGAGAGGAAGATCGTTCCAAAGCTTAGGGGCAAAAGCCTGGAAGGATTTCTCTCCTCTGGTCCTGAACCGTGTTCAGGAACCATCAGTAGATTCTGATCCACAGACCTCAGAGCCCGAGCTGGGGTGTAAGGCTGGATCAGATCAGTGATGTAAGGAGGAGTCTGACCATGAATAGATCTGAAAGTAAGAAGCAGAATTTTAAAGTTGATCCTGAAAGAAACTGGAAGCCAGTGAAGAGTTTTAAGGATCGGAGAAATGTGAGTTCTTCTACTAGAGCGATGTGATTAAGTGATGGACCCAAAATGGTTGGGGCTTTTTAAAATTGATAGTTTCTGACCCACAAAAAAAAGGAAATGATTTCTTATATTTTAAGTCAAACCGTCCATCATGCCATGCTCCGTTTTGACCCTGTTGGTCCAAAAGAGGATTCTCGTCCCGGCAATAATACGTTTGTTGCGGTGGATTCCAGTCTCTATCCGGGCCGAGACATCAAAGCCACGAGTGGCGCCTGAGCCCGGGAGTCTGGTGTGGACGTGTGCTCCCATACGTTACATGATCCTGGGCACGATGTCGCGGAAATGTTAGACAAGCATCTACGTTTCCTCCCTGCTCTTTCTACTCTCCTCATCAGGCCACATGTGAAACCACAGAGGAACCGCGCTCCGGCCAGAGTCAATGTTCCCGCCAGTCACGTGACCCCCTGTTTACATAAATGCCAGCCTCGGATGCCAACGCCTCGCTCAGGCTCGACAGGAACCGACAACACGGCGGTAAACATCGTGTCATTCTTAAAAATGACCAGCGAAAGCTTTGTTGACGGTCCAAAAACGTCTACCCTGCTCACACAAACATGGACTCGCTTCCTAAGACTCTCAGCCACACAGTTGAATACCTGCCTGGACCTGTGCTGTGTCGCAAATCACATACTAGCGTACTCAGAGTTAGTATTTTTAGTGCGTTAGTGCGTCTCAATTCTTAGTATGCAAAATTTAGTGCGCCATGCACACTAAATTGGCGTACTAACACGCCCACAAAACTGAGCATGGTTCGATGGACACTAACCACACTAAACAGCCGCCATCTTAATGACGTTTTAAACGGAAGTTACGTCATATATAAATGCATATATATTCATATACTTACAGGTGCATTTTCAGCAGCAGAAGGATAAACACGTCTTCGCTGCTGATACCGGCTTAAATATCTCGCGATTATTTAGATTCTCATATTTTCTTTATTTCTTTTTCCAAACTTGCAAAACTTGCTGCCAGCAGGTGTCGATAGTGTTCCTACAGCTGGTTGAAACATTGTTAAATAGTAGTAGAAGAAGAAGCTGTCATGTGATTTCCGGTTAGTGTGTAGCAGCAGTGTTGGATTTGAGACATACTATCTGTGGAGAATTTGCGTACTAGTTAGTACGTACACTAAACTGATGCATACTAACTTGTAGTATACTAAGAGTAGTATGCGATTTGAGACACAGCACTGGTCCTGAGAACCCACCACAGAGCTGGAGGTTGACGTGAAGTAGTCTTTGAGTAGCATAAACATCTTACTGGCCTTTAACTACATGATGTGACGACGTTGTCTTTAGGATCTGGAAAACGACTAGTTCTGAGACACCGGTGTACGTAGCATTTCGGTCCGACCCACTATCTCAGACCGAGCACTTCCTCCGTCTATTTAGAGGTTTTATGAGTCAACGAAATTTCAACTGAGCGATTAAATGACACTTTGAACCAAGATTAAAAATCGATGTTGACGAGAACACGCATGTGACCCGACGGAACCCAGGGTTTCGAATTTCACCACGGCAACCACGCCCGTGATCGTCCTCCAAACTTGCCGCAATGCCCTAAAAAAATGTAAGTACGTAAGTCATTTTTATTTGTATAGCGCTTTTCTAGACCAGGGTCACAAAGCGCTTAAACAATCAAAAAAATATTCAATAAAATATAAACTTTAAAGGTCAAGATAACACTGAGTACAACACAGGAGTTCCAGAAAATCAAGGAAAAGCCTGAATAAACTAATGTCTTTAGATGTTTCTTGAAGGAGTCAGTAGATCCATCAAGCGTACCCGTGTTTACGGCGACAACTTAACTTAAAAGCCGCGAACGCCCTTGGCTTTTAATTTGTTAATAAATACTGGTAGCGTAATTGTTTCGTCGAATGAACGTAATAAAATCAACCCGACTTTTATTTAACATTTTCAACCGTTCATTATCTAACGATAAAAAGGTAAACAACATGGGAGCCAGCAGCCATTTTGGAAGCTTGGGTCAAAGGTTAACTGACGGAGTGATACAATACATAAGCGTCTCGAAGGAGGTAAAGGTGTCCAATGAATTTTGGTCCGGCAGCCATCTTTAAAAATGCCGAGCAAGGAAAGTTTTAAAAAGACGAGGAATTACAGGCTGTTCTAGAAAAATTTAACAAAATACACAACTTTTTAAAGTTTATTTCATTGTTTAAATGCAGTGCTAAACATACTTAGTGGTTTGTTTTGCCCTCGGAAGTCGCCAGTTGCTGAAATCCTGTTAGTCATTTTACCGAAATAATCACGCCGACCAAAACGGTAATAACACCAGGGCTGACATGTCTAGTGATGCACCAGCTATGCTAACCAGGCTAACCAGGGTCATGCTAAATCAAGCTATTTAATTGACTGTAAAGGTAGCTTAGCACGATTAAGATAAACTATGCTCTACCTAATGGTCTCAGGTGTGGAAATAACATTAGAAGTCTGACAAAAATGTGGTTTTATCAGCCGTCATGTGAATTTGGTGACGGCACAGAGATTGTCAGACGATCTACCAACAGAACATTGAGATTTGATGTTTAAATATTGCACAAAAAGTAAACAGGCATCCTTGTTTAAAGAAAGGGGGTCAAACCATTTCAAGCTTCAGCTGAAAAGGTATTGTCAGAGTTTAATGTAGTTTCTGTGAATATATCAAAACTACAAAACTGGAAAAACCCTTTTGCCAACAGTGAGGACCAAACAAAATACTCACAATGAACAAAGTGTTGAAGTTTCTGTTTTGCACACAAGGCCAGATGGCGTTATAAAATCTATTCAGTCATCAAATCACACGGGCTGCGAAGGCTTTGTTGGCGTCTTCAGGAACGTTTTGTTTTGAATAAAAGTGGGCGGCAAAAGTACAAACTCTCGATCGCACCTTGAAAGCAAAACCGAGAACGCCCTCTGGAACGCGGCGTGAAATTTCCCCTCCGTTGCAGCCCAAAAATCCATCTTCACATCAACGCAGCTGAACCCGATCTTTTTGACTCGAAATCTTTACAGCGATCTTTGGTAAAACACCTCGCGGCTCTATGACCTTCTCTTTTCATCACTTCTAGTTACCCTGGAAACTGACACTGGATCAGCTCTAGCGTCGGAAAGCCACGGAACCCTGCCTGCCAATTTCTGCTTCTGCCGGCCAGCTATAGAAACCACAACTTCGGCAACATTTCCATTCAACACAGACGCTAATATGTATAAGTCACAGAGGTCTGAGCTAATCCTGACATTTTCCTTCCTTTCAGTTCGATGATGAAGTACTGGTCGGCATCAGTGGGTCAAGAATGGTGAAAAAGGGTTTCGGTGATTGCAGTGAATGCAGGACGAAATTGCACATGGAAAACAAGTTGTTGCTATAACTATATTTAGGTGCACAATCTTCATCTTTCTGTATGTTGTCAAGCAATTTCACACATAATCACTGCAGAGCAGGAATCATTGATGCGACTCAAGCTGAGCCAATCAGAGCACAGGATACTGAGCGATACTGATTGTAGCATAAATTGTGTTTTGTACAAAAACACTTGAAAAAACCAGCTGAAGCAACGAAGTCCTCATTGACCATGAGTTGAAGTTTGTCCTCCATAATTTGCAATATATTTGTTGAATCTATTAATATTTTCTATTA
Source organism: Callionymus lyra (assembly GCF_982586985.1). Taxonomy (NCBI): domain Eukaryota; kingdom Metazoa; phylum Chordata; class Actinopteri; order Syngnathiformes; family Callionymidae; genus Callionymus; species Callionymus lyra. Next base: position 10,606,347 of record NC_141821.1, read on the forward strand.
TTATTGTATGCGCTTACAAAATCCTTATTTTAATCATAATAAGATATCATTCTAAATTCTAAAATAAAATAAAAAATCCTATACTAGGTAAAATAACTAACATAACCATGAAAAAAACAAGTCTGAAATATTATTTTTAAAAGCAGGCAACATTCAAATTCATCTGCTGTGTGTAGATTTATTCACACCACGTACGGAAAGTGCTATGATGGGCTTTGGACAAAAAAAAAGATGATAAATAAAGAATCTAATGATTTGAACAATCTTTTTTGATCAATTAATAAAATTGTATTTATCATTATAATTGAATTATTAAAACAGATTCTGATAAACCACGGCATCAAAACATCTCTTTCAATGCATTAAATCCAAAAACACATTTCACAAGTTATGTTTAGAAATTAACTAGAAATGTATAACAATTAGTCAAAAATCTTGGTTAGCGTTTTATTTAAAGAAATCCATTTTTTTTTAGTTTTACTCTGACCTCACAAGGGTCGCATAAATAAAGTCAACACTTTGCCTGGTTTTGTTGCTGGATAAATGGGAAGCATGTTAAGTAAAAAAAAAGTTTAAATAATAAATCTGAATAATAAAATAAACATAACATACAACATATATTGTCTCATTAACCAATATGCTAAAAAAAAATGTTCTGGAGTTAAGGAATAAAAGAATAAAGAAATAAAGTTAATTGATTAGGTTTTAAAATGTTTTCTTTTAATATAAGCTGAGAATTTTAGAAAATAATAATATATTATAAAACTTTCCTGGTCAGCAGTGTCTAAAGAAACACTAACACATAAAAGTGAGGTGCATGAAGGGAAACACATCTACATCACTACTCCATACATCAAATGAATTGCCTAAAAAACAATTGCTATTGGAAAATATATATATCGTCAGTGCAGTATTCGATCCTGCAGGGATCGATACATCATCTCATGCACCACAGCATCATCTCTGCCATGATGCGTTCACGGTCCGTCAGACTTTAAAGCTTCAGCCCTCAGGCCTGCTCTGCAAAAATAAAAATAAAACCAACAGCAACTGCATGACATATCCACGTCACAAATCATTACACCGCCAAATGCACGTGTGACGTCATGTCAGGTGAATGCTTCTGCGCGTGAGTGTGTTCAACTTTGAGGGTCTTCTTCAGACGAGGGTCTGCAGAGATGCAGAGAAGCCGCCGACGCTCGCTTTTTTTTTTTTTTTTTTTTTTTTTGGAAGGGGGAGCTTTAATGTCAACGCACACAAGCAGCAGCTTCTGGGAAAACGTTGCATAAACTGTGAATGAGTCTCACCTGTATCCCTGTTAAGTGGCGCAGACCTTCAGTGTGCGGACAGGCTCATTTTGGATAAAAACCCAGCAAAGCGTCGAGAATCAGAAGTAGTTTCTGTTCAGCCATCTTGGGCCACGTCATTATCTTCTACCAGTGGGGGGGAGAGAAGCTAGTTTATACATTAGCCACGTCGCGCTACTGGGTATATACTGAAAAGTCGTTCTTAAAGTAGTCACAGCTACTCTTATTAACATGTAATTAGTAGCAAATAAAAATAAAGGGAACTTGTAAAAAAATGCGTTTTTAAACTTCAACTAAATAAGCACCCGCGGATGAAAGAGTTGGTTCAGTCCGACGCGCTCCCCAAAAGCAGCCAATCAGCTGCTCGCAGAATGTCAACACAGCATACTGTGGAAGTTCACACAAGTCTTTGGACACTGAGGTGGGTCTAATTTCAGGGAGTGATCTACAATTAAACACAGTGTATTATTGGACTTGCAACTATCTTAAATGATAAAACTGATATATATATCAATTGTATCTACATTTTCTATTTTTATTTGGGCAGTGAGAGTTGTCTGTTACTAATAAAAACTCATATAAATACTTTTTTCTCAGTAGTACTGCTTATAACACATTTCCATTGATACACAAACGCACTATATGAGTGGAACACATAAATGGTGTGATGTCATATGACTAATGACAAGATGAACCACAGCATTACGAACAAGTATTAAAAATATCTGACACCAAGTGGAATAAAAGACTTTCACAGAGATGATGTGTTTATATACTCAAGTGCGTTCATGGTTTAGGAATGAACTGTATCACAATCTTCATCTATATATTTACTCGCTATTATTTCCTTCATCTATTGTCTTTCCACGTGGACTTGCAAATGTGTTTTTCAAAATGTTTTCATTTATTGCTCGTGAATCCTTATATAAAGATTTCTTTATGCCATTTTATACATTCACCTGCAAAATCAACTGATATAAATATTTATATACTATATAAATATATGAACTACTTACACATTCCTTGGTGAAGGCTCCAAGTTGCAGTTTATCTAACGTGCTAAGTGCTGTTTTAAAATGTACTGAAGAAATAGCATTTTAATCATCTACTCCTGTAAAGTGACCACATCCAGCTGGAAATCAATCCCAGCAATAGATAGATAGCAGGTGCCTATAAAAAAAGTATATAAGACAGAGCAAACTCAGATTTCCTACATTAAAACACCCTATAGAACAGGAGTGGGCAAAAGAAAAACCTCAGGTGGCCACATTATATACTGTTAGCCAAAAGAAAGAACAAACCAAAAATAAAGGGAATTCTTAAATAAGCTTTGGTGTTAATCTGATTGTATATCACTTAATTTTAATATGTATTTTATTTAGATTTCTATTTGTTTTAAGAATCAGATTAAATATATTTCTAAATAAAAAGTGTATCAAACACATTATGCCATAAAATGCAATAGATTTTAAGTTTAAAAAATATGTTTTGTAATATTTAGTTTAATATAAATTCCATTTTACATTATGATAGAAAAGCTTTTTATTTTCTAAAAATTAAAAAAAATGTCCAAGAAAAAGAAAAGAGAGAAAAAAATAAAAATAATTTAAACAAGTTACATGTAAAGCTGTACTAGTATCAAAATTGTTAGATAGCCATTGGAAACAACACTTTGCCCTGGTCTGCTATAGAAAGTGACGACATTCTTGTTTGCACACTTGTTTCTTCCCTGAATCACAATAAGCAAAATAAGGCCATAACTATGAACCAGTTTTTGTAGCCTAATCCATTAAGGTGTCCTCTAGGGATCTGATGGTTCCTTCCTGGTTTGAGGCTCACCTATATCCTGTACATAAGATTTAAAAACATGTCTGATGATGCAACCATTGGACCAAAAGATGATATAAGAACAACATAAAGAAGGCAACAGTACAAATAATGAAAAAAACACACTGGTTCACGTCTTGTCTGTGTCGTAGCGCTCAAGGCGGCACAAGTGCTAATGAAGTCCTTATTAATTATGGAAATATGTTACAGGGTGACACATACAAACACAACCTTAGCCTGGTGTGTGTGTGTGTGTGTGTGTGTTCACTCTTTGTGCAGTCAGGCGCGGGGTTGTTGGCTTTGCACTTTGACTCACCCCAGGCTACACATGTCCTCCTTTGTTAACACTGTCACAGGCCACAGCGTATCGTTTGTGGCAGGTGGCGACGCTCTCGCCACGTTTGTTTGTTTGTGCGCACAGTTGACTGACAGGATGACGGAAAAAAAGACACAATTAGTTCTGTGTCTGATTGTGTCAATGGTTGTACCTTTGCCAAGGAGTCGCTAAATCTGGTTTATGTTTTTTTTTATTTGTGTTTGTAAAGTGTTAATGCATTTAAATAACATTTATAGGAATGGCTAGACATTTGATGCAGATCTGTAAGACTTTAAAAACCTTTTCCAAACTGTCATTAAAGGTCAACTAATGTGAAACTTAACTCTCATGACTCACATGTTTCAAATTTCGAATCCTTCATCTCCAAGATGCAGTCCCTATACATGAAAATGTTACAACTTTAGAGTAGTGTAGAGACAGTGTAGACACTGATGATACAATAGAACTACCAAGAACTATTTAAGACACACTTAAATCAAGACATTAGTTGCCGTTTATGTCCATCATTCTCACACAGTTAATACACTTTCAAAAACCTACATCATTTTAACTACATGAAATTATTAATAACTCATCCAGTAAAATCTATTACAGCTCCTCTGATCTCGCTGCATCCCCACCCTCGTCCATGACGTCGTCTTCTTCCTTAACCCAAGATTCCTTTAGTTCAACTTTTAAAGCTAAAGTTAGCACCTTCCACCGGCTTTTCGGTTTAGCGGCGGGCCAGAGGTGCTGAGCGTTCAGTTGACATGAGGCTTGAACTAGATCCTACATTTAAAATTATATAAAAAAATCATCAAAACACTTCACTTTGAAGCACAATGCCTCTATTATCAATCAAAATAAAAAGTACAGTTTTGGGAACAGACGAAGAAACTTAACTCAGGAGTCCCAGGACCAACAGAACACAGCAGTATGACATTAGACATTTAAATGTGCAGTACTGATGCAAAAAAATAATCTGCCGACATCAAGACCATAGAAGATAAACCGCGATATATCGAGATACCTATTATAACCTGGTAATAGTTGCGCTCTCTTTCAAACACCGTCCACACACCACTGCTGGTAGATTAAAAGGATCCAGAACATCTTGACAAACTACCACAGTATGTTGGGACGGATGAGTGTCAATATAAGTTGATACTGTGATCCACCTGCTCATATCTGTCACTCTATTTTTTGTCGGAAACTACCATGCAACCATCGACATCCATGCATGAATGCTCAGCAACAGAGACAGTTTATTGTCCAAATGTCAACATCCTGTATGTGTTCCTTTTACGGGTCGTTTCGAGACACATCTGAGGAACATCTTCTGAATTAAGTTTCTTTAAACCCACCTATCGCTTCCACTGACAAGTGGCCTCCGTTGGAGGAACATTATACAGTTTTAACTTATTGTATGCAGAGCCTAGTGACGAGAAACTCAAAGGTCCATTCATAAAAAAAATCAACTTAAAGTCTTTGCCAAGAAAAGATGTCACTCAACAACATGTCATCCTTTTTTTTGTGAGTGTCAACATTTTGACCAACATTAGTTTAATAGCAAACCATCTAATACTACAATTTGCTCTTTCATTTCGATCTTGTTTGGCATCTATCTTGATATGTGTGTGTGTTTAGGGAGGCAGGAAAGGTCTTTACTTTATAATCAATAGGGATCTTTAGATGGAGGCCAAATAGAATTAAAAGTTGCTTTAGGATAATGACAGTATCGACCGACTCTCACTTAAGCATTTCAGGTTAATTTCAGCCTGTGAGTCGGTGGAGAAGATAAGATCCGACTCTTGTGCAGATCATTTCTCACAGGATTAGCTGTGTGTGCAGAGGAAGTGTATGAGAAAACTGGCGCTAAGTTGTGAAATTTAATTGAATTAAGAAAAATGTGGAAGTTTAACAGAAAAAAAACACTTTCTTGGAGAAACAGAGACTAATTCTATTTAATGGCTACGTATCTAGCAGGGCTGTCAGGAGCAACCAGGCCAAAAAAAGGGGTGGAAGTTGAAAAATAAAAAATATCTTAGCCCTGAGACAGACTGGAGTCCTGTCCAGGGTGTCCCCTGCCTCTCTCATAAGGGATAAAGCGGTATAAAATGAATGTATAAAAAAAACTTCTGCTAAGAAAGCACATTGTTTCTTACCAGTATGTGTCGCTTTTCACAACTGAAATATTGACATCAGAAAATGTTCTTGAGCCCCGCCCACTGATTTTTTTTTACTGGAGATGAAATCTTGTTTATCATAACCACACCCACTCTGCTATGATTGGTCAAACATCAAGGTTTGTACCCGAATGTCATCAATCCCTAAAGTCATTAGTCATTGTATAAACAAAGCGAGGCATGATTACAGCTGGCTGCTCGAGTGAAGCCATTATTACATGATAATAGACTCTGCTCTTATAACCTCTCATTCGCCAAGATTTTAGAAAGGGGAGGATCTTTATAACGTAATTACTTCAAAATATCGTCATGACCCTCATCATGACGATATGATATTTTCATACAGATCTAAGTGCTAACAGCCCAATTAAAACTAGCTTGACTGTTTTTCAATTATTAAAAATGTAATAACATTAATTAAAATGGCTCTGAGTCAGTTTTCTAAGGCACGACAGAGTTTAATGATTTCAGAACTCTGTTGTAGATTTTATTTTCAAAATGTCCCAAAGAAAACACTTGAAGGAATAAAGACAACCTGTCCTTACCATAACTTATTTGTAGTTATCAACCGGAGAAAGATAAACGTACGAAGGGATGTTTTTAATTCTCATTGAGGAAGCAATTAATCCACCTCTTCCTGCTATCGTATGATGATGCGTCATGTGGGTGTTTGGCTGAAGTCTGGTATCGATGCAAAAGGGAAAAAAACATGGTGGAGAAGAGAGAGGAAACATCAGATAAAAAAAAGACTAAAATAGGACCAGGAAGTAAGCCTTGAGTAACACACACGGCTGGTCCATCCACACTGGGTAATTACTCACTTAGAAATCTTACGTCAATAACTAACTTAACTCAAACTTTCTGTACAGACACAAGTATTTTCTGACCATGTTGAATGTAAAAATCTATGAGGTATCTGAAAATGCTACCTATTCAAAATGTTTTAACTGTTGCAGTACAAAACGGGACCGTGTTCATCCAGTAAGTGTGGCACATATTCTCGAACTCCTGTGTTGTTCTCAGTATTATCTTGATCTTTAAAGTTTGTACTTTTTTGAGTATTGTTTTGATTGTCTAAAACCTGCTCTCGAAAAGCGCTATATAAATAAATATTACTTACTTACTTACTTACTTACATACAATAAGGTCATAGGTCAGAGATGAACCAAATGTCTGATTTATAGTTTTAAAAAATCAGACTCTAGATGGAAAACCTTTTGATCATCTTTCTTGAAATGTGTTCCAGTTTCCTTACTCAGAAGAAAAAAACTTGACACACTCAGGTCAGTGCGTACATGAGTTTCGCAACACCGAGCGATCATAGCTCGGCTGCCGTGGAGTCAAAAGTTCCTTCCCTCCCGACATCACACTTTGTTTCCTCTCTCATTCCTCTGTGGGCTGAAGTCGGCGAGCTCACTCATTATGTCAGACGCTAAGGTGTTTTGATGTTTGGAGATGAAAATGCTCTGGATGAAATATTCATTCCTTTAGTTGGCTTAATTATGTATGTGTCCACTGTCAGGACGAACGCTGGCGCTCCTGTGAGCGATGTTTCGAGCGTACCTTCCACCGCCACCGGCAGAGAATGCATTATCTCCTTATTACCGCCGCGCTTCACGTACACTCACGGGCAACCTCATGGAAATATTAAAACGAAGAGGTTGCACACCTCAGTGGACACGCTGAATAAGCATGAGCGTCTGTGGACCGTGAATTGTCATGTTTGATTGTTGTTTTTCAGTCTCAGGATCTTCTCAAACCCAGCAACAAAAACTGACTTTGAGTATCTGAAGACGGGTTTTCATCAGTCGTTTCAGAGAAACCAACAGGATATCTGCTCTTATCTGCTTCTCTGAGATTGTTGATAATTTGAGAGGTTTTCTCTGAAGAGTTGCGTGTGAGTGTGTGTGTCCAAGTGTTGGTGTTACAGGGCTGAGCATGTAAACATGTATCTGGAGTGTGTTTGCGTGATGTCGGTGATCATGTGTCGCTCCTAAGTATGTCTGGGTTTGCATTTTTAATCGACTGTGTGCATGTGCCGTGTGTCTGTCTAGCATAAGTTTAAGTATGTATTTAAGTGCTCAAGAGTGTTTTAGGGTATGGCCTGGTAACTACACTACATAAATATAAACTGTATGTACATTTGCACAAACTTGTCTGTGTACAGTTGTTGTTTGTTTAATTGGGGGGATGCCTCTGGACAAACCAAGAGGACAAGAGTTTTTGTCTCCCATGTAGACTATATGGTCTGATATCTTTGACGCACATTTTTCAAACCAATTCATGGTCGTGGCCAATTCGTAAAAAAAATGCAGTTTTTTCACAAAGAAGCGAAGTTCAGGCAGGTTGAATTATGATTGGGTAATGAAACGTCTTCCATTTATTTGAGGTCACGGCGGATAATACGCACTCACTTGTAATTCAAACTTCATCACTCGAATTGCTTTTAGAACCGGGTTGTAAATATGTTTTTTAATGCCTTGAAAGTCTGTTTTTTTGTCTGGGTGTGACTTCCGATCTTTCTGCAGCCAGCCTTTAGTGAACTGCAACTTTTTGCCCTTCCACATAGGCTTCATAGTTTTTAAATGTTGCTTCCTTGGTCTCCTTCTTGGTCTTATATCTACACAAGGGATACCTCAAACACATTTGTTTTCTGGCCACCGGGTCTTCTTGACCCAGAGACCACACAAGGGTTAAGAGGTTTCCGTGGAGAGGAAAGTCTAGACCTCTTTGTTGTGTCTGCTGCCACCAAAACACAGTAAATAAGTCATTTTTATTTATATAGCGCTTTTCCAGACCAAGGTCACAAAGTGCTTAAACAATCAGAACAATATTCAATAAAGTATATACTTTAAAGATCAAGATAAAACTGATAACACAACAGGAGTTCCAGAAAATCAAGGAAAAGCCTGAACAAATAAAAATGTCTTAAGATGTTTCTTAAAGGAGTCAGTAGATCATCAAACACAGAGATGGTTCCAAAGCTTAGGAGCAACAGTCTGGAAGGATTTCTCACCGTGTTCAGGAACCATCAGAAGATTCTGATCCACAGACCTCAGAGCCCGAGCTGGGGTGAAAGGCTGGATCAGTGATGTAAGGAGGAGCCTGACCATGAATAGCTCTGAAAGTAAGAACCAGTATAGAATTCTGAAAGTTCTACGAATGATTTGTAGTGAAAACTATCGTAATTTTTGATAGTACTTAAACATAGAATAACAATACATTGCCCATATATTTAAAACCAAACAATAAATCCTCATAATCATAATTACAAAAACAACAAACATTAAAAGTGTTGATGCAAAGCTATACATTTTTTTTTTAACAGGCCGACTGACTCTTATGGGCCTCGCACTCGTGGAGCAACCCCCTCCTGTAAAGGTGTGGGTGGTCACACGAGAACCTGGAGTCTCCAGACCCTGAACTGTGAAATTACATCAGTCTCAGGCGCACGACGATCCAAATAAGAAACAGTCGCGTCGAGCTGAAGACAATCTGCTAGTGCAAGAAAGAAGCGACATGAGGACTTGTTGTTGTGAGATGGGAGTGGAGGTGAAATATTTTGTAACGGCGGTTTAACACGAAACTGGAACATCAACCAACCACACAGGGTTCCCCCCGGGGTGTTACAGATGTTAGCGCACAACTGAACTCTTTCAAATGTGACTCCGGTGAGCTGAGAGGCGGGGGACGCATTAATTGTGTAAAGGTCACTCGACATTTAAGAGCTCCTACCTCGTGTGATGGTTTGTATTTCTTCTGCAGGAAAAAAAAGAAATGTCAAAGCGGGATTAAAAATGTTAGCGACACGATGCAACAGTTCAGCGTGTGAATGTAAATGTCTTGATGATGAAAACAAACCTGATTTAAAAAAAACATTTTAGAAGGAAACCAATGGATTAAAAGACCTAAAACAAGTTATTAAACTTTATTTCCTGTCTTCGGGGTTGTAAGGCCAATTCCTTCTAAGGCCTAAGTCTAAAGTCTAAAAGCGACCACAGTAGCCGCTCTGCCTCCTCGACATCACTGGTGTCGGTGTCTCCTAAACTCCGGTGAGACTCGTGAAGCGATGACCTCATCCGCAGTTAAAACACTCTCCACTGCGACGTACCGACGGCAACTTCAAGATGGCGCCAAGCACAACACCTGTGATGCGCCTGGACACACCGGACCGCCTGGACGCATGAGCAGTAAAATACGCTGCGAGTCGACTCCAAAAACTACACGGGATTGGAGCGTCTTGCTTTTGAAGGCGGCGCAGAAGATCCAGCGCACGTCGGTCCTGGAGGCCAACACAAGTATGTATCTTGGCCTCCTGTGCAGCGGCAGAGTTATGTTTAGCAGCAGGTGAGGAACCTTTAGATCTTTACAGTAATGGAGGGAGAACTGTCAGTCAAACGCTCGACGATTCACACTTTTACCATTTTAATGATTTCTCTAGAGGGCGCTATATATAGTGTAGCTAGGTAACAGCTTCTTCTCTTGTCCAAACCAATGTCCAAAAGTCTATGGACTTTAATAATAATAGTAGGAAGTACATAATATTCTTGGGGTCGACCAGTTGGTGAGGAAGAATATGAAGACGGAAGTTGCGAGTTTGCCTTCTGGCTCAGCTCTAGTAAGTAAGTAAGTAAGTAAGTAAGTAATATTTATTTATATAGCGCTTTTCGAGACCAGGGTCACAAAGCGCTTAAACAATCAAAACAATACTCAAAAAAGTACATACTTTAAAGATCAAGATAATACTGAGAACAACACAGGAGTTCGAGAAATTCAAGGAAAAGCCTGAACAAATAGAAACGTCTTAAGATGTTTCTTAAAGGAGTCAGTAGATCCATCAAGTGCAAAGAGAGAGGAAGATCGTTCCAAAGCTTAGGAGCAACAGCCTGAAAAGATTTCTCTCCTCTGGTCCTGAGCCGTGTGCGAGGAACCATAAGTAGATTCTGATCCACAGACCTCAGAGCCCGAGCTGGGGTGTAAGGCTGGATCAGATCAGTGATGTAAGGAGGAGCCTGACCATGAATAGATCTCATGATCCTTAAAACTCTTCACTGGCTGCCAGTTCATTTCAGGATCAATTTTAAAATTCTGGTTCTTACTTTCAGATCTATTCATGGTCAGACCTTCCATCAGTGATCTGATCCAGACTTACACCCCAGCTCTACAAATATAAATTACTTACTTACTTACTTGCTCTTAAATCTGTAAAACGTAAGAGAATAGCATTAGTTTTCCCTTTTTAAATCAAACATGTATATATACAGTATATATATATATATATATATATATATATATATATATATATATATATATATATATATATATATATATATATATATATATATTTTTTTTTAAGCTTTGACAGTGGCACTTTCAGGGTACCTAGAATTAAAGACAGAGTTGTTCTCCTGCATAGACGACCTACAAGCTACGCAGTAGTTTAACACACATTTCTCTGTCGCTCTATGACATTTTTGGCACGAAAATAGAGGATTAATCGAAGATATTGTGATGTTTGCCAACATCTACCACATCATCCATTATAGTCTGTCACTCCGATATTCTCATTTTCCGATCCATTCCTTTCAAGTCACACCCAATGACAAGCTCATTCGACAGTTGTTGGCGTGCAGTGTTTTTGTTTTGTACACAAATTGAATTGAAAGGAAACAAGTGCACCTGCTTTTGTCTTTCTGTTAGAATAATAACTTTTTTAATTATTGTAACATCTTTTAGGTAACATGAGTGATGTTGAACAAACTGTTCCTATTAATGTGTGCAAAGTGTTGTGCAAGCAGGTTCTGTTAGTATTATTAAAAAGGTATTAAATGATGCAAATTAAGTACATTTAGGGCAATAATATTTAATATTGCATGTGGGGTAAACAAGTGGCTTGCTAGAGGTTGTAAATGAAAAATGCGTTAGCATCAAGCTACATGTTTTGCTACTGCTCACGACCTCTTACTTCCATTAATTGAATAAAAGAAAAAGAAGGTTAAAGCACACAGGAAACACGTCAAAATAAAGAAGTACGAGAATAACTAATTGACTTTTTCCTCTACTTTGACATGTCACGACTTCAGGTCACTTTCTGTCTGACTCAGACTCCAGAGGTGTGGTTCCCCCTTCGACTCTGTGTCAGCTGCTTCCCGTCTTGACTAAAGGAATCCAGGCGGGCGGGAAGCAGAAGTAAGTTTCTCTGCCTTTGTGGATAGAAAAAAAAGCGAGATTGACATCTGGAACTCCAAACATTGTATTGTTGGCGCTCAGCTAGTGACAGCATCCATTCAAGCGCGGCTCAATACTTGGGCTAATATTTGTTTTAGCGGCTTCCCCAAGGGCCACGGTGACCCTTGGAGAGAGGAGGATGAGAACGTTCCCAGGCTCCAGAAGGAGAACGCTTCCCAAAAAAAACCACGACCACGAAAGTCATGTGACGTGTGGCTCAGGTGACTGTCCATGGTTGTTGTTTGGTGATGTTGTAAAAGTTTCATGTGACTCCCTCTCAGCTGCTTCACATCCAGCATCGCTGGTGTCGTGTGTGTGTGTGTGTGTGTGTGTGTGTGTGTGTGTGTGTGTGTGTGTGTGTGTGGGTGGGGGGGTTGGTGGTCCCGTTGACGGATCAGGAGGAGGACCTCACATTTAGTCGGGGTCCCTCGGGACACATTAAGCAGTTTGCCGTCTCTCTCTCTGCGTCGCTCTATTCTGAGACCTTCACCGTTGTCCTCCTTTATCTGCACTTTCTGTTCCTCTTCTTTTCTCGCTTCCTCTCTTCTTTTCTCTTGTTTTTTTTAACCTCTCACACATCCAGATGATGCTCTCCGTGACATCCCAGATGGTGTGGCTATGACCCCCCTCCCCTCCCCCCCACGCCGCCCACCCTCTTTTTTTTTTCTGTCCCACTTTAAGCACCGCTGTCCCCCCACCGTCCCACCGAGCTGATCCCTGGTCCTGCAACCAGCACCGCGGAGCTCAACCACCTCACATTAATCTCCTAAACGATCCCGGACCTAAGAGGATCAATACTCATTTTCAGGGAGCAGCATGATCCCTTAATGTAGTAGAGGATGGCTGCTTATCCCTCACCTCGCCCTCCTCCTCCTCCTCTCCTTAGCATCAACTCCCTGTAGGAAGAGCAAGAGTCAGCCCTTCATTTCATTTGCCATCGGAGGAGTAAAAAAAAAAAAAAAATAGCAAGAATTCGAGGCAATCTACGGAATATGATGCACCGGTGTTTAAAATGAAATCGATATTTCCTATCATCCCAACCTCAGAGGATCATTGGTGCGCGGTGACGAGACGCCCCCTCATTATTTCATCTACCTTTCACCAAAGTTCTCGTCCACGGCTCCGTGTCTTCTTTAAAAACACGTTTGTCAATATGTTACGATTATTTACATTCATTTTATGAACGAAAAATAATAATTTAATGGCAGGCCAGACTTTTAGATTAGACAATAATAAAATCAATGAGGGTTAAAATGATTCTTTTAATGAAGGCCTTCTATACAATCTTAATCGTGATTTATCTTGTATTATTGCTTTTGATAGCAATGTTATTATGAACCAAACTAAAAAAAGAGCTAAAAAAGAAAAGTTCACAGGTGAAGAAACACATGTTCAATATGAAACTGTTTTGGTAAAAGCGGAGATAAATTCAAACTTTGACTAAATTATAATAATTACGAGAGGATTTAATCTTGTATGTCTTCTTGTGGAACATCAGTCCTGATGATCCACCACATCACTGAACACACACACACACACACACACACACCCACACACACGCACACACAAACACACACACAGAACCTTTATGTTGCTATGACATATGCATACAAGTGTGTAGTGTAGATCCATAATATCAGCAGAATATGTGTTTGTGTCTGGATACAAACACATTATGTTTTACCTCAGATGGATACATTGTTGTGCATGATTCCTGTGTGTGTGTCTGTTAAAATTGAATACCTGTGTGTATACACGTAAGTAAGAATGTGCATCTATTATATTATTGTAATTTGTGTGTTTTTTAATGTGTATATGTGCGTTTTACTCTTGGTTTTTAATGTGATTGCGTTGTATTTATCACATGATAATGAATGAACGTGCTTGAAAAGAAAGGTGTATCTCTGCATTGGTTGTGTGTGTGTGTTTGTGTAAGAATGTGTTACTCATGAGTGTATCTAGTAATTATTGTTGTCCTTGTTTGTGTGTCGGTAGGAATGTGATATCAAAATGTGTTGGGGGTTTATGTGGATGTCGAGCTGTTTACATCTGCGATCTATGCAAGTGAAGTATCTTTCTTATTTTTGTGTTTTGTGTCTTTCTGTTTTCTTGATCGTGTACTTGTATCTTGTGTGTGAACAATAGTTGTGTGTTTGTGTGTGACTCAGTTGAACGACTGTCTGCGCCCACTCTGATCTCGGTGTCGCCTGTTTATCCCGCGATCAAAGCAGTGGAAACTTCATCTGAACATTTAAGGCGTAAGAAAAGTGCTGAGTCAAGGCTTTTGTTCTCCATCATGTCAATCATTCCAACTCTCCTGGAGTCACAAGGATTCCTGAAGATGGTTACGATTAGTGAGTGTGTTGATGGTGGTCCTCGCAGCAAAGTTTAAACCCGAAATGCAAAAGTCACTCATTTTTCTTCTCACCCTCATGTCAACTAAAAGTTGGTATTTTTTTCAGACAATTTTCAGACTAATTTGCGCAAAGAAAAGTAAGCACGGTTCGCGGCCATCGTTTGAACATACATTTCTACCTATAACTCCAAAAAGGAAACAGATTACTTTGAAAATAATCTGAACCCCTTATTCGACATGAGGCTGAGTAGAAAACGAGTAGAATTTTGGCTGCTACTGAACTGAATAACAACAAACCCTGAAAGATAAAGCCCATGACTAGCATGCTAGCAGTATCTTGTCTGGTTGAAGCTACATGTGGCAACAGTAGACTGAAGGTCTCCCTCACAAACATCTCAGAGAAGTGGATGAACTACAAAAGTGTTGATATCCAAGACCTTTAAGACATTTCGAAATGTCATTTTAAATCCACCACCAATTGGGTTGAGTTAGTGATTCTTGAAAAAAAATAGTCCAAAATAAGGGATTCTAGCTTGAGTGATGTTAGCATATTGGCTAGAAAGCACAAACAATAACAAAAAATGTATTGTGTTGTTGTTGGTTTCCCTCACTGGAGAGTCGTAACTTATCAGGTCAGTCTTACAGGAGGTTAAGGTACAGCTCATGGCTAGCATGCTAGCAGTATCTGGTCCACGAACTACTGCTCGGATTGAAGCTAAACAAGGCTGAGCGTTTCCCAAACAAACATCTCAGAGAAGTGGATGAGCTAGAAAAGTGTTGATATCCAAAACCTTTAATCCACCACCAATTGGGTTGAGTTAGTGATTCTTGAAAAAAAATAGTCCAAAATAAGGGAACCTAGCTTGAGTGATGTTAGCATATTGGCTAGAAAGCACAAACAATAACAAAAACTGTATCGTTAATTGCTGAAAGTCACTTGAACATGTGACTTGTCGTTGGTTTCCCTCACTGGAGAGTCGTAACTAAACAGGTCAGTCTTACAGGAGGTTAAGCTACAGATCATGGCTAGCATGCTAGCAGTATCTGGTCCACGGACTACTGCTCGGATTGAAGCCAAACGTGGCTGAGCGTCTCCCAAACAAACATCTCAGAGAACTAGATGAACTATTAAAGTGTTGATATCCTAGACCTTTAAGATATTTCGAAATGTCTATTTTTAATCCACCATCAATTGGGTTGAGTTAGTGATTCTTGAAAAAAAATAGTCTATAATAAGGAAACCTAGCTTGAGTGACGTTAGCATATTGGCTAGAAAGCACAAACAATAACAAAAACTGTATCGTTAATCGCTGAAAGTCGCTTGAACATGTGACTAGTTGTTGGTTTCACTGCACAGTCGTAACTAAACGGGTCAGTCTTACAGGAGGTAAAGCTACAGCTCATGGCTAGCATGCTAGCAGTATCTGGTCCACGGACTACTGCTCGGATCGAAGCTAAACGTGGCAAACAAACATCTCTAGCGAAAATAGCGATCTGTGTAGCGCCCTCTCCTGGCAACATGTTGCACCCTCTGGCCTCATATCTCGGAATTTTTCCCGAAAAATATCCTTTAACCGGTTGTTGACCGTTTATGGATCGGAACAAAAGACCATCTCTTCTCTCCATCCACTGCTTCGCCTCGCAGCCACCACCGTTCCTTCTGACCCCATAAATGTGGCATCATGGGACGGCGGGGGCGGTCCCTCTCAGCGTAGACTTTGTAAACTCCTAAAAGTACTACGAGTTTCCGGAAACGATTCGCCCCGAGCATGTGATGCTTCTTTAATTTTTTACACGGCGTGGAATGCGATCGTCACCGCGGGCGGAGGGTCCGGCCCCCGGGATTGGACGAGGCTGGCTGGCACGTCCGCATGCTCCGCGTTGGCGGTGGCGGGCTTGACCCGGCAGGGAACAGCGGACTCTTTATCAGGATGCGGGATTGGATCGGTGATGACTGTCTCATGACCGCCTTCTCCGTCTCCGACACACACACACACACACAATCTTTCGCGGGTCACAAAGGATCGCATTCATCCCGACACGACCCTCGGGTGGCATCACCGCTGTAACCATGGCTGTCTGGGATCAAATCTAATGAGATTACGAGAGTCCAAAACTTCACTACAAGTGACGTCGCAGTCGATCGTCGGCGTGACTTCGTGAACACAAGCTGGTAAATACGACGTATCTGACGCTAAAGGACGTTCGGTAAACTAGAAAAGCGGACAGACATTAATGTTGGTTGAAGAACATTCAAAGCATGAAAGAGAGCTGAGGTAGTAAAAGAATTTCTCCAAAATCTGGCTAATTTTCCACACTGAGCTGCGTTCAAAGCTAGCACTTGCTAACGCCACATTAGCATAGCACATTAAGCTAACAACTACATTTAAAAAAATTCACCCACGGTATATAAAGTTCATATGAATGCTAAAAATATAATTATTTACACACAATTGAGCCTCAAAACAATACTGACGAAACACAAATTGAAAAAGTTATTTGTCAAACTATTAAAAATGTCAATTTAATTTCACAAATAAATGCCGAGGGATTTTTTTCAGATACATTAACTTACGTTGATGTATCTGAACTAAAAGCTTCAAGAAAAGAGAATAGACTTTAGATTAAGTTAATACAATGTTTCAATTTTGCGAGCACAAGAAAACACCCACTACTAGCTACTACAGAACATGTAAAAGTAGATAAGAGTTAAAAATGTGTTTGTTTGTTTTTTTATTTAACTCACCAATTATCTTTACTCACTTTGGAATATGCACTTTTATTTTACTTACACGGTCTCGACTACTCATTGTGACGACACAACTCTGCAGCAGTAGCAGTCCTGAAAGTATTTGATTAAAAATATATACATTATTGTAGTATTTTTTTTAACCATTTTTCACTACTTTGACAACAAACTGGCAGTGGGTACTTGTGGCCCAACTGAAAGTATTTAGCTCTGTAATAAATTGATGCTCTCGTACTTCATTGTGACACTTTTTTGTCACGAGAAAGTATCAAGAAAACCTCATGTTTTCTTACTCCCTCAGTAAATCATGCCCATTAAAAATATCTTATTTGCTGTAATGTAAGAAAGAATGACAAGGAAAGAATGCATTGAGCATCTGAACGAGCAATTGTCGTAAAAACAAAACCTGTATCACATTTCTAGATGTCCTTTTTAATCCAAATTTGATTTGTTTAGTGAAAATCCAGAATAAATCATCCTAGCATGAATGCTGCTGGCATGTGTGTAGCATATGTTTACATAATCACATTAACATTCTTTTAATGAGGGATAATCAATAACTATGATAATCTACTTTTAAAAATAACCGCTCAATTTGAGAAAAACGGACAACTTGTGTCTTCACTGGATAAGGTAAGGTAAAACTTTATTGATCCCTCAGGAGGAAATTGTTTTTTTCCAATAGCCACAGAAAATACAGCAATTTTTCATAAAAAATAAATCAAAATAAAATAAGAACAAGAACAAATAGAAATAAAGAGAATATGATATAATCTAAGTCTAAAGATACAATCTAATCTATTATTAATAATAAATTAATTGATATAAATGTTCGTGTTGTTGACATTTCGTGAGTGTCTTGTTATTGGGCAAAAGTTGTTTTTTAAGTGAGAACTTGTCAAATTGTTTAGCAGGGAAGAAATAAGATGATGCTTTTAAATTACTTTTACGTAAGAAATAAAATAAAAACAATCATCATTAAAAAGAATAAAAGTTTGATCTAGTTTGTCTTTAAAAACAATAGACTTTGCCACCGTACGACTTGTCTTCAGGTAAAGAGTTGGTCATAATGTAATTACAGATCAATATATATATATATATATTTTAATATTATTAAAGTATTTAAAAATGTTTGTTTTTTTCTACATCTGACAACATTGATCTAATTTCTATTTCTTCTTAAACATTGAATTACCTTTGGATACAATCTTTTAAAATGACAACATTCTGAAGTCATAGTTGTGTCACAGTGTGATTTTGAGTCAGGTACACACACCCACACACACACTCACACACACACTCGTACTCTCCCACACACACACACACTCCCACACACACACACTGCATCATCACTTCCAGGACTTCATCGGTCCAGGCAACGTGGGTCGGGGAGGTGCGGGGAAGGTGATGTCGTAAAGCGGACTGTCGTAAACCAGGTGCGGATAAGGGGAGGTGAAGCGGGGGGGGGGAGGAGAAGGAGGTGAGGGTGGGGGGAGAGGGGTGAGAGGAGGTGACTCTCCGGCAGCATTTAGACACAACGACAGGATCATGGCGGATGGCCCCAGGTGTAAGCGCAGAAAGCAGGCGAACCCTCGGAGAAATAACGGTGAGTACCGAACCTTTGCTCCTCTCTCCCGGGGACCCCTCTCTCGCTCGCCCGGTGCGAACTTTGGCGAGAACCCACAGGTCCCGGTGCTGAGCCTGGGAAGAGCTGCTGGGAATGAGCGGTACCGTTATATACCTGGGTCGCGTCTCTCGCTCCGCCTGGCGCTCCTCGGCACCGGGACCGTTACTTCTCTCCTCTCTCGCTCCTTCTCTCCTTCTCACTTTTAAACACCCTTTTTTTTTTTTTTGGACTCTTTTTCGGGGTTCGGATTTTATTCTCTTTCGTTTCTTCTCTCATCCAGCACCAGCAGTGGCCGGACCTGTTTGCGAGGCGAGTCCGTTACTTGGTATCGCATCTCGCAATTCTGAATTTGATTAAAAAAAGAAAACATACACAAAAAACCCTCAACTCGGTTCCGGTTCTGAACGAGTGTTGAGTTTGATCGAGATCATGTTTTTTTGTTGTTGTTGTTGCTCAAAACTGATCGCTTTTGAGTGGATTTGAACACGAGTCACGCTCGCAAAACTGTTTGTTATTCCGTTTAAAACGTCTTCACCGGGTCGTGTTTTTTGGACTCTTGGATTAGTTTCATGAACTTGTAGCAGGTTCTGTCGGTTCCGACGCTCATTCAGCGGCGGTTCGACGAGCGCTGGTTCCGGGGGGGACGGGTGGGGGGGGCGCGGTACCGCGGTTCACTCCATATAAGGACCGCGGATCCTGTCCACTCGCTTTTTTCTTTTTCTTAGTAAAAAAAAAACAAAAGTGACACCAAACTGGATTTTCTTTTTAAACATTTCTTCTCGTCAAAAGATCGACTCGGTCTGTGGTCGTGGACCTCTGGTTCCGTCTCGCTAGGGGAGGGAGAGGGGAGGGAGGGGGCGAGAGTTCCCCCGTCTGTCCGGACATGAAATATACTTCTTTTTTTTAAAACCCGTCCACTGTGACCCACGTGAGATCAGAGACATTTAATGCCTTAAAGTTGGGATTTAAAAAAGTTGAGAATGTGTCGCGCGCTCGACGCGGAGCTGCCAGGACGAGATAACGGTTCCGAGATAACGGTCGCACGTTGTCATGTGGCGCGTATGTGAACCAACGTTTCATGTTGAATAACACCGTCGAACAGGTATTACCTCGTGTTCGTGGAGACGTGTTACAGCAACAAAAACTTTCAAGTACCTTAAAATAGTTACTTTTTAAAGATAGAGTTGTTTTTTTTAATACGTATAAAGAGATGCTAGATATATAGTACTATGAGATCACTATTTGGCAAGTACATACTCAATAAACACGCGTTTAAAATAGAATATTATTACCGTAAACAAGTGTTAACACATCTGAATGACTCATCATCATAAATTATTATAAGTATTTCCCATCTTATTTTTTTTTTTAAACTATCCTCTGTCATTTGTGTACAGGAAATACAAACTACGATCTTTCACTTTCATTATCCAGTTCTGACAAATAAAGTCAAATGACAAACTACGATAGCATCTGTTTAACCATAGTTTACAGTTTGACTTTTTTACCTGCTAATAAACAACAGCACAAATCAGAAAGTGAGCTCATGTCCGAATGTGATCTTGTGATTGATAAAATAAGCGCTTTATTGACCCGTTTGAAAGGTCCATCTTTTGTTTGAAATGATGGCCGACCGGTTTGTTTTCATAGCTATGGGGTGTGTGTCGTCTCTGGAGCCCACATGTTAGGACACACCTCAGATAACGGCGCGATGGATTCCTGCCGCTCGCCAAACAGGGGTCGGCGTAAAAATCATTTATCGATAAACGACAGAAGGCTCCGTTGACGTTTGAAGTCACTTCCCATAACAAGTCACATGTGTTGCCTCTCATTTGCATTTCCTTTAAAGGGCCATCAAGGTTTTTTTGCACTTCCTATCAGCCCCGGAACAAGGCTGACGGTCTGTCATGTAAATCGGCGGCTCTTTCCTTTTCAATTCGAGTCCTCCGTGCAGTTATTCTCAAGGCTGTGCAGCTTTACAAATCTTACCAGAACTATCTGCTCGAGTGGGCGAGAGTTTTACCTTTTTTTTTTTTTTTTAATCTGCTCTTCTGGTTGTTAGAGCCAGATCCACTGGTCAGGCCCGCGGAGATCAAGGTTTGTAAACACGGAGGTGTCAACAGCCGGGGGGGACGACAGGTGTTCGCAATTGGTGCGATTCCTTCAGCCGCTTTTGTCGCTTCCCCTCAGGAGTAGCAGTCGTTCCCCCCGACGGTCGTTTCACACAGTAATTTAAGAGAAGAATGTGACCAGTGTCGGCGCTATGACGCCTCTAGAGGGCAGTGTATCAAATCAAAGTAGGCGTGTATAACACCCTGGACTACTTTTCAAATGTACGATTGTCAACGTTTTTTCCATTTTGTTATCGATGGCCTGCTAGCACGAGAACTAAAAGCAACATTCAGGTAGACCTTAGCAAGCGAGCTACATGAGCGGTTGATGGACATGCTACGCTAGCTATAGCTACATTAACAGGTCGGTTACCATTACAATTTGAAAGAGTTTAAATGGATCATGTGTATGTGTTTGACCCAGTGTTTCACACAAGTGGCATTTTTTCACCTAGGCCACATTAGCCAAATCAAACCTGCCAAGTGGTTTTATTGTGGCCCACCATATGGTTTGTTGAAAGTAGACCCCTGTTATTTTTGTGACCTGTACAAGTGTTTACGGTAAGAAACAGTTATCATTGATCTTTTACATTCATAAAGAGGCTTCGTACAACAGTAAAACTATCATTGAAGGAAAGAAAACATGTTTGAGGAAAGAATAACAAACACAAAGGATAACAAACACAATACATTTTGAGCCGCTTTGGACGGTTAGCGACGGTAGCAACTTAGCTAACGTTGTTGTTAGGTCACTGCTAACAATATTAGCAAGTAATATAAACAGTGACTAATAAACTACGACAGTCACACTTACAGGTGAGACACACTAAACCGTGATTATTGTTTTATATTGCCAACATTATTGGGGTGCAAGTGTAGATTTGTTGCTTTATTGACTGGTGAGTCGGGGGTTCTGGAGACACACATGTCACCTCAGTGCTCAACACACATCTGTTTACATTTAAAAAGGTCCACCCCTGTGGTGTGAAGACTCAAGAGGAAATATTTCATTTATCTCTCCTTTAAAAGTAGGAATAAAATCCCAAACCCTCTCACCCTTCCTTTAATTCGGGGGGTTACGACACAGTAGCCAAGGGGTGCTCTTGATTGCCCCCTGACCTAGGCACCCATGCGTGCCTAGAGTATGACTTCACTTTCCTCCCCCTGTGCCATTGTGAGGCTTCCAGCATGTCCAATTGTGTTTGTGTTGAAGTCTGTTCAATGAAAGGGGGAGAGAGGGGAGGATGAGAGAGGGGGGGGGGGGGGTGTTGGAGACCCAAGCCTCTTTCTCCACTCCCTCCTTCCCTGCGTCCATTCTTTGCTGACCCCTTAAACTGAGTGTTCCCCGTGGAGTCGAAAAAGTGGGGGGTTGGACAGAGTTGGTGAGGTGACCAACGATTTTTACAACAGGTGACAGCTGACGGACCGGGTCTGGCACACCAAGCGTTTCTGTCTCTGGCTCGGACCGTAAGCTGACCCGAGACGTATAATCTCCAGACATATTTTCAAGCAGAAACTTCCAACCACACATGAATTTAATGGATACTATTATCGAAACCGGGGTTTCCGTGCTTGGGAAAAAGACGTCGTCCTTGTTTGACCGTCGAATTGAAATGATGACCGCATACCCGGCCCAGCTTAATGATTAGCTGCTCCCATGGAGGCTCACCACATTAGCCTATAAAAGGTGCTCTTCCTCTGTGAAGGAGGAGTTCTGAACCCAGAGTCAGTTTCAGTAACCCCCTTAACTGCGCTTGGATGTGCTTTATTGGGGTTTGTGTGCTTGAATGCGTAAATGAACCATTGTGTGCCCGGGCTTTAGTGCGAAAGCCCGAGGAGAAAGAGCCTAGTTACCTTTGCAGTTTGCCTGCTCTACCTCATACACTTTCAGTGGCAGAAGAAAAGGGCCATTCAGCGGGCCCGGCATGGGGAGGGAGAGCCCTTTTCACACTCTGCTTGTGGGAAACTTCTCCACCATACTGTGCATGGCATTTGCATATGACCCATTCTTTTACCCAGAAGGTCCTTGCGAAGGGAGGAATTTGTGGAAGGTTCACAGAATTCATCAAATCCATCTCGCGTACGGCCTTAAGGCCTTCAGGACATTAGACTGTTTGTGTCGTCGGACGTCAACAGTTGTGACAGGCCTGGGTTTGTTTTCCGTATGAAGATATGTCTTAATGTGAGAATAATGTGATGCAACTGGAAGTGTTTGTTTTGAATTGGTAGCTTGAAGAATTTGCCTCACGAAATGCCTCCATAGCCTTAAATATCTGACAACTGCATTGATGTAACTGTAGCGTCAATTCTGGAAGACACCTTATTAGAAGTAGGTTACGTTGTGAAGCGGCTCGAGGCCATAATTGACGTCCCTGAATGGACGTCTATATCCTGGAGATGCTCGGTTGCGAGAGGTCGAGGGGGCGGGCGGGGTGGTGAGTGGTTGGTTGGGGGGGCACAATGAGGCCTCCATGGTGTCCTCATTCTTAGGTCTGACTTCAACCCCCCCGTCTCTTGATTGACCAAAAGAGTAAACACTTCTTGTGAATTGTCACATTTCTGCAATCCTGCGGGAATGTTGTTCTGACCCTAAACACCGCTCCGGAGAGCGATGTCGGCAGACATCTGGGAGGAGAGCTCACTTAAGTGTATCATGCAAGTTAACTGAGCAGAAAAGCCTCCTCCTCCCACCGCTGTGTTTTCCCGAACTGCGAACAGTGAGTCAGAGACACAGGTGTGTGTTCTACCTCTCGAACCTCCCAGCCTAGAGTTTTTTTTTTTGCAGTACTTGTACAGTACTATTGCGGTCCCTCAAGAGCGAAACGTTCCCGCCTGTTGATGTTGGAGTAAGAAGCGTCGGTTCCAATCTCACCCTCCTCCTCCTCCTCCACCTCCACCACCTCCTTCTGTGGCCTCCACCCCCCCCCCTCTCGTGGTTGAGCAGTTAATGAAAAAATACTGGGCTGACACAATAGCGCGGAGAGGGCGGGCCCGGCTCTTCACCTGAGCGCCAACTTCACGTCTGGTTTTATTATTGAAAAAAAAAATAGATGGAGATGGTCTTTTTCTAAACACGTTTGACCTCGTTTTAACCCCCGCAGCACCGCTGTCCGCTCGGATAAGAGGTGATGACATCAGACAATTTGTTTTGCCATGTGTTGTGATTTGAACGGAGACAAGATGCTGGAGCTCCGCCAGACCGTTATGATGACCATATTGATTTTCCTCTCTGTAGCACGCCGGACCGATAATAGCCCTCCTGAGGGGGGGGGGGGGGGGGGGGGGGGCACGCATTCACATTCACACACCGATTCCAGCCGCTCCGGCCGTGATATCCCGAGGGCCAGGGTGACTCACAAATTGAGTGCCCCCTTCATTCTATGAGCATTTTTTTTTTTTGACTAGCTAATGCTAAGCTAGGCCTGTGACAGCTCAGGCAAAGAAATCCTTAGTCACCCTGTTTGTTAGTTAGAGAGTGGGCCGGCTGCTATGCTGGATGTCAACATGAATAAACATCCACACAGGATTAATGAGAGAAGAATGGCCGGCCCCTGAAAACCGAGGGAGGGTAGAATAGAAGGAGGCATGGAGCATCCGCATCGCCCCCTTTAACCCCCCAAGCATTTCGTTGAGCTCCCCGTGCCCCCCCAGTGTGACCTAAACTAAGAAGGCAGCCAAGCCGAGACATGCTCAGTGACTACTGTACAAAAGAGGTTTCAGCTTGTATTTGTGGACGAGGAGGACAAAGCAGCTTACGACACTAGATTCCGTGTATTATCGTTGTTGACAGTGTGATATTTTTGTGTGCCTTTCCCCAGGCACCGCATGTACGGAGACATTAATAGAATCTGCATCTAAACCGTTGTGTATTCTTCTTTAAAATGATGTATTCTATTCAACGATGAGGCGTACAGTGGTTCAAGAGAGACGCAAAAAGTACAACAAATGTCTCGTTTTTTTCTCTTCATATAACCCACACCTGTGATGGACTTGGAGCCGAGTCCAGGGTCGATCTTTTTCCAAAGACTGACTCAACTCTGAATTTAGTCGGTGACCTTTGAGCTGCCCACCTGTCCCGGCCTCGCTGGCCAGCGCTCATGTGTTTACAGTCAAAACACGACGGGACCTCTTTCAGCTCCGTCCATAAATACCAGCTAGGTGAACAAGGTATCAGAGAAGTGAGGGGGACGGGGGGACGGGGGGGCTCAACAGTCTTTTGTAACCCAGGTCTTCAGAGTCGTTGGCCTTTAATTGACTTCATCTTGTCTTCTTATTTATTGATCTTTTCTGTCGCTACACTCACAGCCGTCATTCGCCATCAACGCTTTCAACCACCATCTCTCCTGCTCCAGCTCCAATTCTTCAATATCTCATAAATTGTCCCACTCTTTTCACCTCTTCCGGGGGCCTGTGCATTCTCCGCCATTCACCGGGTCTTGTTCCTCGTCGGACTCCGGCAGCTGCTTCGGCTCCGATCCTCAGGACACCAGCAGGTGCTGTCGGCATGCAGGCTCCTCGGCTGCACGGCTCTCATAAATAACACCTGACAAAAGTACGAGGGCAGCTACGGCGATGGCCGGAGAGAGATTAAAAGTTTCCTCTGGCAGCAGAACAGGGTGTGGCTCTCAGTCGAATGCCGGCCCCTTTCTCCGGGAGGACATGTTGGGAATACAGAGTGCAGCAGCGGCGGAAGGTTGTTTTTCCTTTTTTGTGAATAAGTTAAAATTTTCACTTAAAGAACCGTTTTATGCAAATTTTAAATGGATCTTTTTTTAAAAACACAAGGCCACTGCGTAGTGACTGGTTAAAGAGGGAAGTTTTCAGTAAGGCGGCGCTGTCCTTTCAGTAATTAGTCTGTAGAAGCTCCAAAAATGTAATTGTGCACTAAAAGCAAAGGAAGAGATCAGGAATAGAATTATGCGCAGCCTTTATTATCATTATCACGACTGAACCGACCCTCGCCACAAATGAAGCCATAAATCAGCGTCAATCAAGGACCCCTCATGAATATGGCTTCCTTCTCTTTGTAAGATCTCCCTCCTCAAAACCTGCCACATCCTGACTCATCAGAAGCGATCGATCAGTCGGAGGATAGTTTGTCACCCCTCTTGGCTCAGCGTGAACAAAACCCGGAAGTATGGAGGAGATTACGGCCCAGGATGCAACCTGAAAGCCCTTTATCTCTATGAAAACAAGGAGCTTCCTGCGACCATGCTCCGATCCAGGCCACATCCCCCCCCTCCCTCACCCCGGTGGCCCCCCAGCACCTGTGGCAGCCTATTTAAGGATCCTCCTCAGGGGAGACCACAAAGATGGGCCCACAACTAGAGAGGCAACAGAGAGAAAGGCTTTGGCTGTTTAAGCTAAAGGTTTTTCCCTGAAGGGTGCAGAGCATGTGGATGTTTTAAAAATAGAGACGACAAGGTCTACAACTTTCATTTAGTCTTTTTGTTTTCTACTTATGCAGCCAAGACACAAGAACAAACAAGAGAGCCAAAATAACAGGCCTGGTTTTGAGCAGAACTTCCATTGTTCTGCCAAAACAGCTGCCCAACAAATATAATGGTATAGAAGGATGAAATCATATCGTCCCGATGACATGTTTTAAACTGACTTTTTCTACTTATTTTAGAGAAAAGCCACCTCGGTTGCAACATGGACGCCTTCTCCAGCGAGAGTAGCTTGAAACGGTTTCCTCACATTAACATATAAGGCATGAATCAGCATCGTGAACACTTTATTAAACTTCATTTAGTAGGATAAGGCACCACCGGGAACAGGATAGGAAGTTGCTTCACATCTAAATCTTGACTCATCTTTTCGTAACAGAGGTGATAATCACTCACATTTTTGACCGGGTTTAACACCATGATGCTCTTGTACTTACAAAACACGCTCAAGAGGAACAAACTGTACGATCATGAATTCTCTGAACTTACAATTGTATAAACAAAAAGTAATTTGTGACTTTCTCAAAAATTAGAAAAAAGAAAGACTCGAGCGTTTTCTGGTTTTGTACCTTTTGTCCTGGAAAGCTTCAGAATGTACAGTCAGTACTTTAGCCGTGATGTAAATAAATAGAACCACCGTCTCCAATCCACTTTCATAGAACAGTTTGGTGGTCACTTCAAGGCCCTCAATTGTGACCAAACCAACCAAATATAACAGTTTTTTAAACAGTATCTAACAAGTTTGTGTCGACGGACTGGCTTAAAAACAGTATGTTTTTGTGTCGGGTATCTGACACAGCTGGCAGGGATGGTTGGTCTCGACCGTGGCCTGCGCAGAATTTCAATGACCCCCGTCCTCCCCACCGCCTTATTATGCCATCGCTGCTAACTGGCTCCCATTCACTGCAGTGTCCTGACTTCCCAATGGGACCATGACAAACAAGGACTATTCAGCCGCTTTAAAAAAACGTCCGCCCCCCTGCCAGCCCCGGCCCCCTTGTCTCGGTGCCAGGCTGCGGCGCGTCTCAACCGCCTCGGAGCCAGCGGCGGCGGGCGTCGTGCCACCGATTCTTCTGCCCTCGAACTGCGACCCATCCCGAGTAGCTAGAGCGAGTGTGTGCTCATGTGCTGTAGGTGTGGTGATGGTTGCAAGCTGAGCTCAACTTCCTGTTGTTACAGTCCATCAGGGAGATCAGGGTGGGGGGGGCGGGAGGGGGGGATGCTCCCATGAGATTAACCCGTGAGGGTCACATGGTGCAGCAGAAATGAGTTTTCTGTCTCTCGGTGTGTGTTTGTAACTCAGCGTGGTCCGTGATTGCATTCCTGACCTCCACCTGAATCCTGAACTGAGAGTGACCCGTCTCCGTGGTCCACTTTAATGCCTCGCACCTCGTCAACGGCGCTCCGAGGAGAACCTGACGTCCCCCCCCCCTCCCCCGGGCGGCCCGCCGACTCTATCTCTACCGGGCCAGATGTTTTGGAGAGTTTGTTTGTTTGCACAGTGGAAGTCGTTTTGGTCGTTGCCCACAGATGCCACATACCGACGGCTAAAGTTTCACACCTCCTGCGTTCTAGGAGTTGGAAAGATGGCGTCGAATGAAACGTCAGGAAGAAAACCTTTTGTAGGCCGAGCTTAGCTAGTCTGGTTCAGAACCATCAGGTGTCCTTTTTCATCCTCTGAAGTTTTCTTACTTCTTTTTAATAATATCAAAACATGAAAGAACATTCATCTGACAGATAAACAATTTGAAATCAAATCAATAACACAAACAACTTGAATAATTAAATTAAATAAAAGATAATGGATCTACTGACTCCTTTAAGAAACATCTTAAGACGTTTTCATTTGTTCAGGCTTTTCCTTGATTTTCTGGAACTCAAGTTGTGTTATCAGTTTTATCTTGATCTTTAAAGTTATATATATTAGTTATATACTTTATTGAATATTTTTTGATTGTTTAAGCGCTTTGTGACCCTGGTCTAGAAAAGCGCTATACAAATAAAAATGACTTACTTACTTACAGTTTCAACTATAACAAATAAATGAACAAACTATGTATTATATCTTTTTTTATTAAATAAATACAGACTTATTTCAAGTGTGGGAATAAATATAAATAATGATTTAGTGGTTCAAAGAAGAAAATAATGTGTTTAATGAAAGACTTAAAAAAATAAATATTAAGATAACTCGTTCCTAGTCCTTCTGGCTCTGGACCCGAGTGATGACAAACGTGTCTTTAAAAACTGAATGACATCACGGCTGGATCATTAAAGAGGAGTCTTAAGGAAGGACGCTCTCTCCTCCCGCCTGTCACCCCTCCATCACCAGCTGACCCCCTCAGTTAATTTACAACATCGGGCGACCGTCGGATAAATCCATCTAATCGGGGACGGCCATCGCGGTCCGGGCGTGGCGGTGACACATCGTCTAGACGGGGGTCGAGAGGTGAGCCGACGCCTCCATCTGGATCCGGAGGAATCTCACCTTCGTCGGACTCGTACTTCAAACCGGAGCGAGGCCCGGGTCGGTGTTATCTTCTCGAGAGCCTGCCGCCGCATTAATTGAATTGCCCGAGACGATATAAAGCTGCTCGTCGTTGCCCAAGAGTCTTTTTTTTTCGAAACCCTGCTCTCTGCGACGTCCTTGGGGAGCTTATCTCTCGGGCGGGACCGGTCATGTTTTTATTAAGACCCCCCGCTCCAAATGGACAAGATCATGTGATGGACAAGCAGATTAAAAGACTAATAAAACATACATCACAACATACACGGGGGGCCATCCCGAGGGACTTTTCGTCTATTAATATACAAGTATGGAGGATTATTGTCTGCTTGTCTCGCTGCCCGTGACGGTGGGATTAGGGTTCTGGGCCAGACAGATTGGATTTAAAAGTGTGTGTGTGTATGTAGGACTAAATGATTGCAGAACCACAAAGTCTTTATGTATGTGCGCACTGATCTCTGCTTGTAATGACTTAGCATCCTGTTGTGCTGCTGGATCAGTGTCACGTATTAGTGCAGCGCGATGTTTGATCCGCTTTTACTTTCGGCTCTTGTTGCCGTTTGTTCAGAAGAACCTCCTTCAAACATCCGTTCATCAACGAGTCACTCGACACTATTGTGCTTTTTAACCGGCGTCAATGTTTGTCAACACAGTCGAGCCGCCGCACTAATTGCATTGGAGTCATTAAATGTCATGTGACCCGGATCCATTCGAGCATCACTAGCGTCCTGCGAGTCCACACACTAGCGTGGAGCTCCAAGTGAGACAGAAGGTTAATGTGTTATTTAAGCGTGGATTGGAAAAACCGTGATCACAGTTGCCATACTTCGCTCTGCCAGCAGCAATTGGGGTTTCAGATTCTTGCCGGAGGACATATTGACAGATTGTTGGGCGTCCGCTCAAAACTTTTTTTTTCGGTTGGAGGCCACTGACCTAAAAAAGATTCAGCGCGCATAATGAATATTCCTTCGATGCGGACATCGCCACTTATTGGTTTGGGTCCTTATCCTCGGTCGGTTCTGGTGGCCCAATCACTTTCTGGTACCTTTTGGTCACTGCTATCTTCCAGGTTTTTCGTTCCTCAAGGGGTAACAGGGAGCTTTCCGAGCAAACATGGTGGTTTGTCTGCCACTTGCCAAGGGAAACTTGGTTTCTTTACCGTCCCCTTCAACAATCCAGTGAAGAATAAACTAAATCTGGTTTTGAGTAAAACTACTCAACAGATATTTCTTGTTTGGTGGTGTTTTACGCAGAGTTTTCACAGAGTAAATGCACTTTAATTGTATTTCCATTGCAAAAGCATTTAGTCGGGAGCGTGGCTGTTATGGTCCTGAGTAAGAACCCATTCATATGTAGGAAGTAATAACACATTTAAAAGTAAACCGAAAGGCGGTAAGTGGATCCAAGAGTCCTCGTGTGAGTGAGAAGTTTTTGAATGTGTACTCGAGTGGAGATGTCCTACAGATACTGTACAGGCAAAATGTGTGTCCTTTACCTGTATTAACATGCGGTCCACACACGACCCACAACACACATCCAAAGGATGTTTATCCCCCAAGGGCGCTGAGCTAAAGGAGAGAAAGCCCCTTAATCATGTCCCTGTCCCACATCCTTGTTATCAGCCACGATTAATGAGCTCTCTATTAATGAAAAAAAAACAGGAGGTGCCAACCCGTCACAGTTTGGGGGGGGGGGGGGGGGGGTCCGTGATGCTAAACACTCCTCAGGTGCAGTGACATCATAAAGGAGATAGGATAGCTGTCACAGCTCACTTCTGTCAGGGACCCGAAAGGAAGCGTGTCTGGATTACTTAATCCACTAATCTGTAGTTCTTCCATACATCAGCCACTCTTTTGTCTGAGGCTTCTGTAAGAAAGCGATGGAGAAATAGAAGAAATAAAGAGGTGGGGGGGGTGACTTGGTGAGTATGATGAGAGGAAGAAGGCGGCAGGTGCAAACGGACACCCGGCGCAATCACCGGTGCACAGCGAAAAAAACGCCGTCAGGAAATCAAGGTTGTCTTGGCAACGTGGCGGTATCGATTAAATGCAGCCATCATGTCAGAGTCCCGGTGGAAATTACACCGTGTTTGGTTTCAGGAGGAAGCTGGAAGGCAGGTGATGTCAGGGGCGGATAATAAATGAAGTTTAACGACAGGTCAAACGCTCGGGAGTCGATGGTCTCCGCTCACCTGAAGCCGCTATCGTCGAAACAATGTTTGCCCTCCTGTCACATGATCACGTTCGTTTCAAAACTCTCCCCGAACATCACAGGATCCAAAGGTGCGTGGATAGTTCCTGCAGGACGGACAGGTTGTTAGCAAACATCTACCTGCACTCTTGAGCCAGAAACGCACACTGGTGTTGCGTAAGCAGTGCGCAGGAATAATCAATGCTCGGTATTGACCTGTCAGGGGAGGTATTTACGGCTGATGCCACTTTTCTTTCGTTCATTTATTTGCCTCTTTTCTCGTTCTCTGTGTGGAAAAGGAACGAACCACCAAAGCTGTAGTAAGTTCCAGATGTTTGCGTCAAGACCGGTGCTGTGTCTCAAATCGCATACTACTCTTAGTATACTACAAGTTAGTATGCATCAGTTTAGTGTACGTACTAACTAGTACGCAAATTCTCCACAGATAGTATGTCTCAAATCAAACACTGCTGCTACACACTAACCGGAAATCACATGACAGCTTCTTCTTCTACTACTATTTAACGATGTTTCAACCAGCTGTTTGAACGCTATCGCCACCTGCTGGCAGCACGTATTGCAACTTTGGAAAAAGAAATAAAGAAAAAAACATGTCAATATATCGAAATATTCGCGAGATATTTAAGCTGGTATCAGCAGCGAAGACGTGTTTATCCTCCTACTGCTGCTGAAAATGCACCTGTAAGTATATGAATATATATGCATTTATATATGACGTAACTTCTGTTTAAAACGTCATTAAGATGGCGGCTGTTTAGGGTGGTTAGTGTCCATCGAACCCTGCTCAGTTTTGTGGGCGTGTTAGTACGCCAATTTAGTGTGCATGGCGCAGTAAATTTCGCATACTAAGAATTGAGACGCACTAACGCACTAAAAATACTAACTTTGAGTACACTAGTATGCGATTTGAGACACAGCACTGTACACACTAGCATTCCACCTATGTGGTAGTGTGAGTGCTACAAGTCCGTCGTTCTGGTAAACCCTCAGTTCTCCCCGTCAGTGCAGCCCGATTTGCCGCTCGACAGATGGGTTCCTTTTGCTGTGCGGTACGATGGGAGTCGGGTCATTAGAGGGTTAAAAACAGCTGGACCTCACACCGAAACAACATGTTATGGTGGAGTGAACGCGACGTCGATGTTTGTGGTGTGTAAGCAGCATCCCAGGTCCCCTCTCATCTCGTCTATTCTGAGCCGGGGCTAATGTGGCGGCGGAGCGTGCTGAGTGAGTCAGCGGTCATTAGGGTGTGCAGACAGCACTCTGCCCGAGGCCACAGGAGCCAGTCTGTCTAATGATGAGGCCGGTCAAGTGCCTTCCACGAGCAGGACGTCCTGCGGTTCCGTGCACTTCTCCCGGGCTCCGACCCACCGTCACTTAAACTCCACTCGCTTCTGACCGGGTTTTTTTTCTCGAGTTTTTGGGCGAGTCTGGGGAGTGTGCGCCCGTCACGTCGTAAGTGACTGGAGCGTCGAGGGAGAGTCTCGTCCTCCCCTGGGAGAGGCCGACTGAACTGGAATGTAAACATGGCAGCTAAATAAACGGTCGCGGAGAGAGAGAGAGAGAGAGAGAGAGAGAGAGAGACCGAGGGGGGAATGAGAGGTCTCAGCATCCAAAGAAAAAAAAACACTTCCTTTCTGACGACAAACCTGTGGACTGTATGCGACGGTGCAGCCATAAAGCCAGACTCTTCGGACCGTTATCTCATCGGGGAAAGCGGGTGTGACTTCCAGCATGAAGCCAGGCTCACAAGGACAGCTCAGCATTCCTCTCCCTCCTCTGACTTTAGCACCTTATCTCAACCTCTCGCTCTAAAATAAGATGTCCCGTGGCACCATCAGTCATCCACAGCTCCGCAAATACTCCTGATATTGTCGTCCTTGATAACTAAAGATTGACTAGATAAGGAGCGCGGAATGTGTGTGTCACTGTATTTAAAGTTATTTAGTTTAACGTCTCATTGTCGCTTCAGTGTGACTCACAGGTTTTTTTCACTTTCTTTCTCTCTCTCTCTCTCTCTCTCTCTCTCGAGCGGCTTTTTTTGCATTTACCCTCCAGCGAGCGACTACTGTGCATTGATGTGGTGGCACAGGTGCTGCCAGCTGCTCTTTCTTGTGGCTTCAACTGAAGA
This sequence comes from Callionymus lyra, assembly GCF_982586985.1. Lineage (NCBI taxonomy): Eukaryota > Metazoa > Chordata > Actinopteri > Syngnathiformes > Callionymidae > Callionymus > Callionymus lyra. The sequence goes on from NC_141821.1 coordinate 10,639,349, forward strand.
CAGGTGGAAGCCGTTACGGTGTCGTGAGGCAACTTTAAGGCTCCTCCGAAATAGAGTAACTCGTGTATCTAAAAAGGGTACAACTGTGCGAGGGGGTTCCCTTGTGGGAAAGTACCCTTTGCATTTTTGTGAGGCAAAAGAGTTTCATCTCAGTTGGTGTCTTGGATTAAATGTGTTTACTCTACGTATTACAAATCTTGCTTTTGTTTCTGCCTGATGTTGTTGAGCTCGACGAGAAGGTTAAGGGTCGTGAAAGCCAAACATGGTGTAGTGAAGGTCAGCCATAACAATCATCGTCAGACGATCATATACCTCCTGATGCTATGTACTCCGTACGGCTGTTATCGTAAACTCACGCTATCATATTCCGGGATGTTACCACGGTATTGTCCTTTTCCAGTCAACGACCACCGTCTCGTGATCAATCCGGCAGCAGGTATTGACTTACGTTCAATAGCACTTTCTTCGTCGGGTAGATTTGAATTGCATCGCACGCGATTAGTATCAGTCACTGGTGGTGTAACCTTAGCTAGTAGCACCTTTAGAAAGCCCCCCCTTGTCTATAGCCTGGACCTTGTTGGATGTTGTTGCTTGACATGCATCGTGATGTGTTTCAATATATTTTTATTTTTTTAAATGTATCTTAACCCCGGACTAGAACCTATTCAGCTGAAAAACAAAAATGTCCAATAGGGGGCGCTGGGTTTTGGAAGGTCAACACTATTTATTGTCCTTTATGTTTAATTCTCCTCCTTAAAAAAATACCTTAGCTTTAGTATCAGCAACTTCTGTAGTTCAAACTCTTTAATTCTTTCAAACTTTTGGGGCTTTAACTGTCTGGACCTGAAGCCATTTCCAAAAAAAACCCTAATTCAGGCGAATAGAGATGTCTGTAATCTGAGTTACAAAAGTGATATTTCATAAACTGAAGTTCAATCCTCATCTTCATCCTGCCTCTCAGTGGCGCGAGGCCAGAGGTGCCGAGCCGATTCTTAACCTGGTGTTTGAGCGTCAACTCATCCTTTATTCATTCCCATTAAAGGCGCCGGAGAGTTTGCGGAGACGGACGCTTCCCCCTCCATTAGCAAGACAAACGACGGCGGCGCGAGCGACTTCGGCGCGCATCGCTAATGACGGGCGGCGATGAAATATGAAGCCTCCGCCTCACCTTCTTTTGTGTGACAAGTGACTGCGGAGGCCATGATGTATGAACGCCGGGATGCGGTGTGAAGTGTCGCTTGATGATATCTGGACGTGACATTAGCTGAGTGGACGAGGGGGAAAGCATGGTTGGATAGCAGAGTGGGCGTAACGTCGTGCTAACAGAAGTACAAGCTACAAACGAGCGAGGACAGATCTGCACACACACACACACACACACACACACACACACACACACACACACACACACACACACACACACACACACACACACACTTCTTGCCTTAACAAGAAGGATCTGTCTCGCCTGCAGTGGATACAAAACTCTGCAGCAAGAATTCTGAGCCACTCTCGTAGAAGAACTCACATTTCCCCGATCCTTAAAACTGTTCACTTGCTGCCAGTTTCTTTCAGGATCATTTTAAAATTCTGGTTCTTACTTTCAGATCTATTCATGGTCAGACCTTCCATCAGTGATCTGATCCAGCCTTACACCCCAGCTCGGGCTCTGAGGTCTGTGGATCAGAATCTATTGATGGTTCCTGAACACGGTTCAAGACCAGAGGAGAGAAATCCTTCCAGACTGTTGCTCCTAAGCTTTGGAACGATCTCTGTGTTTGATCTACTGACTCCTTCAAGAAACATCTTAAGACATTTTTATTCGTTCAGTCTTTTCCTTGATTTTCTGGAACTCCTGGATTGTTTCTCTATGTTATCTTGACCTTTTAAGTATTTATTTTATTGAGTATTATTTTGATTGTTTAAGCGCTTTGTGACCCTGGTCTGGAAAAGCGCTCTATAAATACAAATGACTTACTTACTTACACACAATTTAGTCAATTATCAGTTTACAGGCAAATAATGCTTCGCTCTAAAGCTTTACGATATTCTTGGAATCGAACCAGCAACCTTGAGTCAGAGAGGCCACTGTAACAAAGAAAGAAAAACCTTCATCATCGTTGAGTTTGTTGCATGCGAGTCTTTAGAAAGTTAAATACACCGAGGACTGCTTGTTAGCAGTTATGCTAACGCTATCTGCTTCCAAAACTGCTTCGCTCCACAGTAGTACGTGGAATTATGTCGCTCCATAAACCTGACACCGGAGCAAGTATCAGCATCTCGCAGCCTCACCTCCTTGTTTCACCGCGTGCGAATAAAAGCGCAGATAAAAGCGGTGGCCGGACGGCGAGAGTGCTGAGATAAAGGTTACGAATGGTGATGAAAATAGTCGGAAGTGCATCGCCAGCGACTCTGGCAGGCAGACGGGGAAAGACGGAGCGTTTTCTGCGCGGTTGGTGGAATTTTGAGCGGGGATGTGTTCTGGATGAGGTGTGGGGGGGGGGAGTGGAATATCAGCATATTCCACCCACTGTCATCCACACCTCTTCTGTCTTCTTAACCCTCGGTGGGCTTTGTTTTCGTGGCGTACTGAGGGTTAATGATGCCTGGCTCATGGGCACATCACTTTCTTTCCCTGACATGTTATCACATTTGAATATTTATAGATACTTGCTTAATTTAATAGTAATCTCGGGCCAGAGAAATAAACACCCTGGAGGTGTCAGTAGAGAGGGTGTAGTAGTTTTAAAAAAAATGTGCTCCTGCACTACAACAAAGATGGCAGTGACTGTGAGAGGATGTGTCAGTTACTCTTATTTTGAAAGATTTTAAGCACATATTTTACTCACTAGGTAAACAGTCTTATTTTACTATTAGGAATATTTGGTTGTACAGGATTTTGCAGTAAAAAGGTAATCAATATATCGTTTTTATGTCAACATCTAAATTAAAAAAATAAAAAAGTTTGTTTTGATTCATAAAAAACAACGACATTTAACTTATTTAAGGATTAAAAAAATTAAGACATGCATAATATAGCCCTGACACCAAAAGATAACTTTAATTAAAAAAATAAACTTTTTTTTAAACAAAAGTTTAAGCTTTTTGTGGCGCGTTAAAAAACCTTTACATCGCTGTGATGATGATGGACTTTCTGACTCTCCTCAAGTCTTTTTTTAAATGATTTTTTTTTATTGTTTTAATCGTTTAAAACATTTTTTTAAACACATGAATGTAACAGCAGTTAAAGGTCTATTTCATTTTAGGGGGTGTAGGTTTGGGGGGTGGGGGGATGTCTTGTAATAAGGAGGTCGGGAGTTTCCTGTAATCCCGGACCCTCTGCCGGCAGAGGGTCCGGCCGACCCCGGGCCTGCTGCGACCAGGTCTGTGTTGCGGAGCTGCTGGATCAGAGCCACCAGAGAACAGGGTTCTGCTCTCCATAATCACACGATCAGGTATCTGTGGCGGCATCATCGTAGCGGCGAGCAGATGACCGTGAGCTTTGTTGGCCCACACCAGCACAAACACGGAGGGGATTAGTACGTCCATTTATTTTTATTTTTTTATATAGACAACAAGCGCCGTCTCTTTGTCGCACGGAAGCCTCTCTGATTAATGAAACGCTATCGACGACGTCCCGGGCCTCGTGCCGCAGCAGCAGGTGCTTGTCCTGCGCAACGGGGGCCCATCTGATGGTAATCTGTAATCTGTCTGGCTTAGAGTCGCAGGCTCAATGTGTCGCTTTTAACAGGATGACGGCGGCAGAACGTCAACATTGTTTAAAAAAGGGTCGAGCAAACATCAACTCGAGCTACTGCTTCGACGCGTCGGTGTTTACACGCCGCACCTCGGCTGTGCTAGCATCAAACTGCTGACGTTGATCGATTATATGTAGAGTCGCCATTTTTTTGGGGGGGTAACCCGGAAAATGTTCTTCGAGTCTCTACGGTGTCTAGCATGAGCATTAAACATCAACTGTTTTTTTTTTCGAAAGGGCTTTCCATTAGGAAAACATCAGTAACTAAAAGCATTGTTTCTGGGCAACATAGCTCGAACGGTAAAGTGGTTGTCTTATGTAAGTAAGTAAAGGTTTTCTGTAAAGTGCCTTCTAGACCAGGGTCACAAAGCGCTTTGACAATCAAAAACAATACACAGCTAAAATATATACTTTAAAAGATCAAGACACATAAGACAAACACAGGAGCCCATGAAAATCATGGAAAAGCACAAATAAAAGTGTCTTAAGATGTTTCTTGAAGGAGTCAGTAGATCATCAAACACAGAGAGAGGAAGATCGTTCCAAAGCTTAGAAGCAACAGTCTGGAAGGATTTCTCTCCTCTGGTCCTGAAGCGTGTTCAGGAACCATCAGTAGATTCGGATCCACAGACCTCAGAGCCCGAGCTGGGGTGTAAGGCTGGATCAGATCACTGATGGAAGGTCTGACCATGAATAGATCTGAAAGTAAGAACCAGAATTTTAAAATTGATCCTGAAAGAAACTGGTAGCCAGTGAAGAGTTTTAAGGATGGGGGGAAATGTGAGTTCTTCTACTAGAGCGGGTCAGAATTCTCGAGTTTGGTATTAACTGCAGGCGAGACAGATCCTACTTGTGTGTGTTAAATGTTACGAGGAGAAGTTGTATGTTAGAATTTATTTTATTCTCATGGATTTACAAAGAAATGACTGGATTCATAGAATTGTTGGGATGAGTTACTCATACTGTTGACAGGGTTTAACTCCTCGGTAGTGCCGCATGTTAACACGTGTAACTTGTAAGATTTAAATCCCAGTGGTCATGTTTTTGGCCGGATAAAAACTTCCTGTACACACAAGCATGGTGTGCGAGTACACAGAGAGCAACTTCTCTAGATGTTTGTCTTCCTCCTGGTTTCATAAGCGACTAGTGCTCTGCAGTTTAAGTCAACATTCTATCACACAACGTTCTGTCTGAGGTCAACAATTATCCTCAGATCGCCAGCCAGAGCAGGATTGGATATTTTTCCTCCTGATGGACAGAACCGTGTCCACGTGTGAAGAGGAAACTCTTTCACGAGACACACACAGCGCCACAATTGTTTTTTTTTTATTGGACAGTAATGGCCGCCACAAACTTTGATTATTATCATGAGAAGTTTGATGCAACTGTTTGAGTGTTCAACAGATCCACACCTTGACTCTGTGACTCTGCACATGATTGATGACTCTTATTGTGGAAGATTGTGGTCTCTGTACTCTGGGGTGTTTTTGTGTTGCCGGGTCTGCGGGTCACACCCTCTATGACTAAAACAGATGAATAAAGCTGCCTCATGGTTCGGGGAGAGAGTCCAAGGAGGGAAGAAACGTCCAAAACAAACACTGACGTCATGTTGTTGCTCTTTTTTCATTTTTCCATTGTTGCTCACAGAGATGTTTGGGTCTGGGATGAGAAACGGTTCTGGATGAAGATGCAATCTTCTCTATGGTGGAACTAACATGAATGAATGAGAGGATGAGTGTTGAAGATCACTTGAACACAAACTTTAAATATCTGCTTGATAAAAAAAACACAACATAGTATGAAATAAATGAATATTTAATCAATTAATACATCATATGTGTTTCAATTTTTTTAAGTAGTTCTAATATAATATATATATATATATATAAGAATATCAACTTCAAGTAATCCTGGAGCGAAACCTAAGTCAATATATGAGGAAATAATAGTTAATTTTATTTAAAAAATGTAAAATCAAAATCTCTTAATGAGATTTTTTAACGGATTCTGAGATCAGAGCAAACAATACTGAATGATGAATTTGAATTTTATAACAATAAACCAAAACAGAAAAGATAATTTGATCTTTTTTTAGTTTATGAATATTTTGGGAGAAATATCATTTTTATAGTACTTTCAATAAAAAAACTTAAAAAAAACTATACAAAAACTGAGAATTTGGGTAAATTGGGTTAATAAATGTAATTAAAAACACAAGAGGAAACAGGAGATATAAACAAAATGATCAATAAAGTTTTAAGAAACTTAGAATTATTGTTATATATTTACGTCTTTCGTTGTCATTTATTAATTCAGTCTTGAAAAACATTCTGTGCAAATATGATTTATTAAATCTTCCACACAACAAAGTATCAAGTGTATGACAACATAACTGCTTCACCGTCACGAGGCTTCAAAGATGGATTGTTAGATAATAAAGTCCGCACCATGTGACCTCCCCTCCACCAATCATCCCTCACACTTCTATCGAACAGAAGTTCCCCTGGAGCCTGGGCCGCGCCCGGCCGCGTCGGATACCGAGTAACCGCCTTTATTAAAGCGTCCGTTACAAAAAATGCGGACCGCTGATGCGTGAAACTTATCGGGGAGAAAAATGGTCGAGATTGTGTGTCGGCTGAAACGTCTCGTGTTACTAGGAAGCAGCTGGTGCATCAGATAAGGTCGAAGCAGTCAATGTCACCCAAGACAAGACTGTCGGAGACGTTGGCGCGGATCGTGTTCCCGAGGATCGGAAACAAACTGCGACGTATAAATGTTGATCTTCAGAAGTTCCTCGGGCGTCTGCAGGTAACAAAGGCAGCTAATGAGCTAACAGTATTAAGATCTAAGCCCAACCTAGACAGCCACCTTTAAGGCTTTAACGCTCAGGAATTAGGATTAAGGAGAGTCCGAAGGAAACAAATGGTTGATTATTTACAGCTTCATAAGATGCTAATATGTGACCTGTCGTACGTATATGTGAACCATATCATAAGTATAAAGTTATTATGAACGGTGTGATTTTAAATTAGCACTTTATCTTAGTTAGAAGTGTCTGTCGGTTCCTTTTGCTTGTTACCTTTCAAGGAAGGATATGATTTAGCTACCACGATAAAGAATACTTTTATGCTAACATACAAGCTAGTCATAAAAACATGGGAAATTTGAGACAATTAGCTCCTTGAATGTTGTACCTACTTCAAGACATAGCAGCTCAATAGCTATTGGAATAGCTTATAGCTAATTGAACTACTGAAATCCTGCAAGTCATGGGGTCACATGTAAGTTAGTAAGTAATTTATATTTGTAGAGCGCTTTTCCAGACCAGGGTCACAAAGCGCTTAAACCATCAAAACAATACCCAATTAAATATATACTTAAAAGGTCAAGATAACACAGAGAACAACACAAGAGTCTCAGAAGTAGATCCTGAAAGAAACTGGCAGCCGGTGAAGAGTTTTAAGGATCGGAGAAATGCGAGTTCTTCTACTAGAGCGGGTCAGAATTCTCGCTGCAGAGTTCTGATTTCCCTTTAGCCGGCCACTTTAAAAACCTGTGGCTTGACGGTCGGTTTTCACACCAGGATGGAATTACAACCACCACATCAACAACCGACGCTGTTAACAATGTGACCTCCAGTTGACGCAAGGTCGTAAAAATAGTGTTTTCAACGTTGTTTAGATTTGTACAGTTAAGTGATTTAAGTCAATTCAAAGTTAGCACTCTAGCTAGCCAAGTAAGTAAGTAAGTAATATTTATTTATATAGCGCTTTTCGAGACCAGGGTCACAAATATATAACCTACAGTTCAATAGCAACTTTAGCCTAGCTTGTGCGTTAGCTGTTCTACTGTGATGAGAGCAACATTGTTATCAGTTTATTATTCACCGAAAAGAACCGTCGAAGAGGCGACCGGATCATCCTCAGCGGTCACAAGTTCTCATAAGAGGAGTCACCGGTGGAAACGCCGCGTCAGCGCTGTAAGACACAACTTCCTCCTGAGGCAGAGATAAAAACTTCCCTCCTCAGCCCCCGAGGTGTTGACTGGAACATTTTCAGATTCTCTTGATGTCTCCTCTACCTCTGCCGATGTTTTGTGTAGTCACCTGGGAGGAAGCAGCTGGAGGAGGAAAGTCTGCCGAAGAGAGTTTAAAACAACCTCCCGGCTGTCCGGCCTCTTCCTCCCACGACGGCGAGCTCGCTGAACGACTGATTCTCTCACGGGGGACACATCACTGTGCACTCCCCTCTGAGCAGAACAGAGTGACTCATCGATCGGGGGAAAGAATCGAAACCGGCGCTAAAGAGGAGAGGCTCGGCTCTGGACTGTGTGAGCTGTTAAACCCGGATGACAATACGAGCGACTCACACCCACCAGAGAATTAGCTTTCAGTCATTTTTTTCAGATTCACTTCCTGTCTTAGCCTCGACCCAATCAGAGGGTCTTGTTCTTGTTTTTACCGACAATGCCCTCTGGTGGACACCATAGTCAAACCTTGCAATAAACGTATGTAAGGATAGAAGTCAAGACCCTTGTTGGTTTACAAGTCACGCCCACAACAGTGGGATGTGTTAAAAGTGGGATCAGAACAACTGCTCACACACACACTCACACACACTCACTCGCACAGAACTGTCTTTCTTTCCTCTTCCTCCAGGCCACACAACTCATCAGCATAGTGGAACAGGAAGGCCAGTGTTGAAGGGTCACACATGGAATTCCCCCTGAAGAGCCCGAAAAAGGTCCCGTCTGACCCAGTTGAGCGCCGTCAGAGAAAACGACGGACAGAAGCGGAGCTTCTTTTCAACTAGGCGATTGTGGTCTGAGGCGTCTTTGAGCGCTGCACAGCTGCAGAGGGTCGGACACCTCGGCGCAAGAACCTGGTGTGCGGGACTTGAATCCAGGGAGACACTGAGGGTCACTTTGGATAGTTTGGATCACAGCGAGCCTTTCATTGAGTACCTTAAATTTGTTTAGTCGTGTGAGATTGACCACGAAAACACGCTTAATCTCAGATAGCATCGCTGGTTTCATCGGACTTGATGTGGCCCCTATAAAAGGAATAATAGTTTACCGTATTTTCTGCACTATTAGGCGCACCGGATTATAAGGCGCACCTTCAATGAATGGCCTATTTTAGAACTGTTTTCATAAATAGGGCGCACTGGATTATAAAGTGCATAAAATAAAAGTGTACAAGTGAGTGTACAACAACCAAGAAACACTGGTGGCAGTAATCTCACTCCATAGCTGTCCGCCATGATGTAATGTGCGTCGTTAAACCCACCACGTAATGACGCAATGATGTAATCCTGCCCATGGCGTTTTGGCTCAGTCGGCGCATAGTTGGAAAGTGTTTGTAAACAAGTCACCCACAAGGTAATGTTCATATATAAGACGCTTCGAATTATAAGGTGTACTGTCGTTCTTTGAGAAAATCAAAGGCTTTTAAGTGCGCCTTATAGTGCGGACAATACGGTAGGTCGTCTGTGCTGACCTTGTACCGATTTTATGTGGAACTGCGCTAATAAAAACTTTTAGTCTGCCTTTGGTAAGCTACACAGCTGCAGCGAGAGGCTCCGCCGTACCACTCTGGAAGGGTCAGAATATTTATGTGCAAGTATAAGGACCCCGAAATGGCACCTGTTAAGACATGCTTACGAAAGCGCTTTTCAAAAACTGAGGTCATGCAGTACAAGAAAATACACCTTAAAATAAGGTGCACCTTATTTATACCCGTTCATTGATGTTTGCACTTATGAATAGTAGGTTTTATATGGTAATCTGTCCATCCTTCATGTAATTAAAAGATCGAAAGACCAACAAATCTATCTATAGAGGGAATAACTCATAGCACCTTTTTTTTTACGATTCTATAGCCACAAATAAGGATATAACTAGTAATAAACAAGAATTTGTTCAGTAAACAAAGCTATTACTGATGTAACTCAGTCCGGTTTGAGCTTTTTATCGATGACATCACCGAGGGTGACTCACTCTGGTAACTCAAGAGCCGTCGAGACACAGCGAGGGATTCAAGTTTCCTCGGCAGCGAAGCGTCCGCCAGTCGTCATGAACGCTAGCGAGTGAGGCATCCGCACCCGATCGCTCCGTCAATATTCCCCCCCTTTTTTGGATTTTCTGACACGCCGGACTAATGGCCTCCTGGGCCGCCGGACGCTCGCCCACGCAGCCACAGCAGCACCTCTGGTGGACAAAAGAGATCCAGTCGATACGTCGATGAGGTTTACCTGCTGCCTCAGCCCTTTCAGCGCTCAGCCAGGAGGCCCATTAACCGCGGCGCCCTGGGTTCTCATCGGCCCGAGCAGGTGAACCCGGGCTTCACTGGAAATTGTATGGTTTGCGGAGGGGACTGGGGGGGGGGGCTTGGTCACATGGGAACAGCATCGGCTGGAAAACATGGAAGAACATTAGTCGGGGGGGGGGTGTTGGGGGGTTGTTAGCGCTAAGGTGACAAAAGACCTTTTGTAGATACAAGTTTACACTGTTAACCCCTTTCTCTCTCGGCCTCACATGATTAACAAGAAGCGCTGTGACAAGCGAGGCCTGAGGCTGCGTGTTTGATTCACGGTGTGTCAGGGGTTGTCCAGGATGTTTGGCCCCAGGAGTCTTGTGACACAGCTGACATTCTGGAGGATCGGGAGAGTGGTCAGCTGTTGTCACGACGCCACAAAGGAGAGGATTTGCTACGGGGCAGAAAAATACTGGGGAAGAGCCCTCACTGCACTTTTCTTTTTTTTTTGTCGGTGAAAGCAGTGGTTGAGTCGCAGATGTGCAGACGAATCCGACTCACTTCTCGTGCTGGAAGATTTGATTCATTAAAACATCATCAGAGAGTCTCTAATGTGTGGACAGGAAGTGAGTTAGAATTATTTAAACAGGAATCACTGAATCACACACTTAAGACATTTTTATTCATGCAGGCTTTTCCTTGATTTTCTGGAACTCCTGCGTTGTTTCTCGACGTTATCTTGACCTTTAAAGTATATATTTTAGTGAGTATTGTTTAAGCGCTTTGTGACCCTGGTCTGGAAAAGCGCTCTATAAATATAAATTACTTACTTACTTACACTTTGGGGCCCTTTAATCTCAGTCATTTAGTGAATCTTTCAGACTTGAATTTCTTGACAGGAAGTGGCGTGGAATCCTGCTTAATCTCAGACATGTAAGTAAGTAAGTAAGTAAGTAAGTAATATTTATTTATATAGCGCTTTTCGAGACCAGGGTCACAAAGCGCTTTAACAATCAAAACAATACTCAAAACAGTACATACACAGGAGTTTGAGAAATTCAAGGAAAAGCCTGAACAAATAGAAACGTCTTAAGGTGTTTCTTAAAGGAGACAGTAGATCCATCAAGCGCAAAGAGAGAGGAAGATTGTTCCAAAGCTTAGGAGGAACAGCCTGAAAAGATTTCTCTCCTCTGGTCCTGAGCCGTGTGCGTGGAACCATAAGTAGATTCTGATCCACAGACCTCAGAGCCCGAGCTGGGGTGTAAGGCTGGATCAGATCAGTGATGTAAGGAGGAGCCTGACCATGAATAGATCTGAAAGTAAGAACCAGAATTTTAAAGTTGATCCTGAAAGAAACTGGAAGCCAGTGAAGAGTTTTAAGGATCGGAGAAATGTGAGTTCTTCTACTAGAGCGGGTCAGAATTCTCGCTGCAGAGTTCTGAATCAACTGCAGACGAGACACATCCTTCTTGTTAAGACATGAAAACAAACTGTTACAATAGTCCAGACGAGAAGAAACAAACGCATGGATTACAAGCTCCAGATCATGTTGTGACAACATTTTCCTAGGCGAGGAATACATATTAACATGTAGGCGAGTTCTGTGCTAGACAGGAAGTCCGTAAGACTCATGAGTGAACTAGATAGGAAGAGTCATACTTTGTTAAGTAAAAAAAAACAGGAAACGGCTTGGAGTCCTCCTGAATCCTACACTTCTAACTGAGTCTCTGCGCATCAGGAAGTTCCTCTGACTCGTGCCACTGCTTCATCTCACACATTTGGTGATTTCTGTGCTCGACAGGAAGTAGTTAAGACTCGTGGATACACCTGAGTGAACTAGATACGACATGTCACACCAATGTATGTAATAGACAGTAATAATTTAGGAACATACTATATATGTATATATATTCGCTCATAAGTCCCTCCAGGATGTGAAATTTTGCCAGACAGGAAGTGACTCGGAATCCAATACGAGATAGGTCTGGCGACTTGTGACTCACGCATCTGAAGCGAACTGTGAACAGTGATAGGCTGTTTGGACTCACACCTGCATGTCTCAAGACACGTGTGGTCGGGGTGTGTAGTGACCTGAAAAACAACACAACGGTCTCCCATGTGAAGCGCCTCGCACAATCACTCATTAGCACGTTTCACCTCTTTACCGTGTTTCCTTCGCCGCTGACATTCTCCGACACCCCCTCCCCGCGGCGGCCGTCACATCACATGAGCGTCGTGGGCGACAGGCCAGCTTTGTCTTTTTAAGCCATTAGCGGCTCCTGTCATTCCGCCTCCACATCAACTCCCGACACCCTGTTTTTTTTTTTTGTTTTTCTTTTCCGGGGCGTCGCGTAGAGGTGCGTAAAGAATGGAGTCGTCCACGTCGGGTAATGGACTGACTTTACTCGCCGCCGTGATGAATGTCTTCAGGTAATCGGCTCCCCCCGCCCCCCCCGCCCCCTACCCTGGTGCCCCCCCGTCCCGGTGACCTGTCAGGACTAATGCGTTGAGGAATGTCCAGTCACCTGCTCTGAAATGCAACAGCTCCGTGCTACAGCCGCTCAGGCAGGGGCGTTGTTGCTTATTGCGTATATTTTAAAACCTTCAGATATTGTTTTCTTCTGCTGGACCTGGATCCTGACCTGAGCCCCCCTGACGCCTCATTGATCGCCCCCCGTCTCACCCCACCGTGAGCCTGGCGTACAGGTGGACCTATTGATCGTCACTATTACAAGAACTATTTTTCTCTTAAACGTTCGCTGAACACAAATAAATTCACTTATTCATATTTTTCAAACTGTTGCCCGGTTCAAATGATGATGATGATTTAATGATTATATTATGAATTAATTACTTTTTTATTTTATCTTTAGAATTTGTCTTTTGTTTCTGAAAATGTTTTTTCTTTATATTTTAAATCATATTTCTGTTATTTGTAGAGTCAAATACAAAAAGTTATATAACTTGACACACTTCAAATCCTGAATATTACTTTACATCTGTTTCTTATTTATAATAATAATATATAATATAATTGTAAATAGAAGAGCTTTTGTTTTAATGATCCCAATTTTATTTCGACTTTACTAGTACTAATCTGATATTCTACACACATTTTATGTCATTAATTGGTCTAGATTTCGATTTTAATTGTTTAAATCAATTGAGGGTTTGCTTAGATTAACTTAAATGAGATGGTGATGGATGTAAATGATGGTAAAAGTTTGTTCACAGTTTATTTATTTTTTTAAATGAGTCCCACACATGCAAGTGAGTCCCACTGAGTTGTGTGACAGGAAATAGATGTGACTCATAAATAAAATGCGTTGAGTTGGTCTCTTAAAATCGTTTTCCTCGCGATTCCTGAGACGAACTTAAGGGATTTCAGATCAAGTCAAAACTGATTGATTCAAGCCAGGATGAGATTCAGGTTCTGTTTGACTTTATCACAAGCCTGTGAATCTGGTCACGGGTTCAAAGGAACCGAGGAGAAGCTGAATGTTGGATTAAGTTATTTTTAAAAAAGCATAGAGTCAAAGAGCAGAGTTGACGGTCCAACTTCCTGCGAGCCGTGACACGTGAACTCCATGGTTTCCTGCGTGGCGCGGCAGAATTGTTTCTTATCAGTCGGGATGAGACTCGGAACAGAAAGCGGCAGATGTGGTGAAGCTGGAAATGCGTCTTTGACATAATTATCGGGCCCAGCGGTCGAGGGCGTCGCTGTCACACCTTTTCTTATGAAGAAGCGTCTCCTGCAGGAACGTGTGCGATAAACGAAGCAAATGATGATCAGGAAAATGTCGTCAAGAACCTCATCGCTGTGATGAACTCCACCCTCAGAAGGACAACAGGCGTCATTAGCAACAGGCGCTATCAAGCGCTCATCGTCACGGGGTGAGCCGCGGAGGCCAGTCAGCGCCGGCGCTAAAAACCCCGGATCATTGCATTAAGGAAGACAAGAGGTCTTTGTTTTGGCGGCTCACCTCTGAAGCGGGTCACATGAGGAGCTCACCGGGCTCTGGAAATGCCCCGCCTGAGGTGAGGCGCTCGTGGTGCCACCTCTGCAGACTTCTGCTTTTCTTAAAATTAGAAGAGTGAGTCAGAGTCAGTGGAGTGCTCTGGGGATTTACGTCTCGCTGCGACGCTTCACGAGTCGGGTCGAAGGGTGAGCAGGTGTGAGCGGGTTCTTTTTGCCAACTGAAGGCGCCCCCTACTGTGAACCTCCTTCTACATCCCAGACGTGGAACTGTTCAGAACCGGCCGGTGGTTCTAGAACTATATCGTTTTAAAAATAGTTGTGATATTTGACTCTATAATGATAATAATACTGTTACCTTTAATATATTTACATACCATGTTATTAATAATATAATATTAATTGTATGTATAATAATACAAGTTACCAAAGAATATTTCTAATAAAAACTGACGAACAATTGTGTGTGAAAATTACAAAAAAAGTCGATGTTGTAATCCTTGCACATTTAATCTATTTAGAAAACTAAATAAAAAAAATCAAGTTTATAAACTTGAGGTTACTTTTATTAAGAGGGAGATTAAATTAAAAAATATATATAGTATATTACCTAAAACTATTTCATTGCTCAACAATTATATACTAATCATAGTTTAACAAAAATATAAAAAATCATGCATAAATATAATAAAATAAGAAAAATATATATTTTTAAGATGCAAGATTAAAAAGAGTAATAATTAATCAAAAAAATAAAAAACAATTTACATAAATATTCAGGAAACAATGAATCTTGAATAGTAATGGAAACAGCGAGAAAGCGGTAAAAAGAAAATAGAAACAATAATTCAAAGTTAGTGATTCACGACACACAACTATTCAAAGTAAAGCACACAAAAGTTTCTTTTCACTGAGCTGGATGTTGCAACCAGAAGGCCCTTGATCCATTCTCCATACAATCCGAGTGTGAAGTAACCTCGGGGTCCTCTCACTCCCGACTGAAGAGGCCTCACCTTGAGACATACTTGAGGCTCTGAATGGAAGTTTGGGTTTAGCTTTTGTCCGAGGCGCTCGTCACGCCGCGGTCGACGCTCCCTGAGAAAAACAGCCACGGCGAAGCCACGAGGGCAGACTCGGCGACGGCGGCTCTTTAAAGATGCCTGTGGTCGTCCCACCGCCCGACCTTGAGCTCCAAACACAGATAAGTGCTCGTTGAAGGATCTCGAAACCTTCGGCTAAATATAGCAAAAAAAAAACACAACCCTGTCCTGGGTGAGAGTTGTGCGCACGGATGGTGGCGTCAGCTGATGGAAATCAGTTACACGCCGAGATCACAGACTTTTTCTGTCTCTTTAAGAGCCAACACCGAGGGCGAAAGTGTTTTGGTTGGACATTCCTGGGATTCCTCCGGTGTGTTCTGGAGCGTGGCTGTCAGTCCGTACGCAAGACGTATAGGTGATGGTTTTCTAACACGTCTGCCGGCGCTCCATGGATCAAGATAGCGCTGAGCCGGTGACACTAATGTGTTCGGCTCGCGGTTCTCGTGGCGGATAACAAGTCGTTGATTTCGTTTTATGACTCAAAAAGTTATATTGTGAATCATCGGGTGTTGGTTTGAGTGTTCGCAGGAAGAGCTCGTGACATACTTGATCATCTTACGATGTCGTGAGTTTTATTTTGAAGGGAAAAAAATGATACATGTGCAAAAAAAAACTGTACATTTTTGTGAAAGTTCATTGTTGTTGTTGTATTTACTATTGTTTTATTCTTAATATTTTTTGGGATTGTTTTCTTTTAATTTGTTTATTACATGTTGCATCTTTTTGGGGAATTTCTGAAAAACAAGTTTAAATAATTAATTACAGCTTTGGAGAAATTTGAGGCTCAAGAAAACATATCTTTTCAAATTGCATTAAATAAGCACTTTCTTTTTATTATTACGCCTTTTCTTTGGTCCATTTTTCTTTTATCATTAACTATTGAAATTAACTATTTTGATCAACAAACTTGCAAAAAAAGTGAAGGAAATTTAATATTAAAAAAATATTTAAAAGTGCAAAAATGTGGCGTCCATTTTGTTTCACAGTTAGTTTCCTTAAATAATATTATTGATTGTAACAGACTTCTCGAATGATAAACACAATATATTCTTAAATAGAGTACATCTTTTGGGGACTTCTACAAACAAAACAGCTTGAGTACCATAAACATTACACGTTGCTATGCTACGTAGCTAGCTAGCTTTGTACAGTATATATCGGTGTCATTTGTCGCTTTACATTGTGTACGATCCTGTTCGGTGTTGTTGTCCAAAGCAAAGGTCCAGCTTTAATGTCCTGTATGAACAACAGTCGCTCTCAGTTGATGTTGTTTGCTACTAGCGTTAGCTACTAGTGTTAGCTACTAGCCGGTAGTATAGATCAACGGTTGCTCTTGTCCACATCAATATCCTCCAAGTTGACGTCAGTAATCAGGTCGTGTTCAAGTTATTATATTTATCGTTCCCTTTCAGTCGGATCTATACAGGCGTAGGCCGCGATCGACCCAGCAACAGGCGTTCTTTTCTCAGGTGTTCGACACCGCGTGACCCACGTAGGAGAGCCAAAGTTTTCAGACGCGAGCGCTACACCTACCGAGGGCTCTCTGCTCTCGCGCGGCGTAGGAGTCGTCCTCCTGTTGCGTGCTAGCATGCTAGCGCTAACAGGACCAGCTGTCCAAACGGGACGGTGGAGACGAGACGGTTGTCGAAGGTGTCGCGACGCCGGTCGGAAAACACACACCATTTGGTACTTTCTGAGCTTCAAAACTTTCCCGACGCCTCCGTTCGGTCAAAAGGTGTTGCTTTTGGTAGGACTTTGAAGTGTGTGTGAACTCAGAGAGAAACCGTACGGTTGATCATCACCGTCGTGAGATGTGGTTTTGAAGGATGCAGACCCGGAGAAGCGACGTCTCGTCTCCCTGCAGAACGAAACAAAAATTGGCTCTCGAGAGGGATTTTTGCAGCTGTGGCTCAGCGGTGTTGACCCGAGTCGCCCCTCCTCCTCCTCCAGAACCTTTCACCCCCGTGTCCTCCTGCCCTTTCCCCCGACTTGAACCCTGGTGTCTGCTGAGGCTTCTCCCACACGTCCTCTTATCGCAGCGCCGCTTCACTTCCTGTTCCGTGGTTTTTACTTCCAACAAGACGTGCTGTTGCCATGTCTGATTTTACACTTATTCAACTTAAATATTGTCGTGTGTATTCGTCCAGTCAAAATAAATGAGATGAAAACCATGTTCAAATGTAGCCTTTAGCACGGCATTGCTGTATCAACTGTACCTCACTAGAATAAACTCTTAAGAGTGTGAATAAGTGAATTAAAAACTATATAAATCGAAATTACAGCATGTATAAATGTAATTTGGGCAAATTAAAAAAGAGATATGGTTCAAATGATACTTAAATATATCATGAATACTAGTTAATTTAATTTTTATTACATATTATTTATTGAATAAATTATTAGAGTTGCATATGCTCACTTTAATGTTATGTCTTGGTTTTACCTTTTGGAATTTATCTTTATTTCATAATTTTTCCCCCGAAAAAAACTTTATTCTTGGCTATAAACATGTTATTATTCTGATATTAATCATGATAAGTGGCAAAAAAACAAGTAGTAATTAAACGCATTGAGCGATGTTGAAATAGTTTGATCGCAACACACAAAGACCCACACACGCACACAAAGACAGTAGGCGTGTGGGGTGAGAGCAGAAGAAGAAGAACAAATGTTGGCTTGTTGTAGTTCCTCTCGGAGGAGAATCGATGTGAAGCTCTCCGCGGACCAGAAGGTTCTCGGTGGGAGTAAGAATCATCAAAATAGATGTTGGAACTGAATCGACGCTTGAATTTACTCCAGGTACTCTCACCGGGGCCTGCTGGTGCACGACTACAACCTCCGCTGGTTTTTCTTCTCTTGAACATCTTCTGTGATTCAACCAGCCTCGTGACCTTTGCCCTCTCTCTCTCTCTCCCCGTGCAGTGACCAGCTACAGTACTGTGGTGGAGGCGAGCACAGAGTCGGACGACGATGACAAGCTGCACATCGTGGAGGAGGAAGGCAGCCTGGCCGACGGCGCCGACTGCGACAGCACCCTGCCGGACGACGAGCTCCGCAGGGAGTCCTGCTGGGAGCGAGGTGAGACTCAGAAACACGTCGCCGCCCACTCGCCATCTTTACGGTCACACTGGTTCCATTGTGAAAGCTTGGTTTTCAAAAAAAAAAAAAAGAGTGATTCCATATGCGACTTTACGCAACATTTTGATTCATTCGTTGTATTTTGATGAAATAATTTCCCTCGATATTCGTCTTATATTCTGTTTTAAACATTATTTACTATTGTTTTTTAAATGTGTTTTACATAAATATAACTTAATAGAACAGTTAAATTAATGAATTGTACACTGAAATCAGAATTAAATTTATATACTGGTTAAATTATTATTTAGCTTTATTTTTTGTTCAATTTTTGGTTTTAATTATTTTAAATAATCAAGTATTTCTCTTAGTTCAATGCATTTCATGTTTAAATACTGATTTTTAAAACATAAATTACATTAGTTCATTTTTTTAAATGTACAGTTTATTGGAATCTTTTTAAAATGTAACTCTTTTTTTTTTAAAATTTATTTCTGCAAGATATATACACGTATATTTGTTCTACAAAGATACATATTTTGACTATGGTTCTTATTTAATTTATATTATTTTTATTTTATTTTATTATTCAATCAATTCTTTCATTTTTATCGAATTAAACGTTGCGGTGATGACTTGATACGGTAAGAAAACAACCTTAACTAACTTATTTCGAAGCTAGTTGGGTTGAAGTCTGGGTCTCTTGGCTGCGGCTGCTGCCCCCACGACTCCAACCTTTGTCGAGATCAAACACACTCGCCGCACTATTGTGTACGACGGTGGATTTATCTACCCGACAACAAACCGATCGTCCTTTCGCACGGACACCATCGGGTCGTAAAACTCTCCTACTATTGTCGGAGGTCGTCAGGTGTTGGCCGGCATGTGCGCACATCAGAGCCGCCCGGTCTTTTGTCCTGGACCTGAAACAGAGTTGTGCGGAAGCAGGTACTACACTACACTCTTTTCCGAGCGAGGCAGGAAGTGCGATACCAGACGAGGACAATGCCGACAACCTTCAGAAAATAGCCGAGTGCAAGGTTTATGACACCGGCGAGCTGCGCGGGGTCGCGCCGTGAACTCGGCTTTACCTCGGGAGGAAGTGACATCATCGCGACATCTCACCCCGTTTAAAATAACAACCGCAGGTGTTGAAGGTCTTTTATCGGTGACGCAGGATCTCTGCAGCTACGTGAAAAAAAAAAGTTGCTTTCTTGAGTTTCACTCTGAGAGGAGTCACTTTATGTCGTTATTGTTGAGAGCGAGACGTCGTGTGTGGTCGACACGCCGAGACAAATAGTTATGAAACGACTTTCCCCGAGACTTACATGAACACACAACTGACCCTTGAGCAATGTAGCATTAGCAGCAACACCACTAGCAACATAGCTCTTTAGCATATTGAAAAATAATGTACATGAGAAGATGAAGGGGCTTGTAATTTATCCTATTCTTTTAATATTTCTTAAACTTTAACATGCCCGCCTGGACCGGCTGATATCGACAGATTCCCAAAAATGCCTGAGATACTGCTAAGGACTAAAAGAAGGATAAAAACGCTTAAAACTATATAATAGTAACTACAGAACCTCTCGTTTTAAACTTACTTCCTTGGAATGAGAGAAATATTCTTAAGATTTCAATTGGTTTTAAACGATCCGTCGCATGGTTGGCTGACAAAAAAAAGTGGAAATAATGTTCAGGTTGATATTGTTACCTGTAAAAACATCAGTGTGTTACAGAAAAGTTTCCGCGTCTTAGAAGGATTTTTTGGTTTGTGGTGTGATCTAGTTTGACGCCCGTTACTATAGACTCCCCTCATCAGATGTTTGTAAGTAAGTAAGTAAGTCATTTTTATTTGTTTAGCGCTTTTCCAGACCAGGGTCACAAAGCGCTTAAACAATCAAAACAATATTCAATAAAGTATATACTTTAAAGATCAAGATAAAACTGATAACACAACAGGAGTTCCAGAAAATCAAGGAAAAGCCTGAACAAATAGAAATGTCTTAAGATGTTTCTTAAAGGAGTGTTTGTTCAGAAGGTTCAATAAAAAAACACAAAAAAAAACAGATTTGAATCAACTATGAAAACGTTCATCAGGAAAAAAGGCAACGATTTCTTTGTTAAACTCAAACAGGCGATTAAAACAATCATCTTTCTCTTGGAGACGGAGAAACACCAGCGTCGAAGACTATTATCGACAAATGAGTTTGTCTGCAACAAATCAAGGTTCGACTAATAGCTGCTGTGGTTTTTTTTTTACCTCATGTAGAAACAAAACAATCCCAGTCGAAAAAGAAGCCAGTTTCACACTCGCGGTGACTCACAACACAGTGATTCTACTTTTTTAACAAATTGAAATCCACAGTTTTACTGTAAAGTTAAATCTGTAATTTCAATGTTTCGGGGATTGATTCCGTCTCCCCGGGCGACGTCACGTCATCAGTTGGATTCCACGTTGATGCGAGCGAGAGTTTTGAAGCCGCCCTGTCGTTGACGTTGTGATGTAACGCAGGGAAAGCCTCGGTCGCCTTAAACAAACACCCTCCTCTCCTCCCTCCCTGAGACGCTTTCACTCACGAAGTCTCGTCCTCCGCCTGGAAAGCGGTGACCACCACCCTCTAATCTTCTCCTCCGACTCGAAAAAGGGAAAAGCCCGGACGCTCCCTCCTCCCGGGACGGACGCCATGTCTCTCGAATCATGCCTCTTGATTCCACGCCATCACGGGGGCCCCTCTCTCGCCGGCTCTCGTGACTCATGGGCTCACGGACGTGGCTCTGAAAGTGCAGCTCGCTCTCCTCCAGGAGCTCCACCTGACACGGGAGTGTCTTCTCGCCCTCCTTCCATATTTGATGACTCGTCTCATCCTCACGAGGGCGGAGAAGCGTGGACGCCGCCAGCCGAGCTTCACTTCGATGAGACTTCTCACGCTCTGTGTTTCCTCAGCGAGCGGCCTGACGTCCAGAGATGATACACAGTGTTCCTCTGGAGCTCGGAGGAACACCTACATTCCTGCGAGCGATATGTCATGATGGGAGCGGGGAGAGCTGCAGGGACGGAGGTGGACGACCGGAGTCTTTATACGACTCTACTTCAACATCCAAACAGTTGTATTCTCGCTATAAAGCCGACGTATGTTCGCGTCTCATCGCTCTCTGTCGCTACACTGATGATGTAACACTTGAACACGAGCACTTTATCACTCATTTATCAGCTTCACTCACTTCCAGCTAAGACTCTTTCTTTTGTCTGCATCCACCAATGGAATATTGACTCATTTAATTCAAAGTTTTACTGAAAATGTTCGCATCATTATGCAGACGTTTTTGTATTGAATTGAAAAGGTTACAAATAAGAAAAAACTAGAATTTACATTTACATTATTTTTTATTATTGTTATTATAATATGAAAATCAATTTCATGTTGTTTGCATAAGCATTTTTTTTTAATTAAAAATAAAGGCGTTGACACCGTTTTACCATAGTTTCATATTTAATTAAAAAAGCTATAAATAAAAAAATATTTTGTGCTTTGTACAAATGTCGCTGAACACTTGTTTTTTAATAACATATATATTAATAAATAGATAATAAATAATACATTTTATGAATGAAAAAATATTGAATGTAACTTTTTTTTCCCACTATTCCGATATTAAGAACAAAAACTAATTCAACCTTCTAATATAGAAATTATTGAATTTCTCAAAAGTAAATGATTCAAAGCTTAAAAAACTATTTAAAATCATATAATAAAGATAAACTTCTTCAATGAGATCAGACAGTTTGTGACTCACGGGATGTGACAGACAGATCCAGGTCACTTAAGATAAGTGGAAATGACTTAAATTAACTGAATCCTAAACTCAAACTACTACAACTTCTTAAACTGAAAATCTTCAAAATGAAAACTGCAATTCAATCCTAAAATGGTTTAAAAGAATGTTCCGAGTCGGTCGCGTGACCACACGAGGAAACAAGGGGTCGTAAGGTCAGGCAGGAAGTGCATGATGGGACATCACGCAGCCGAGGTGTGGGCACGTGCAGAAGGGAGGAGTGGGTGGTCTCAGGTGCAGGAGAAATGAAACACAACATCCTGCCTCGACCTCCGAGCAAGGCGTTCAGTTCACATCCCTGCGTCAGCACGTAAACGCAGGGGAGTCCAGTGATGTAACACACACACGCCGAGTTCTGGAGCCCGAGGATGCGTTCAAGTGTTCACAGGCTGCTTTGGTTAGACCGTCAGCCGGAGCAAATCTACAGTGTTTCAAGAGATATACCTTCTCATATCTCATAATTGATCAAGGATACACTTATAGTAAACTGCTAGTTTGTGTACATTTGTTTTCCTGTTAAACACAATTGTTCAAGACTGATCTCTATACTTGCATTAAATAAAATAAAACCAATATGTATAAATATTTATATATAATCATTTTTCATGTTTTTGAGCATAAAAATATATATATATATTGTTTAGTGTACTTCCATTTTTTATTGTTATACCATCAAGCTAACTTCAAGTAGCATTAGCATGCTAGTGCTTTGTGCAACTTCGTACTTCGTACAAATGTCTTTGAACACTTGTTTTTGTAATAATATAAATTAATAAATATATAATAAATAGTACATTTTGGACTTAATGAGATATTACATCTTCAACGCTAATAATAGCAAATTTAAACAGGTTTTAAGGAACAGTTAGCTTAGCAGTGAAATTCAATTCATAGCAGATTAAACCAAACTTTATTAGTAAGTTCGTTTTTTTAAATACAGGCAGTTACTTTACTAAACTATATTGAAGTAAGTTTTAAAAGTAAATATTACTTTTGTATAAAATATAAAAAGTATTATGAATATTAGAAAAAAAGCTATGTGAACAGGCTAATGTGACTGTGAATGTTTCTTAATTTTCACTGATACTAAGATCTATGGCTAATTAGCTTAGCATCTGTATGCTAGCTTGAACAGTTGCAAAAAACTGTACATTTTTTTGGTCACAAAATCTAAAACATTACGATCAACACAATGTTTGTAACGGTGTAACTCTCTGGACCTGGTGTGTGGTGATCAGCACGAGTGAGGAATGCGAGAACTTTGCGTCCAAAAGTATAAATTCTCAGAGTGTGAGCATATTTGAGGGTGTTATTAACGGCGATGAGGTCATGGGAGAAAAGTTTTTACGACGTTCGGAGAAACGACTTCCTCCGCACCTGCTGCCGACTCCTCTCAGACACCGTTGAGAACCTCGTGTCTCAGGACTGACCCGGGGTCAGGAGGTCGTGCATTGTAGCGACTTAAACTCTCGCGTGTCGTGTTGTCGTCGTTGAGGTGCAGCGCAGGAAGTTCTTTGTGAGTCCGTGAGTCACGACGTGCTACACCTGTTAGCATCTCCACGGAGAATACAGCTGCACCCGTCACTCAACACAGCTCACAAGACACGATCTCCAGATCTCCATGAAGCAGAATTGAGTCACTGACACTACAGTAGCACAGTCGACAGGATGTGGCTTTAACTTTCTGGTCCATAAACAAGATTCTCTCTCGGCCGTATCAACAATCTGATGATACGATATGTATCAACATACAGGGTCGACCATACGATATATTGTGATAGTGTAGTAACAAGTATATATTTGTAGTGTTGTCGAGTACTTGACTCTGGTGTTGTGATAATGTAGTAACAAGTATATATGTGTAGTATCGTCGAGTACTTGACTCTGGTTTTGTGATAGTGTAGTAACAAGTATATATTTCTAGTACTGTTTAGTACTTGACTCTGGTGTTGTGATAATGTAGTAACAAGTATATATGTGTAGTATCGTCGAGTACTTGACTCTGGTTTTGTGATAGTGTAGTAACAAGTATATATGTGTAGTTTTGTCGTGTACTTGACTCTGGTTTTGTGATTGTGTAGTAACAAGTATATATGTGTAGTATTGTCGAGTACTTGACTCTGGTGTTGTGATAGTGTAGTAACAAGTATATATTTGTAGTATTGTCGAGTACTTGACTCTGGTTTTGTGATAGTGTAGTAACAAGTATATATTTCTAGTATTGTTTAGTACTTGACTCTGGTGTTGTGATAGTGTAGTAACAAGTATATATTTGTAGTATTGTCGAGTACTAGACTCTGATTTTGTGATAGTGTAGTAACAAGTACTGTATATATTTCTAGTATTGTTTAGTACTTGACTCTGGTGTTGTGATAGTGTAGTAACAAGTATATATGTGTAGTATCGTCGAGTACTTGACTCTGGTTTTGTGATAGTTTAGTAACAAGGATATATTTGCAGTATTGTCGAGTACTTGACTCTGGTGTTGCAATAGTGTAGTAACAAGGATATATGTGTAGTGTTGTCGAGTACTTGACTCTGGTGTTGTGATAGTGTAGTAACAAGTATATATGTGTAGTATTGTCCAGTACTTCACTCTGGTGTTGTAGTATTTACAGATCGCATGACTCTTGACGAAGTCGTAACTGCTTTTCGATTGTCTTCAAACCAAAATATGTCCAAACATCAGTCCACAGTATCCCCTCGTCCTCAGTCATCAGGGGGATCTCAAAGTATTTCATCGTTCCTTTAGCTGCTACAGTACATAATGACTGCTGCCATCTAGCAACCTGAAGTTTAATTAAAGTAAAATAAAAATGAACAAAGAGCATACATATTTGCATGTTAATTGTAAATGAAAAACCTTTATTTTATACCAAATCTACGGAGATAAAAACGATTAATAACTATTGTAACTTTCAAAAAACGAATTTTTCTTCCTCTTGTTCACTAACCGGACAAGGAGGCGCTTTATACCGATCTGGACGTGTCATCAGTCGCTCAAGAAGATCGGATCCGACATTAAAGTCGCCGCTTCCTTTGTCGTCTTCTGACGTCTTACACTTACAAGTTGTGCTTTGTTGGCTCATAGAGGTTTATAGACGTACAAAAGCACATCTGAGCGCCACACGCTAGAAACTATGACGACCACCTGGGTGACCCGGGCGACACCGACTCCTCTGATGTTGCCATGTTTCCTCGCAGTGAAAGAAGACTACGTGTCGGACGGCGACGATGGCGGCAGCACGGACGCCCTGGTGGAGGAGATGCTCCAGCAGGGCGACACCGCCGTCATCTACCCAGAGGCGCCCGAGGAGGAGATGCAGCGCCACGGCACACCTGAGGCCAGCATCCACGACGAGAACGGTGGGTCTCTAACTTCACCCAGACACGGACACCCCCCATAGTCGGGGACCCCCTTATGAAAAATTACATTGGAAGAATTTAAAAACAATATGTATGAATATTTATATGTAATAATCGTTCATGTTTTAAGCATGAAATATGTATATAATGTTTGCTGTACTTCCATTTATTTTTTTTGTAGCATCAAGCTAGCTTCGCTTATTCAAGTAGCATTAGCATGCTAGTAATTTGTGCAATGTTGTACTTTGTATAAAAGTCTTTAAACACTTGTTTTTGTAATAATATAAATAAATAAATAGATAATATACAATATATTTTAGACTAAATGAGACAGTAAATCTTCAACAATATTATAATAAAAGATGGAAACAGGTATTTAGGAAAAGTTCGCTTAGCAGTGCAATTCATAGCAGATTAAACAAAACTCTATTCATCGCTTTTTTAAAAATACCTTTTTTATATAGACATTTTATTTACTAAAAAGTATTAAAGTAAGTTAAAAAAGCAAATATTACTTTGATATAAAATATAAAATGTTTTATAAATATTAGAAAAAAGCTACCTTTTTCATAATTATACCATCAAGCTAACTTAGCTTATTCAAGTAGCATTAGCATGCTAGTACTTTGTGCAACGTCGTACTTCGTACAAATGTCTTTTAACACTTGTTTTTGTAATAATATAAATGAATGAATAGATAAATAATACATTTTAGACTAAACGAGATATTACATCTTCAACACTAATAATAACAAATTTAAACAGGTTTTAAGAAACAGTTAGCTTAGCAGTGCAATTCAATTCATAGCAGATTAAACAAAACTCGATTAGTAAGTTACTTTACTAAAAAAGTATTAAAGTAAGTTTAAAAAAAAAAAAACTTTTACATAAAATATAAAAAGTATTATGAATATTAGAAAAAAGCTACATGAACAGGCTAATGTGACTGTGAATGTTTATTAATTTTTTACTGATACTAAGATCTATGTCAATGACATTTAATCAAAATAAAAAATGTAATAACAAAAATGATAATAAGTGCTAGTTGTATTAATAAATAAATGACTATTTTTCTTAAATGTATTTATAAAAAACACTTAAAAAAAAGATGGTTCTTTTATGTCATTAGTCATAAGAAACAATATATTTCATACATGTTTTGGGATGTTTTTTGTATTTAGTGAAGCTGAAGTTGTAAACGCTTTAATAGCATTATTTCAAGAAGAAGATCATTTCGGGGAAACCGTGATTATTTTTCTGTACGACTGCGTCACCCGATTGATGTATGTTGCGTCAAACTTTCAATGTTTAGATGACAATGAGATATTTTTTTAGCAGCCATTAGTGCTGTTCGTCTGCTAGCTAGCTAGCTACAAGCTACAAGCTAACAGCAAATAGCCCGGTTAGGTCATAGGTGGTGTGTTTAGGTTCAATCTTAAACTTGACATTCCGAAGATCAAGGCTGTTTGTGAGGTGTACGTTCTGGGCAAATGGTTACAAACTTAAAAGAAAAAAAACCCCACTGTCATAAGACTCAAATAAGAGCTTCAAAAAGCAGCTGTGAGAGGCGTGACCTCCACTAAGTACACACACAGGAACGCACACACACACACACACACTGAAAGTGTATCTTATCGTGAAGGTAGATGGAAGCTTTAACTCGATTATGGAAGCGCACACTCCAGCCATTACTTGCATGTAGCCGGTCATTACCTCTCACCCCCGGGGCGACTCTACCTGCTCACCTCAGGTGTTAACTCCTCCCATTAACTCGCATCATTACACACAACGCTGCAATTTGTTAAAGTGCAGCAGCGTTTACAGCTACCTGCTATCACCGCGGGGCGGGGGGGGGGTGAACACTAACACCTGAGTAAATTTGTCACGTCTGTGCGAGCGCTGACTCACGGCTACCTGCGATAAAGGTGTGTGTGTGCCTTTCCGTCCGGCGGCCCTCACCTGTCGCCGAAACTTAATACATCACCTGTTAACGCAGAAATGCTTCACCTGTGTGGGACTGAGACCCTCTGTTGAGGAGGATTCTGGTCTCACTTTTTTTTTTTAACTCATGTAGTTTCACGCTTTTCACCGGGTTTAGTTTTCCACGAACAACACTGATGGTACGTTTATTCGTGGTGTTGACGTCAGCGTCACAAATACCACAGACGTTACTAATCTACAGTTGACACACTCGGTTCAGCAGCCAGTCAAACTGTATTCTTTTTACTGCAGCGGATGGATTTTAGAACCAAAGTACATCAACATTTTTTACATTAAATACACCTTTTTATGAATGATTACATTGATTTTTAAGTTAGTATTTATGCTTTTCAAAATCTTATGGTTAACTTTATTTTATATTTTCATATATAACAAGTGTTAATCTAGATAAAAATATATATTTTAATTGCATTATATAGTCATTGATTGACTGATATTTGATCATTTGATAATGATACTCAGAACACTTATATAGATATATATTGTAAAATATAATAAAATAAAAATAGAATAAGTGGCTCTTTGATGAGTACAATTTAACACAACATTTAGAGAAATGATGTGTTATAACTCAAATACTTTATTTTATTTCTTGAACATATATACCTTAAAATTCTGTTGTATTATATATTTATATTATTATTAGTCATAGTTAATCAATTTAATCTTTCATTTTTATATATTTCTTCTATAGGGATGACAATAGTTTTGAACTAAATGGTTGTTTTTTTAAAAACCTAAGATTCTCCTAAGAATTTTCTGTTTATAACATTTTGTGTCAAGCTTTTCTAAAAGATTTAAAGGGGGATGGGGGGGTGGGGGGGTAGTTCTTGTCCTAGCTTCCTTTAACCCCGACTTTATCAATTGTGAACAGCAGGATTCTGCCCGACAAACAACCGGTGACTCACCAGGTATTGAGATGTAAACGACAAAAGCAAGGAAGTGGAGATGAAGCATGAGGAGAACCTCACGCTGTGATCTTCTCCAGCTTCATTTCAATAAGAAACAAGCTCGGCTGTCATGTGCGTACCTGGCTGTTGTTTACCTGGGGGGGGGGGGGGGGAGGAGCTCCCGATGATCACGTGACCTCAGACAAGCATCCCACCTTCTTCTTCTCCTCCTCCTCCTCACACGGCGTCCTCTCCTTCGCTCCTCAGGCACTCCCGACTCCTTCTCGCAGCTGCTCACCTGCCCCTACTGCGCTCGCGGCTACAAGCGCTACAGCTCGCTGAAGGAGCACATCAAGTACCGGCACGAGAAGACGGAGGAGTGCTTCAGCTGCCCCGAGTGCACCTACACCTTCGCACACCGGGCCCAGCTGGAGAGACACATGAGCGCTCACAAGACGGGAAGGGATCCGGTAAGAATTTTTTTTTTTTTTTTTTAAATCCTCAAACTTTAGCCATCGATTGAAGTCTCTGTTTTCAGCTGTCAATCAATAGACATGAACTCTTGCCCTCCGACCCCCCCCTCATTGATTAATGACATTGTGACATGAATTGGTAGCGGTGCAAAGGTTGTGTTTTCGTTGTGTGCGTCAATGACCGAGACCCCCCCCCCCTGCCCCCCCTCTCTCGACAGAGGCCCATCGCGCAGTCCGGAGGCAACCGCAAATTCAAGTGCACTGAATGTGACAAGGCGTTCAAGTACAAGCACCACCTGAAGGAGCACCTGCGCATCCACAGCGGTGAGTGGACCAGCCCTCGTCGCCGTGGCGACGGTCGGCGTGTGTTTGCTAATACTCGGTACCGGTGTCATGACCCGAGGAAAATTAGCCGCCGGGATAGAAATGGTTAAAAACTAAAGTCTAATCCATGTGATTTCAGCCTCAGGTATTTACTGAATCAAGTTAACTAAACCAAAAACTAGTTCTTAAATGAACGCACAAATCAACGAGTTGACACAACTAGATATCCGGAAATATTTTTGTGTTTATCTTGGTAAATATTTGATCGTGTGATTTTGTGTAAAGATTGGTTTCGTTTACCAGTAGCTGCCGTGCTCGCGGATTAACACGTCGCTTTAACTCAGGGATCCTCAAACTCGCCATTTGCTGCCCGTTTAAGATTCTACGATCCATTTGTGTTCCGGGTTTAGTTCTGCCCGACCCGGTGACACCGAAGTATATCAGGGACATAAGAATCAGAATTTTTTCTTGCCAGTGTTGTAAACAACATACAGGATTATTTTTGGTGGTTGACGGAATAAAAGAAAAACACAAAAATCAATAGAAATTATCTCTATAGTTAATATATCGAAAGGTTGATTTTGTTTTTATGGAATAATTTATTTTAAAAAATGAATATTTTAACAATAAATGCATTTCTTCCTCTAATCCTTTACTCAAACAATCCCTTAAAATTTGGATAGAGTTCAGGTGTTCGACGATCGGAGATTTGAAGTGAATAATCTCTTATCGACGGAGCGTTTAAGATGTGGAATGCAAAAGGGAATATGTTACTTCAAAGATCTATTTGCCACAACATCAACAAAAGTTCAATATACCAAGAAACCATTCCTTCAATTGCGCAACATGATATCATCCTCCTTTGCATGCTTCCCTTCATTAACTCCTGAAGATCTTCGTGACTTGATTCTGAAAATTGATCCCGATCACAAAAAGACTATCGTAAAAGTACTTGACATGATACGAAACCCCGAGATATTCTCAGGAACAAATTGCAAAATGATCCTATTATTTTATTTAGGAACATAATATTCTAGACAACATTCACGTATCATGGATTTGTAGTCATTGGATTTAAGGTCGTCCACAGATTACTCTGGTCTGAAGATAAGCTTGTGAAATTCAAACCGGACATTGAACCCACGTGTGACCCACGTAAACAAAAGCTACTTTTATAAGATATGGAAGCCAATATTATTGTTTTTTTATGGCAACAATAGCTGTATTTCACTGTGAATGTTGTTATACGTATGTTACTTATTTCATGTACAAGGAGTTCTTTCTGTATTTAATTGGGCTTCTATAGTCTTATTGTTTCTCGAATGATTATTATTTTCCGTTTTGTCTGTGTTTTTGAGCGAGGGAAGGGACTTTTTGTAAAACAAACAAAAAAAAATTGTATTTGATGTACATTCTATAATAAAAAAAACTTGAAATGAATGCATTTTTTAACACATAGGGTTTGATATTCTAATTCAAATAATTAAAAAATGATAATTCTAAATTCCACATTTTTAAAATCTGCAGTATTTTAAATTCAATATAAAATGCTGTAGTAATATTGCATTTTATATTGAATTTAAAAAGCTATGAATAAAAACATATTGAATTTAGAACATTTATTTTGGAATTAAAACATAATACTCTATGTGTAAAAGGAAGTTAAAACATACCTTTAAAAATATATATATATATGAAGAAAAAAATGACATAAAAGTTCCCACAACAATATACAGAAAAAAATGTAATGACATTTAAAAAACGCAGGAAGAAGGGTAGACCTTCTCAAAAAGTTGGAATGTGAGCTACGCGTTTCAAACCCCTCAGTCTTGACAAGAATGTATCTCTGTTGGCCAACTGAGTTTGAGACCCTTGCTCTAACCTGTGTACCATTGACAAGATGCCTTAGCACTGACAGCCCTTTCTAGCTAGCATCGCTAATAGAAATGTCTCTTCTGGCCTTGTCACCTTCTAGGAGAGAAACCGTACGAGTGCTCCAACTGCAAGAAGCGCTTCTCGCACTCGGGCTCCTACAGCTCGCACATCAGCAGCAAGAAGTGCATCAGCGTGCTCGCCGTGAACGGCCGCCCACGCGTGGGCAACGCCAAGACCCAAACCCAGGCGTCCACGCAGATCCTCGGCGCCCCGGGGCTCGTCGGCCAGATGAAGGAGAAGCTGGAGCACACCAAGCCGCTGCAAGAGCAGCTCCCCGTCAACCAGATCAAGAGCGAGCCGCTGGACTACGACTACAAGCCGACAGTGATGATGCCGGTCCCTGGCCTCAACGGCGGAGCCTTCCTCGGAGGGTCCAGCGCTCCCATGCAGGGGACTGTGCAAGCAGTGGTCCTGCCCACTATGGGGTTGATGTCGCCGATCAGCATCAACCTGGCGGATCTGCAGAGTGCTCTCAAGGTCGCAGTGGATGGTAACGTTATTCGCCAGGTGCTGGAAAGCAACGCAAAAGGCCAGGGACACGCAAACCTAGCCGCCGGGACTCTGCATCCGGCGACACAGCAACTCATCTCAGCCATCAGCCTGCCGATCGTGGGGCAGGATGGAAACGCTAAAATAATAATCAACTACAGTCTGGACCCCAACCAGGGCCAGCTTGTAGCCCAAA
Organism: Callionymus lyra; assembly: GCF_982586985.1. Classification (NCBI taxonomy): domain Eukaryota; kingdom Metazoa; phylum Chordata; class Actinopteri; order Syngnathiformes; family Callionymidae; genus Callionymus; species Callionymus lyra. Next base: position 10,671,027 of record NC_141821.1, read on the forward strand.
ACCTTAAAAAGGAACCAGAGCCGATCTCACTGGCTCAGCTCTCCCCTGACAACTTCAAGTCTCAGAAACTTCCAGAAGACCTCACAATTAGGGGGTCCAGGCCCACGGAGTGTAAAGAAGAGGGAAAGACCACTAAAACCTGCCTCCTGTGTGACAGCTGTCCCGCCGGCCTGGAAGCACTTCACGCTCTGAAACACTGCAAGAGGGAAGGTCTGCGGCTGAACGGATTAGATAAATCAGATTCTGCAGTCGCCGCCCTGCTGTCAGAGGAAGGACTCTGTAATCAGCCCAAGAACCTTCTCTCCCTGCTTAAGGCCTACTTTGCTTTAAACGCCGAGCCCACTAAGGACGAGCTTGCCAAGATCTCTGACTCCGTCAGCCTGCCGACCCACGTGGTGAAAAAGTGGTTTGACAAAATGCAGGAGGGTCAGATATCACTGGGTGCTCCCACCCCTCCTTCAGAGGAAGAGGATGCCTGTGATTCTAACGGCGTGGTGTCCCTGATCGCAGGGAAGGATTTAGCCACTAAGAGTCACTGTGTGACCCAGGACAGTCCTACAGAAGCCACCCCGGCTGAGGTCAACGGCGCCAACAGCTCTCCGCCCTCGCCTTCACCACTAAACCTAGCAGCTGATGGTTCTGTGCCAGCACAGCCAGCCCAGGGTACCGAGGGACCACTAGACCTTTCACTGCCAAAGCCTGACAGGGATGAGGCTCAGGGTTCAGGCACTAAAGCCTCCCGTTACACGTCCACTTCCTCCAGGACGACCAATCACCACGAACCTCTGAACTTGACTTGCATAAAGAAAGAGCCATCACCACTCTCCTCCACAGGGAACAGCCCACTCGGACTGTACACTAGCCAGACCCCCCTAAACGTCATGACCACTCAGATTCCCACTCTGGTGGCTATTGCAGACCAGAGCCGTTTGCACTGCCTCAGGGCGCTGGCCACCACCAACAAACAGACAATTCTGATTCCACAGCTGGCCTACACCTATACTACTTCTGCCAACAGCCCTGCCGGGACAGAGACGCAGGACATCATCCACCTCAACGGAATAAAGGTAAGAAAAAAAAACACCAAGAAACACCATCCAACTAGAAATGAAAGAAAGAAAGAACACAAAAGGGGGAAACTGTTCCCCAGAAACTACCTGTAGTCATGTAGTTCCTCTTGGCTCTGATGGCACTTTTTCACTGCACGGTTCTAGCCCTACTTTACTTGACTCTACTCTGTTGACTTCAGTTTCCACCAGTGCCTTCTACTTAATCATGGTGGGCGTGGCCATCTTAACATATCGAACCTACAATAAAATAAAGTAAAAATCTTTTTGTATCTTAAAGAAACCAAACCAACCAAAAAATGAAAACACAAACCAGGACACAAAATAGACGAATATTCAATGCATGCATGGATGAGGAGAAAGAGGGTCAGGGACTAAGTGATGTTGACGTCGGCCATCTTGACCGAGCTGAACGAGCGTTTCCTCCGAGCGATCCGTCAACTCCTCGTTAACTGGTATTGTCGGCGCGCTGGCGTATGATAAATAGTCGGCGGTCTAATCAATAAGTCGTATATAGAAACGTCAGAATCCAGCTCTTTGTGAAAATGATAACCCTGAACGGTTGTTCTCGGTGGCGACCCCTAATGGCCACATGATGATGGATGTGGACGTTGGGCGTGTGAGTGATCGGACCGTCGCTACGCCGGAACGTGAGGCTGCACTTTACTGCGGCGTATTGATCTGAAGGATTCTCTGTAAACGCAGCCTGGCATTGATCTATGGCTGTTGTCTCACACGCGTGTTAAGTGGAGTGGCGTGTAAAGAAGCCCGGGCACAAACGTATAATGTGTTGACAAAAACATTTCCTCTTCCGGCCTCGGGCGATTACCTTAAAAGTGGTGGAACCTGCTGTAATTTCATTAGTGGCTGCGAGCGCGGCCATTAGAAAGACGCGCCGCCGGAAGGTGGTTGAAAGAGCTGGAGATTATGGAGGGTGAGTGGGCAAAACAACAACCTCTGAATCATCATTGGGTGCCGGGGCTGAGATTCAGGGGATGCTTCACATCCAGGTCCTTCCCAAGTGGAATTTTTACTTAGTTCAAAATTTACTTTAGTTCAAAATCCCCCATCATGGTCAATATAAGGTAAATGAGAGACAACGACATAAATATAACTTGTAATGTTGAATAACAATGATATTAGAATTAACTGTTCATTAATGTTTAATGAAAACATGCTTCCAAATTATAGTCATTTAATAGAGATTTAAGAAATATGTAATGCCTTTTAAATTAGAGTGAAATTATTCAATTAATCGTCAACATTCTTCTTGCTCTAAATCCATCTTTTACTTAAATTAATTTCATTTCTTCCTTAACTTTCCATTCGTTTTCTTTTTAAATTCCGATGAATTGTTAATTTTCATTCATTAAAACAGTTCTTGCGTCACAACAAGACATCTGTATCTTGAAAATAATTGTATTGTTTTTAGGAAGGTATTTAGGAAACCAATAAAATTAAGTGGTTGTACATATTGGGTTGTTTACCTTTAACGTTTTTTTTAATTTAAATCAAATGTTATTGAATAAATGCTCCAGCCCTAGAATCACCTATTTTACGGGTATGTTAAGCTCAACTCTTTAGATTGAAAATTTCCCTGCAGCAGAAAACTGTGAGCTGGTCAAGTGGTCATAGATTCTGAGAAGTTGATAATTTGTCACATGTAAGAACAGAACTCTTATCTTTGAATACTTGACGTCTCCCACTAAACCTGTGTGTGCGTTTGATGTTCCTCCAGGAAGAGAAGCCGGACCCTGGTTTCGAGGGCCTGCCCGCCCTGGACGAACTCAACGACTCGGACTCCGGCCCTCTGAGGAAGAAGATGAAGAAGACCGAGACCGGCATGTACGTCTGCGACCTGTGCGACAAGATCTTCCAGAAAAGCAGCTCGCTGCTGAGACACAAATACGAACACACAGGTAAACACACACACACACACACTCAGGCACGGAGATACGGCCTCGGGTCCAGGGAAAGATGAGTCACGGCGGGGAAAAAAGGGGGGATTTCTTCGGTTGGGTTGGACACTTTCAGTCCTGCAGCCATTACTCAACGCGCAGAAGAGGTTGGAGAATGTGGCGGTGCCAGCTCCGCGTGCTCAGGCCTCTGGTTGTGATTTACTCCGGGTTTTGATGACGTCGTATCGCGGCGCTCTGACACCGCTTCATTTTTCTCCCACTTTATTACTCGGATACCTGGCGAGCGAGCGGCGCTTCGGCTCCAGATGACATCATCATCGGCTCGGCCCTCGAAGCTTTTTTTTTTTACGCGCCATCATGTTGTGTTTTCCTTGGATACGATGCTCGTTACGAGGCAAATATTGATGGATGCGTCTCTTTGTGTCCGCAGGGAAGCGACCTCACGAGTGTGGCATCTGCACCAAGGCTTTCAAACACAAACACCACTTAATCGAGCACATGCGGCTCCACTCGGGGGAGAAGCCGTACCAGTGCGATAAGTGCGGCAAACGCTTCTCCCACTCGGGCTCCTACTCCCAGCACATGAACCACCGGTACTCCTACTGCAAGAAGGAGACGCAGAGTCAAGGGAGCCCGGAGGAGGACGGCGGCGGCGAGGCCCGGGCGGAGCTGGAGGCCCTGATGAGGGTGCAGCACCTGGCTCCCTCCCAGCTGGACCTGGACGAGCGGGGGAGCAGCACCAGGGAGGACGAGGAGAGCGAGGACTACGAGGAGGAGGAGGAGGAAGGCGCGGTCGACATGGACGAAATCCAAGTGGTGCAGATAGGGGACGACGGAGGAGACGAGGAGGAGGAGGACGGAACGCGAGAGGTGGAGAAGATGGAGACGGAGGAAGTGGACGCCGACACGAGGCAGGAGGAGGAAGGCGAGCGAACGGAGGAGGAGGAGGACCGCCAGAGTACGAAGAGCGACGTGGATTCTAAAGAGGAGACGCCTCAGGAGAACGCGGACTGAGCGACGAATCAAGACTCCCGCGGGAGACGCAATCAGATCCCCCCCCCCCCCCTCGCTCGGGGTGACCAACAGAGATGATGTCTGCTTATACGTTTCGGTTCACTACTGTGTAAAAAAAAAAAAAAAAATCCAGGTGTGCCTGAAAAAAACTGTCCCACAGGAGAACCTTTTTCTTACTGTGACTGAACAAAGAAGGAGATGCATTATCCAGACTTTGGAAGCTAGAGCCGACACGTTTTAGATAACGTTTGATTACTAAAACAACACGTGGGTCATTTCTTTTTATCAGTGTTACTAATTTTGCCACTCATATTTTAACCTTTAAAAATGCTGTACAGTTGGGAGATATTTCTATACCTTTTTATTGTCGATGAACATAAAAGAAGTCAGTATTTTATTAAGTTGGAAGGACAACGAAGAAGAATCCCGTGCACTACAAGTGGCTTGGTTTACCTTTGCAGTTTTCTTTGTTTACCCTTCAGTGTTACCGCGCCACAACAGCGTCACGCTAGCTCAGTGTTAGCATTGTATTTTTATTGTGATTGGAGCCTTAAGGAGCAAAAAACGCAAAAGATTGCACTCTTTTCTTTCAGTCATTTTAGGCTTCCAGGAAAAAATTAATCTCAAACGATGGTTCAACATTTTGGGAAGGAAACGATGCAGCGTTTTGTAACATCTATGCAGCAACAAACTACAAATGACTTAGAATCTCTTGTGTTTATAACAGCTGACAACAAGAGTTGTGAGTCTGACATGGCGAAGGGAAAAGATTCCGGGGGAATAGTTGAGTAAATATTATACAGCGAGCTAGTTCGAACTAGTTCGATTTAACGCTTCCCAAAGACTACCCAGAATACATTTGCCGAAACTCTACCGTCACCATGCTAGCAGAAGCTGGTCTTCGGTTCCTAGAAAACACTTAGAAGACTATTGAGACCCGAGAGCTCCACAAAAAAAGTGTGTTCATTTTGTCATTATTTGTGATGGGTTTACAACAAGTCACACTGCCGTGGATGAAGGGGCAGGTCCACCAAACTGATAGTACCAATAAGAATGCTCCGTCAACTAGCGTACTTTAGACGCTTTAGTTCTTGACATCACTTTTGTCGTAGTCTTGGGTCTTCGTTTTGGGTTCTCTTGATCTCGCCCCTGTTAATTTTTGGTAGGGTCAAACTCACAATGCAAGGGAACTTTTCAGCACTAGGTCTTGGCTTACTATCCCTGCCCGGACTGTAGAGTGATCGGAAACACACCGTAAGGTGGTTCAGAAAATGACTTGAGCGCAGAAGCGTAGCATCGATTAGCCAACAGCAAACACAAGAGGGTAACATCAAAGTGACCATCGTCAACGAAAACCTTTATTTCCCAAAATGTTGAACACTTTTTACCCCTTGCCATACAACCCCCTCTCACTCCGAGCCTTATGCAAAAACAAGAAAAAAAGAGAACAAAAACCAAGCTAAACATGCATATCTAAAGTGCCATTGAGTCCCGCGGTGGAAGCTCAGCAGCTATAATCAGGTATTGTCAGAGCCCAGATCAACAAGGACGCCGGAACCACTGTTGACTTTGGCTCGCGAGAAGGCGAGAGACTCAAATCTACCGCATGCTGATTTATCGTCGAGGTTTTTACTGCTCACGTTTTTTGGATGTTGTCGAAAAGCCTTCTGAGAGTTCAGTCAGTGCACTTGATTCGCCGCCATAAAAGTCTTTCTTCAGGTAAAAAAAAAAAAAACAAGTATCGCAGGAGTTTTATTCAACAATGTTTTTACCAGTCAGTATTATTATTCTTTTTATGTTCTATTTTAGTGTGTTTCTTTCAGCCTCCACAGTATTTGCCCCTCTCCAGATGTCGGTTTAGTCGTAGAGGACTTTTGTATTTATGTCTTTTTTTTTTTCTTTTTTTTTTACGTTTCTTCATGGTTATTTATTACACTCTGTAGTGTACAATACTGTAGTGCGAATTAGTACAATAATATATTTTAGTATGGAAAAAACATTGAAAGTAAAAAAGTACTCCTCAAAAACAACAAGACTCCGGCAAACTGAAGTGGTTTTCTTGAAAATAAATGAAGTACTTCGCACTCTTGAGAGCCTGAGAAATTGGAACCTGTGACCTCTTTTCATCCATCCTATGTTTGATAGTTTCCTTTTCCCCCTTTTCAATACAAAGCTACTGAACCTTTGGAAAAATAATTGTATGTCTAATAGCATGAGTGTGCTGTTGTTATGAAGGATGACCCTCAACCACAAAAAGCTGTCCTCTTTGCCAAACCAAAACCTCTGTTTTTATTTGTGCCAACTTGTTATTTTTATTTTTTTGTCAAGACCATGCCTACTTTTATATGGCCCCCGCCCCCCCGCCCCCTTTAACACCCTCATCTTTTTATATAGTGATCTTATTTGGTTTCATTCATGTTTTTGTTTTTTTTATGACTCCCCATCTCACAATAAAAATACATCAAATACAACGTGAGCCGTTTCTGATTGGGTCGCTTAGACTATGATTAAAAAAAACATGATTCTTGCGAGTGCTTCCTCGTGTGTAGGTTCTATAGTGATCCTACCTTTGACACCATTTGCCGTAAAACTGCCGTCATTGGGTTTGCTTCAGGATGGGGTCAAGCGGAGGATCTCTAGGATTTCTATGGGACACACAACAGGAAAAAAAAGTGAAGCCTTTCTGATTTTTTTTGGGTCAATAGTGTTGTATTTTTAGCCCAATGCTTTCTTTAGGGTTTTTCTAAAACTGTCCTCAGTCCTAAACCACAAGATACTTGGGAGTTCTCCACTTCCTGTAGGGTTAATGATGGAGGCTTCATGAGGAAGGAAAATGAAAGTGAATCCTAAGAAGATACCTTTACAATCCTGGGTGGGCCGCTCTATAAAAACAACTAAAAAAAACGTGATTTTGACTTTGATTGGCTCAGATATTGCCACCATTTCTTAGTCGAGGAAACTCATATTAGTTTCCTGTGTGTGCGAACATTGCTCTCCTGTCTATTCAAAGCTGGTCATCAACCATCCTTCCAAGCATCATGAAAAATACCTTAGATACTTGATGTGGTACTGAAATGTCATGAGATTGATAAATATAATATGGTCACTTTCTTCACTGGATATTTGTGATGTATTTAGTAAAAGGTATAAATAAACATAATCATAAATGGAGCGACGAATTCAATCACCTAGTTTATTTAAATGGTAAGTCGTGTGCTAACCAAACATTATCTTCATTGTGACAAACACTGTAGTCTCCTCAGGCACCATTTTAAAGTATTAGTTTCACTTTAATATAGAGTTAATTCCGGGCAATCTAAGGACAACTAAAAATGACGTCACAGCCTTGATCTGGCTCTTGGGCTAAGAGTTTAGGGTTAGGTTTACGTCTTCCAGATGTTCATCTTTCACTTAAACAGACTGAGTTTCCACAAAGAGGTGGCAAGAAAGAGAGTGAAAGGAGAGGAAACTCTCTTACGGGGTATTTTTTTTGGGATACAGTCAGAATACAATAACTTATCCATGGAAATGATGACTCAAGACACCAACTTTCTATCGTTTCTGCAGTCTTTGATCGATACATCATTTCTTTTGTTCCCTCGCTAGGTAACACCGATAATATCATAATGGCTAGGTAACATGGCTCAGGTTTCAAACCCCCACCCACCCACACCGCCTGCTACTAGTCCTGCCCAAGGTCAACCATATTGATCCGGATTATGTTTCCAGCGGGGTCGACCCTCCTCCAGCTCTCCCACATCCAGACCCTCCAGCGGCATGAATTAGTAATGGAACAGCTAAAAATCCATATTCTCCAGAGGAGCTGAAAATGATACAAACGAGGGAACACATGAGTTCTCATCCTGCACGGTAGTTTTTGTCCTTCCTGGACCCTGCTTTGAAGTCGCAGTTTGGACAAGAATAAGTATATGAAAGTCAAGTACTGAGGTAGGAATCAAAACTTTAACCCAAATGTTTACGAATATCGATGCGATTTGAGAAATCCATCCATTCACCGTTTCCTCAGAAACCTCCGGCTCTTCTTGAGGAACACCAAGGGGCTCCCAGGTCAGACCACAAGCTCTCCGGCGTGACCCGGGTCCGCTCAGGACATCCTCAGTCGCACATGCCCGGAGCACCTAGCCAGGAAGATTTCCAGAAGGTATCCTCAACTGCACTTCTTGTTATTTCGCTCATGACCTGTGACCACAGGAATGTAGATAGACAGGAGAGAGTCCAACCGAAAACTGCTGTTCGTGATTATGATGATAGTATTGCTATCATAAAAGAGGAACAGGGGCCCGGAGAAAGGAATGGTTGCAAATGCTCAGCCTAAAAAAAACCATATATTTTAAGAAACTATTAATCAAATACATTAATGTGAACAATATTAAAACCAGCCATGATTATTAATAAACGCTGAGCTAGTGAACAGCTAGTTAATAGTCAATATACAATATATTTTATTTATGTTCTGTTATTCAATACTTTGGGGGATTTATTTTAGTTTTGTCACTTTAATGTCTTTTTCCATTTTCTCTTCTTAAACGTTATGTGTGTTATCTCTTTGAAAAACCTTTTTTTTTTTTTTTTACAAATCCATTCCTCCTTAACCAGCTGACAAAGATGGAGTCCCTCTCAACTCATGCCCACACTCACAAAAACTTAAGACATCCAGTAAAAGGTCCACGGAATATCGTGAAGAAAACTGGCACACGAGCCGCTGGTGTCGTGACAGTGTCATGGATACAGTCTGTGATGCCAAGATACAACATGCTTTTATTAGCTTATTTAAACTGCTTGAAACGGTTTATCATTATGATTTAATCCTTGCTAGTGTACACACCTCTATACAAAACTGTGCTAAAAGCTCTTAAACAATATTAAAAAAACGTGTCACAAATATACAGAACTTAAGTTGTTGTCTCGTGATAACTTTTGATCTACAAAGTAAAGTCACTAAGAACAGAATTCCCAAAACCTATTTCCTGAAGATCTCCAGAGGGATTAATACGTGGAAGGAAAGTCTATCCATCTATAAATCTGAAATCAAACAAATAGGAATTGAAAAAACGATCATTCAATGATCCTTTAAAAGCAATTGTACCTTTAATGTTAGACGAAGAAGAAAGTGCGGCCAGGGTGGAAGGACCGTGACATCGAAATGAAGTATGAAGAAGAAGTTAAAGGGAGTTTTTCAATGCGTTTAAATCGTATCACGTGAAGAAGTCTGGGGGAGCAGACAGTGGTGTATCAAGGTCGTTGAGGTTAGAGAGGTCAAGAGCGAAAGAGAAGAGGAAGCTTCAAGGATCCGTTGCTCGATGATGGGTAATAACACCGGGATGTGCACCAACACCTCGTCTAATTTTAGCCGGTCTTCATTTGAGTCTTTGTTTTTAAGAGGGTGTGGGCGGAGGGCATTCAGGCGTCTTCAAATCCTCGCCCGTGTGTGGGCCCGCGGCTCCTAAAGGAGGACCACGTGAACACCTGATGGAAGTTTGATTCCACCACAAAAAGCGGTCCTCCAGAAGTCAGGTGGGCGAACGGGAACACAAGGCCTCACATCACCTGTCAGATCTTTCAAACGGTCGGGATTACGAACGCAGTCACAGAGGAGCCAAAGTGGCGCTGAAGGACTCCTAAAAAAAAAAAGCTCCTCGAGTAAAAATGGCCACCGGCGGCGGCGGCTGCAGACGTTTCACAGGCTTTTCTCCACGATCCGGGAGTGAAAGTGGAGGTATTGCCGTAAGTTCTGCTGGGCTCAGCATTTCAAAGGAAAATTGAAAAGCTATAACTGCTAAGAGGATATGGAGTGCTCTTGCCAATAATGGTGCAAGAGCCTGATGAAGTATCACGGCTGCCGGGACCCTGACACCGAGCCAAACCCATGGGGGGGTCTAGAGGGGGGGGGGGGGGGGGGGGGGGGCACTACTCCCCGGGGAAATTTAGAGAAAAGCCTGGAGAAGGGAAAGGAGGGAAAAAACGCCAGCACTGAGGAAATAGCAGTCACTTAAATATCATGTTCATTTACTAAACCACTAAATAGCGGGACACACACAGTGACGTGTGGGGGGTGGGGGGGGGACACGCCTCGCAGGGGGGAACATGGATGGAGATCCTGGCCCAGGAGGAAAGACTGTCCTTTAGGCAAGTGAAGAGAGTTCTTGTGTTGGTTTGGATTGAGTCGTAGTTCTAGAAGTTATAGTGGAGTCAAGGAAAGTGGGAGCAGCCATGATTCTTCTGCTACGATGTTCCAAGTTAGTTGGCTTTAGTTTGTTAAGATCCGCAAGTCCTCGCCTTTTACGATCAGCGATTAAAACTTGATGTTCTCCAAACGTATCTCTTTTCTAGTTTCTTGTCTGAGTGAACAAACTATTCTTTTATTTAGTGGTTATTCTACGAAACCATTTGAGTTCTTTATCCATTTCATTAGCTCTCAAACCCTTTTGAGGAAGTTCTTCCAAGAACATGGACAATTTTATTCAGGTCTGGGAAGTCACACTTTAGACTTTCTTTTACTGTCATTGCACAGAAAACACAGCAGCGAAACTGGCAACAAAATTTCATGGAATTAGAATATATTACATAAAAATGTCATTCATTTAAGTTTTTTAATCATGTCCTTTATACTATACTTGGGCTGTGTAACTGCAAGAATCATACATATGTCTTTTTTCTGGCTTTTACAACAAAGAAACGAGCAAATACTTTCTCTAATCGAATCAGAAGTGAAGTGCTTGTAGGAAAGTGCTACTCAAAATACTAAGAAAAAAATGTAAAGTGACAATGAACAATGGAGTGCATTAACAGTCTCAAACAACCTTGAGCAACATGCAATATCCAGTTTTTGTTAGTGTAAGATTTTTGTGCAGGAAGACAAGCTGGTCCATTTGCAGAGGTTTCTCACTGCAGACCACATGAATCTTATTGTCGACACTGGCTTTTAAAGCCAAAACGAGTACAAATATCAGCTTTAAAAGCTGCTAGAGCCTAGTGTATCTTTTCTTTTACAGTCATCACTGCCATTCAGCTGTTTTTGTTGTACCTTTGGCTTGGAGGAAATGACAAATGTTGCCAACTAGTGGCCGGAGGTTTGATTGCAGCACACAAATGAATAAATGATGTAAATATTTGAGTGTTGATTGTAAAAGAAAACATTGAATGTTTGTCTTTTATACACACACTATCGAAATATAAACCATAAAATAACTAGAAATGAAAGTAAAATGTTGATTAAAAATGTAATAATCAATACAGTATCAGGTTGAAAAAGATTGTGATATATTGTTATATATATCTATACAACCGTATACTGTACTGCATCTTTTCTTTTTTTAAATACAAGTATAATTTATTATGTAAACAAATATTTCTGCCATCCCACCATGTAATGTTCTGGCTGTTGCTTTTACTAAGACATTGTTTCATTTAGTGACAGCAAAACGCAAAAAAAGTACTGTTTCAGGATCCAAGGTCTCAAGCGTGTTATTAATTAGATTAATTAATTTTGTTATTGTTAGATAGTTGCCATTAAACTTAACTTAAACCCACCGTACAATTGATAGATACATAAGGGTTTCTTTCATGTTCTTAAACTAAGTAATTAAAAAATAATAATAATTAACTCAATGCTAAACTTGTTAGCTTAACTAGGTCGATAACAGTGCTAGCTGAGTCCGAGTCGAAATGTTTCACCAATAGAATAATAAGAACCCATAACTCAAAATCTTAAATAACAAACCCATCATTTCTTATATCGAGGACATGCAGATATTTGCCCAATTTAACACAAAATGTATCGATTTTGATGTAAATTTTGTCTGAAATTAAGTGATTATGGTCTGTTCAGAAGTGGCAAAGGTGACATAATCTCTCAAAATATAATTTTAGTGGGGATTTAGTCCCACTTTACATAATGTGAATGACTTAAAACATGTTGTGTCCCAGATAATGATATCGAAATATCACCAGTTTCGTAGAATGATCCAATAAACCAACAAATGTGTTTAAATGTTGTTGATGTTGACGAGCGAGAGGAACCGTTTCCAGTCCTGCGACACATCGGGGCAAAGTCACATGACAAGCGAAAAACAATCCGAGACATTATCTGAAGGAGGCACAAATCTGTTTTCCAATTATGTTTGTATTTGTTTAACAGGGTCGTCCGTCATGTTGTACGTCCAATTACTGTCCCGCGGGGTCACCACATCCGGAGGTGAGGGAGGACGTCTTTATCTCCGAGGGGGTTGATCGGATTGTCATTGCGCCGCATTTAGCTCCTAGCATGAACGTCGGCCGCGAAAGAATTACCCTTCAGCTCCAGAAACGCGAGACCGTCGCCGGAGATAGCCGAGCGTGGTGAGACCATTAGACCGCTAGTCACCTCTAACCAGTCGAACGTCCTTGCCTTTTGAAACGAGTGGTCTTAATGAAAGATATATTCCCTCTCACACAGACACAAACACACACACACACAGGTAGAGCGTATCTGGAGTTTGACACCGAGGTAGTTTTATGCTTTCCTTTCAGGGTGAGATTTAGGTCTGACTTTCACCACTTCCCCTCCCCGTTACCACATCGGGACTCGAGTTGCGCTATGAAAACATTCGGCTCGACCACAATCACCTCGCAACCCCTGCCTCTACAAACACACACACGCCGGAGACACATGTGTGTCCAGGACCCTGGGCCCGTCCAGGTACGGACCGGGCCCTCCCACGCCGCTGGGACAACACGGAGCCGCTCTCGGTCATGGCTGGAATAACAAAGAGCGGCCGAAGAATTCAATTAATCGCTCCGGTCTTTGAAAATCCACCACCCACCTACCTGAACACACAAACACACACACCCTCACCTCCCACTCCACTTTCGTCCTCCCACGTGCAAAGGAAAACACACACACACACACGGACATCAGTCCGTCCTCTCTGCTGGGTTTCGGTGTGTAATCCTGTTGTCCGGTCATCAACCCACCATCGCCTTCGAGGCGGCGCGTGATTGGCTGCAGCATATCGGCGAATAAGCCCATTAAAAAAAAAGTGCCGCATACCTTCAAACGTGGTTACAGTGATGATGTCAGATCACAAGGTAGGGCAGAGGTGCGCGGTAACATTTCTTCAAATCAATCAAATGCGTCTTTCTTTGTTCAACTCTGGGTCACCAGAGACATTCAGAACCTCCATCACAAATTAGTCGCACCGGATTATAATGCGCACCTTCAATGAATGGTTTATTTTTAGAACTGTTTTTAAATATTTTGCACCGGATTATAAGGCGCATAGAATAAAAGATACAGTCAAACGTGGGGTTGCGTTATGCATACACTAAAAAAAAACTGTGCTAAAGGGAACGTCAACAAAACAGTCAGACTTATTAAGCGTTCTGACAACTCCGTTCACTCCCATGGTAACGATGTTCAAATGATGTTTAAAAGGCCTTAAGCAGCAGCGCGTGAGACTGGTGTTGTGAGAAGACAAATGTTGAAAGAGCAGCAGAGAAGTTGAGCGCGTGCATGACAGCTAGAACGCACGTGTATGACTGGTTCAGTGATTTTGCGCAAAAAATAAATGTTTTGTGTACAACCAAGACACACTCGCTCAAACCGGTGGCAGTAATCTTACTCCATAGGCATGATGTGACGTGCATCGTTAATCCCACCCTGTGATGACACAATGACGTGATTCCGCCCATGGCGTGTCTGCTCAGAGTCATGAAAGTGTTTGTAAACAAGTCACCCACCAGGTAATGTTCATGTATAAGACGCTCCGGATTTTAAGGCGCACCGTCGTTTTTTGAGAAATTTAAAGGCTTTTAAGTTCGCCTTATAATGCGGAAAATACAGTAACTAGTTTTTAGTAATTTTTACATCTCGTATTGGAGACTACATATCGTGTCACATTTTCCAATCTAGGTGGGTCAAACTCAATTACACGAGGGGCCAAACTCTACAAAACAAAATGTATATTTTGTATGATTCATAGATGTTTCATTCTTGCCACCAACACACAAAACGTGTCCTACAACAAGAAAACCAAAGTACTATTTAAAAAAAAAAGGAAAATCCTCAACAAGATGCCCATTTATACTCGTATCATTATTCTCAGAGGTCTGTAGGTGGCGCTCTGAGTTTATAAACAAGACAAGGATTGTAGAAGGGTTGGTGAGGCCTAATAAAACAGCTGATGAAGAATCACAATGCAGTGTCTTCATTTTTAAAGACCACTAGATGGCACTCTCTGCTATTTAATCTTTATGTTTCGATCCAGCCATTCAATAATGACAGCGTATCATGATACCTCCTCAACTGCTTCATGAAACCTAATCAACTCGTCTCTACCAAACAGCAACCCCGCATTTACTTAAAGAAACAAAATCAACAATGTTAGGTTTTACCGAAATATTCAGAATCTAGGATGAAATGTACAAGTAGAAATCTTGGCGATCTACTTTCGAAGTTAATTGGGTCGATTTTAACTTGTGGAGCAGATTCTGGCTTCCTTTTATGAATTGTGCCTCGTTCCTCGTTGAAGTCCGGCTCGGTTTTCGGTGTGACTCGGACTTCACCGGGGCTGCCTCTCGTCGCAGGTCACGCCGATAATAATTACGGACAGATTTTCAAAGCGCGGCCAAGGCTGGCGAGGTTTTTTTGTTTTGCATCGATTCAAGATGTGTCAATGGAAGCGCCTGGCAACTTGTTGCTGGAGTCCATCATGCTGTTCCCCTAGTGGCAGTAACCAGTCATTACAACTGTTTATTTTCATGAGGCATTGTTGCAGTGTATCATAGTGTGTCATGGGTCCATCTGTGAGACTAATCCAATACCGGACCAGGAATCTTTCAGCACAAAAAAAGTGCAGTAGGTTTGTCGGAAAGTCCAACTTTTTCCACCTTTACAAAAGTGTCATGACGTGACGTGTATGACGGCGTTTATTACACAATGTTTTAGTTGGACTCCTTCTCCCAGTGCAGTCCCGGTCTCCGAGGACGGGAGTGCTCCGTGGACCAGGAGGGGAAGACGAGTCATGCAGAAAATATCCAGATGTGGTTCTGAAGCGGAGAGTCGACATCTGGACGCAGATAAACTCGCTCTGGTCCTTCACGTGCTCGCATCATCGCCGACTGACCCCCCAAACCACCCCCCCGGTCTCCACTACATCCTCAGGTTTACTAAGATGTGGCGTCTTGTGCTGACTCCGCAGAAAGGAGTTTGTGGCCGGTTCAGAATCTTCACCACAAAAACACTGTTGATTTAGCGCAGCAGTTTGTGTGGAACCGAATTTGGACTTTCTCAAGAACAGTATACATGTGACCGTGAAAGAATATTTACTTAATATTAATGTGGTTAAAAAAACCCGCTTACAATTCATGTATTCTCCGTAATAATATGACCGCAGAATGAATTAATCTGTGAAAAATAAAAGGAACTGTGCAAATGAGTTGTTTTAGGAAAAGATTCATGTTTTTAAAAGAAATTATTGGTCCAATCTTAACTCATTTATAGTCCTATTTCACATCACTTTTCATTTTGCCTTCACCTCATGGTGTCACTTTTTGTTTTCGGAAATGTCCCGATGTCCAAAATATACTTTTAACCTGCTGACCTAAGAGGTGTTGACGATGAGTTGAATACACTTGACCCTTTTTTAATCCTCACAGCAAAGACATGTAACTTAACATCTTTCTCTCGGACAGTCTTGGATCCATTTATTAGAGTCAAAATATTATCAAAACCACGTTTACAAGGTTAAGTTCACCCAAAATTCATCATTCACTAATTTTCTACTCATGACGACTAAAGGTTATTTTCCGATTAATCTGTTTATAGGCAAAAATGCAAGTCCATTTTAAAGTAGCGACTAGTGCTAAAATCACTCAAAGAGTATAAAGAAGTTTAACGTACATTCTGTCTATGTAGCAAGTTTAGAATGTACTCGGATACACGAGTAAACATCATGAGCGCTTCCACTCTACTGCTACTCTACTGTCTATTCGTGTTGTCGAGGAGTTAGTAAGTAGTAGTTATTTGTAAAGCTTCTTTCTAGACCAGGGTCACAAAGCGCTTGAACAATCGAAAGCAATACACAGTACAAAGAACTTGAAAGTTATAAAATAAAGTAATATCAACCAAATGGCAGCAGTTACCACATGCTACGCAGCTAAAGGAACAATGAAATCTCGCAATACCACAAGATCCAGGTCGATAACTGAGAATGAGAGGATACAGTGGACTCCAGCATCTTTTAAAGCTGATGTTTTGACATATTTTGGTTTGAAAACAAATATATGTAATATATGTTGTTTTTTTGTTTTGTTTGTAACAAAAATTGTGGAACTCCAGAGTATTTAATATCTAATCCTGGCCTCAATATGGTGAATTTGGTAACAGCGAACAACTCAGATGGACTCCATTTATCGATTAAAATATCACAATGGTTTTTGTTTGTTGCTTTTTGTGCTTTAAAATCACATATCATAGTTATAAAATAAACTAATATAAACTAAATGGCAGCAGTTACCAAATGCCACGCAGCTAAAGGAACAATGAAATCTCACAAATCCCACGAGATCCTGGTCGATAACTGAGGACGAGAGGATACAGTCGACTCCAGCATCTTTTAAAGGTGATGTTTGGACATATTTTTCTTTCCAAACAAATTAAACGCCTTGTCAAGAGCCATGTGGTTTGTAAATTCAACGCCAGAGTCAAGTACTCAAACAGTACTTCCACAGTATTGCATTATATTGCATCGTTGCCCCGGTAACATAATACGATGCGTATCACCAGATATTTTTGAGAGGTTATTGAAATATATTGAGCCTCCAAGAATAAAAAGATAGTATCACAATCAGACTCATACTTCAAAGATTGAGATTTCGTTGAGCCCGGGACTCTAAAGCGATTTGAGATCCTTTAGTAATCATTGAACCTCTGTGGGAGGAAACCGGAGTCCCAAGAGGAAAACCCAATGCAAACTTATTTTCGTTTTTTGTTCTTCTTTTAACTCTCCAAACAAAAGTTGGAACTCAAGACGCACCATTCCGACTTCTTCTTCTCCAGCTCATCCTGAAGCACTCCAGTACCTCAGTTAAGCAGCACTATTACTCCAAAGTGGATTCTCACCAAATCTCAAATGATCTCCAGACTCATCAGCACAAATCATCTCCGGGAACGCATTAGTGGCACGTCTCGCCCAGCCGAGGCGGGTGAGGAGTGTTTTCATATGTTTGTATTGAACCGCTGGGACGCCGCCGCCGCCGCCGGGAACCGAGCTTAAGAAAAGAAAATCACGGAAACAGGCGACTAAATCAAACACACTTTCATTTGCGCGTCTCATCACGATCAGTCAAAGCAGAAGCGAAGACGAGGGAGGGTCTTCGTCACGTCCCTTCTGTCCCGTCGTCAGCGTTTGTCTACATTTCCTCCTTTTATTAGGACACCCGAGGCCTCGTCCATCAGCGCCGCTGACCTCTTGATCCCTAGCCGAGCCCCCCGGTGTGCGGCTTTAGGACCCCCCCCTCACACTCCCCTCTGGGTCTGCTGCATCCCACAATCTTGCGGTTTGACTGAGAAGAGAGGGGGTGCGGGGGGGCCCAGAAAAAGACGCCAAGAATTAAGAAGGTGCGTGAGGAAACATGAGGCAGTGACCCCGAGAGAGCTTAATCCTCGCACACTTTACACCCGGAAAACATGCTGGAGTCTCGTCGCTCTCCGACAGATGGCTCAACATTGACAAATCAATTAAGCTCCACCTCATCATCAGGGGCACCGTCTCCACCCCCCACCCACCCCGGGGTCTCCTGGCTCGGCCACTCCTCCCCAACCCCCTGCTTCCAGGAAACAGTCAACTAGGGCAACGAGATGAAGATAAAAAGAAGAAGTAAAAAAAAAAAAAGGACTGGCAGCACATGAAGCGTCAACATGGAGGGCGTCCATGCGAACGTGGACCGGACCGGACGGGAAGCGATTCTGTGTGTGTTTATAAAAACCCAGTGGAGGCAGATCCGCCAGGTTCCGAGGAGCCAAGTGTCCTGGTGCGTTTCTCCAGCTCGGCGTGGAGGTGGAGAGGGAGGAAGAAGATGAGGAGGAGGAGGAGGAGGAGGAGGAGGGTGGACGTTATAGGAGAAGTTAATCCAAGGAGAATAAGCAGCACAGCCTACAGCAGGTAAGCATCTGGGTCATGGGAGAAATGAACAAGTGCTTGTTACTGCCCCCCAGTGGGCACGGGGGGGAACTGCATGCCCGGAGACACAACAAGGTCTAGTTTAATATAGATATTATTGTCAAGGACCAGCTTTAAAGGTGAGGCGGATAAATAAAGCACCGCTGGATTAAAACCAAATGTAAAAAACAACTGATTTACACTGGATTAGCACTAGTATTTATTGCTTTTATGTCTTGATGTGCATTTGTTTACAAAACAATGGCCCGTCAAGTTTTCTTTTCACTGCTACTCTGACGTCACCATCGTCTTCACCTCCACCGTGCCTTCACTCTCTTCCTCATATCTCCTGATCCGCGTCCATTTAGTCTGACATTTGTTTTATTTTTTCTCTATATCGTACCTTTGATCTGTTCCTGACAAAAATCGTCA
Source organism: Callionymus lyra (assembly GCF_982586985.1). Classification (NCBI taxonomy): domain Eukaryota; kingdom Metazoa; phylum Chordata; class Actinopteri; order Syngnathiformes; family Callionymidae; genus Callionymus; species Callionymus lyra. The sequence continues at coordinate 10,689,618 of NC_141821.1, forward strand.
TCAACATCGATTCAATCTGTAATCCATCCATCGCCAGCAAACAAAAACAGCTCATCCCTGATGTAATCCTACCCTCACCTTGAATCCATCTAGAAACACGACCGTCCCAAGCATCACCGTCATAACCTCTGACCTCAACATTCCTGTCCAAGGATCTGATCATGCAAGTGACTCGACTCAAGCGACATTTACTTTTCTATAGAGTCGGCAACGACGGAGCACATGTTTGCTGTGGGATTAATGCAGGATCCATCAGTGGATATAATCCCACAGGCTCTGTATAGAATCACAAATAAAGCCTGGATTATCTGCTGCACTCTATAGTTTTATCTTCATCCTTTTGTTTTTTTGATGTCCATTTCGGAGACTCGTGACCCGCACATCACTTTTTACATCCATGAATCTAATACACAAATAAAAAATAAAAAAAATACAATATTTTTGAACAGTTGCAAAATGTCAAACCATCATTAAAAAAAAAAAAGGAATGACAAAAAAGCAGACTAAGTGTGATATAAATATGTATTTATATTATAATCCTCCCTGTGTGAGCCATTGTTGACGTTTGAATCCAAGTGTTTTGGACACAGCGCCATCTGTTTGAATACGACAGCAAAGGTTTATGCCTTTAAAAGCAAAATAATGTGAATTTATATTCATTTTTGCTCACCTTTATTACAGGATATTTTAGTTAAAGTTAAAGCGCTTAAACAATCACAACAAAACTCAATAAAATATCAACATAAAAGATCAAGATGACACTGAGAACAACACAGGAGTCTCAGAGAATCTCTGGTCCTGAACCGTGGTCAGGAACCATCAGTAGATTCTGATCCACAGACCTCAGAGCCCGAGCTGGGGTGTAATTCTGGATCAGATCACTGATGGAAGGTCTGACCATGAATAGATCTGAAAGTAAGAACCAGAATTTTAAAGTTGATCCTGAAAGAAACTGGCAGCCGGTGAAGAGGTTTAAGGATCGGAGAAATGTGAGTTCTTCTACTGGAGCAGCTCAGAATGGTCAAAAGTCCGATTTTTTTTTAAACATCATTTAGCATTAGATACCGGTTTTAACCCCAACAGTACTTGTATGTAAAGCGCTTGGATTTGGTTGAGTTTTACATATGCTTTCAGTAGCTAATCCAGTTAGTTATGTATGCTGTGATTAGAAAAGTAGAGCACCCTCTACTGGCCACTGGAAGTTAACGCCGATTCTTAATAAAGCTTCATAGCGACTGTGACGACATGATTTTGTCAACGTTAGCTGCCGGTGACAGTCGAGGAAGGTAGGAGGGAAGTTTGTCATTTGAGGGGAAGGGGGATGTGTGGGTGCCCTCCTGGCTCGACTCGATACCCCCCCCACACTTACTCATCCGATCTGGGGGCAGGAGCGAGAAGGAGAGAGCCGAGGGTTGGCGAGACCCCTGGGGAGAGATTAGCGCTGACAGCACAACAAAGAAGAAATATGCCGGGGGGGCCCTTTCGTCTACTCGCACAAACTCCGACGTAATGTACGGCTCTGGGCCGCGCCAAGCAGGATCAACGCAATATATGATCGACCCACTTTGCGGCTTGCTCCGCTGGCAGTGATGTAAAAGCGAATTATGCCCATAAAAATGTGCGAGCTAATTAAGTAAGACGTTGGCACCGCGGCAGATCCAATGAGCTTATGCGGGAGCTGGCAACGGCCGAGGAGGCCCCCGGCTCCGAGGAGTCCACCTGCACTCGGGGAGAAAGTTTTCTCGAACATCACTTCATGATGACACCTGAACCTGAGCGTCGAGGTCACTCGCGAGACTAGAACGATGTTGCGGTCTCAGCGGAGAGAGACCGGCACGCTGCTCACACTCCGGAGCCAAGAGCTGATTATACGACCGTGAGCGCATCCTTCTTCATCGCCATCCAGAAAACTTCACCACTAAAGAGAATCACAGTCATGTGAATCAGCTCCTGATCTACTCTGGATCAGAACCAAACACACTAACAGCTCCTCTACCGAGTTGAGGCTCCACATTCATTATGTTGGTTTGTGAAGGTAAACACACTTATTCATTTTATCAGCACATGGAACTCACAAATCCATAATACAAACACATAATGAAATAATAATACAATTTAAACATTTTTACAAATGCAAGTCAAAATGATGGATTTTTAAAAAACAGAAATGGTGTCATGAAAATATGCAACAATGTGATTCTTCCTTTTAATCTTATGATGTAAAATAAAAAAAACACTAACTATAATAATATAATAATAATAAGTATTTTTAATTGTATTATATTAAATGTATAGATTGAAATAAATATGAAGTACATTATTTTTTAATAATTAAAGATTGGAGTCATAGAAGGAGTCATAGAAGGAGTCATAGAAGGAGTCATAGAAGGAGTCATAGAAGGAGTCAAAGAAGGAGTCATAGAAGGAGTCATAGAAGGAGTCATAAAATGACTCATAGACAACAAGCTCAGACTTCAGAGCCACAGAAGTACTGAAGGCAGAATAATTCTCCTCCTCGTGTCATAACCAGGTGAAATCCTCTCATTAAAGGAACAGTAGTAGTTTGGGCTTCTTTCACTCTTGTATGCAAGGAGATAATTTCCCCAGACCCTGATAGCATCTGCAGGTGGACCCAGGAGTCGGGAAGATCCGAATGAAACTTGTTGCCGTGTGGTGAGGAGCATCCGTCAAGTGTGTGTGAGAGCAGCTGTATCTGTCCGCGGGTAAATAGATAGATCTCCTGGAGAGCAGCCATTATCTGTCACCGGCCGCTGATACAGTCTCTCCGTGTATTTATTGCAGACTTAATGGACCTGATTGTATTACCTCGGAGGACGAGAACATCCATCGGCGGGTGAGCAGCTACTCTCAGCATCCTGCAATTACCTTATGTAAATCCTGGCCCGGAATGTTGATCCACGGCTATTTAAAATGCATTGAATTTCCATGGAAAATGATCCATTCCTGACGCCCGCGGCTCATTAATAACAACCCGGAGCCACCGGTGACATTTGGAATCTACTCACAGGCTGGCTGGGCTGCAGGAACAAGGGTCTAGACGAGAGTGCTGGACTAAATGATGGACACGTGCCGTTGAGTCGCCCGGGATTTAAGGTCCTCTCTTCGGATCATAAAATTAGAGAGACTGGATTTACGTTCAGGTGGAATCTTGCTGCCGGTGTTAAGCGTCCTATAGAGAGAGGAGCATGTTTGTGGATCTCAAGAGTGATCGATGCTTCCTCGACTGACACCAGTGTTTCTGTTTGTTTGAACCTTCGAGTCTGAACCTTCAAGAAGCATCTTTATAAGGACCTTCTCTGAAGAGATTCAACTCCATGTCACTCAGTACGTTGTCACACGTCCATCCATTTATTTATTCATCCGTCCATCCTCACATCCTTCCATTCAACCACCTATCCATCCTTTTATCCATCCATCTATTCATTTATCCATCCATCTTTTCTTTTATCCATCCATCTATTCTTTTATCCATCCATCTATTCATTTATCCATCCATCCATCCATTTATCCATCCAACTATTAATTTATCCATCCATCTATTAATTTATCCATCCATCTATTAATTTATCCATCCACCTATCCATACATCTATTATTGTATCCATCCATCTATTCATTTATCCATCCATCCATCCATTTATTCATCCAACTATTAATTTATCCATCATCTATTAATTTATCCATCAATCTATTCATTTATCCATCCATCTATCCATCCATCTATTCATTTATCCATCCATCTATTAACTTATCTATCCATCCATCCATCCATCCATCCATCCATCCATCCATCCATCCATCCATCCATCCATTTATCCATCTATCCATCCATCTATTAATTTATCCATCTATTAATTTGTCCATCCAACTATTCATTTATCCATCCATCTATTCATTTATCCATCCATCTATTCATTTATCCATCCATCTATTCATTTATCCATCTATTCATTTGTCCATCCAACTATTCATTTATCCATCTATCCATCCATTTATTTATTCCTCCATCCATCCTCACATCCATCCATTCAACCACCTATCCATCCATTTATCCATCCATCTATTTATTTATTCATCGATCCGCACTTCCATACATCTATTCATCAATCCATCCATACATACATCCATCCATCTATTAATGTATTGATCCATCCACTCTTCCATACATCTGTTTATCAATCCATTCATCCATGTATCTATCCTTCCATCTATTCATTTATCCATCCATTCACATATATATTTATCAATCCATCCATCCATGTATTCAGTTATTCATTCATTCATCCATGTAACCACTTATCCATGCATTTACCAACCATCTGTTTACTATAATACTTTACTTTTTTATAAATCAATTTAGTTGGACAAAAAAACACAACAATATTAACCCCCTGCTGGTGAAGCTAAACTTTGCAACACTCTGGCCGTACGAAGCAGAATGTTTACGACTAGAAGTGTCATTGTGACTTGACATGAAGGTGTTCAGGTGATCTATGGAAGACTTTTGTTCGACTTACTTCTCAAACTCAAGAACTTTGAGCAGCTGTTTGTCCACCATCCTTCCTCCACCTGCTAATGTGGCGCAGGGAAGTGCTGAGTTCATCCATCTTTAATGTCCCATAATGGCTTGTTCTCATTACCTGCCCACACCTCAGCCTCAGATGAGTGGGCCGGACCAGACCAGAAAACCACCGGCAGCATATGGAGCACTTCAAACACTCACCGGCTCCTGCGGTGGCGCCCATGAATTATAGAAATGATCTAATTGTTTTCTCGTTTGGAAAATTTGGGGCGGGGGTGGGGTCTCCTTTTTGGTAGACTCAGATTTAAGAGGCCTGAGGTTTCCATGAGGGGGGGGAGGGGGGGTTGTTGGTCTGTGGAAGTGGTCTTGCCTGTCAAAACAGAGCCAGGGCTGGGAGTCAGACCTGTTGCAGTAGATGAACACGTGGGTCGGATGGGTGTGATGGGTGGGATGGGTGGGGGGACTTCAAAGAGCTCATGATCAGACGACCAGGGCGGACTTTGCAGATTCAGACATAAAGCTGAGATTCTTATTTTAGCAAGACTGAGAAGTTCAAACATTTTAGGCTTCAATCCTCTTATCTGGGGCTCTTGTTCTTAAGTAAGGGGGGAACCTGAGAGCCCGGAGTGAAGCCGGGATCAAGTCTTGCTGCAGTAGAGGCGTTAAGACGAAATAAGTGTTCTTGTGTAATCTAAACAGACGCTTACGTTTCTGTGAGGATTTCAATGTATCTGATTCCCTGCTCTTTAAATGACTGACCGTGGTCATGACCCAGAGTTCACTCACAGGTGAGTGAAGAAGACAAACGCTGATACTGAATCAACTCCAAACAAAACCTTCACAGCAAAGATTTAGCCTCGACCAGAGCGACCTCTGGTGGACACAAACAGCATCATATATTTCACCAGCGAGGACCCCAAGAGACCGCAGACCTAGAACAACACATAATTGTAATTTATTCCTTTGAATTTCATTGAATTATTTTCATCCGTTTTTGGGATGCTTCGTAGATGAACATAGATAATCGCAAGTTATGACTCGTGGGTTTAAATTGGGTGAGTCCAAGTCACATAAGGTCCAGCCCTCACTGAAGACTTGCCACTTTGACCACCGACACACCTTCTAGCCTGGACATAGAGCCCCTGCCCTGATTCTTACATGGGTAAGAATATGTATCTTTTAGGGCAGTCACTCCCAAATACTTAGCCAAGGACCAGAACCGGCCCACGAGCCATTGAATACGGGAAAGCACAAAAAGGAAAAGGAAATAATTAAATTTATTCAGAAAAAAGACAGGACTCTTGACATGACAACACGCTAATTTGGTCAAATTGACTCCAAAAAACGAGTAGTAAAGAAGGGTAAAAATAAAGTCTATATCGAACCATCTGGTTTCAGAAAAAACCTACCTAGAACTCGTGTTTATTTAGTCATAAAATGAATTGTATATTATACATTTAACATTTCCCATTTAATTTGTGTTGTGTCGGCTAATTTGAAGGCCGGTCTGTGAAAATAGTGCAGAAACTAAACCAGTTCAAGGTGCAACAATTTTTTTTTTGCTCTAGGCTTTCATTCACTATCTGTGCCAAACTAGTAATTTTTAAATGGTGCTCTGTATAAAGAACGACCTGAAAATGTGTAGAATAATGTAAATTACAGCTGAAATGTTTTAATAATAAGATTACAAATAGATACTGTATGATTGTTTAACGCTTCGTGAGTCTGGTCTGGAAAAGAGCTCGATAAATATAAATTACTTACTTACTTATTTACAGTTCTGAACGTATATTCTGGGTCCAAATTGTACATGAGAAACTTCGTCTGGCAAGTTTTGATGCAGAGTTGGTGCTGACAACTCACTGCCATGAATTTATTTTTAATAACTGTTGAAGCTTTTAGGAAACGAAAAAAAAAACATTAATGTAAATAATCAAATGGCACCAAACTCTATCTCCTCATTTACATATGTTGCCATTATTGTTTTTTTCAGAACCGGTGCCATTATGGTACCAAATGTCAGTTCCCACCGTTTCCTGGAGACTCCTCAATACCATCAATCAAATGTAGCTACAGGAAGTCAATAAGATGTTTCCTGAGTCTCTTTCTGTCCGAGGAAATGGATTGAGTGTAAATAAGTATTGATATCTGCTCTTCTCAGGATCCAGCAAGAGAGTCATCACACATATAGAACTTCATAACAAATCTAATGTTTTCTTGTCCGATTTTGAAATAAGTTAATAAAATCCTTGACTCAACACTGTTCTCTCAACAGCCTCCTCCTCTCAGCAGACCCGAGGATGTGCTCCGGTAGAACGGTGGGGCGTCAGAACCGAACAGAGCCGGGGCGTCCGTGAGCTTCTCGATCAAACGAGGCGCAGCAGCAATTACCTAATTACACATCAATTCACCCGCAGCAGCCCAGCTGACTCGCCCAGGCCCGACCCGACGCCCGCCCAGATCCAGATTGATGAGATCACGCGGCGTAGGCGGCACCGCCATCGAGAAAAATCACAGAAATATTCAGCAGCGCATTTGATGATTAACGCTGGAGAATCGATGGTTCAATCAGAGCAGATCACTACTGATTTCATTTTGTTAAGTGATCCAAGAGAGGTTGAGGTGAAAATGCAGACTCACCTTTTCTCGGCATCATTGAGGAAAACAAAAACACACACTGCCATTGTGTTAAGCATCAACAAGATCAAGTGCTGTTTTTCATCAAATCACAGATGATTTACTGAAAATGACAACTTTAGTAAATATCAGTTCAAGCTAACATCTGAAATTCAGACATTAAAGACCTAATGTGTACACATTTAAAAGAGGTTTCTAGCTCCCCCTTGCTTCAAAAAGGGTCACTGCAATGTCATAAATTGTCCCTTTTGTTGTTGTGTTTACATTTGTTTTACAAAACAAGACAAATGCTCTTGTCGCATGAGATTCTGGTTTTATCTTCCTGGTAACTTGAAAAGGTCTCTCAGTACCTCACTCACTCATCTTCTTAGTACAAGTAATAAATTAAAAAAAAAAGCTATACATAGAGTCTTGACTTTTTAGAATTCAAGAAATAACAGATATATGGGGGGGTGTCAACATTTACAATTATTTTCCGTATGTGTAGTCGAGGGTTTGGAACCGTTGCGTAAAAGGTACTTAATTATTGTCCACATAGCAGATCCATCACTTTAATTAATTTACCGTATTTTCCGGCCTATAAGGCGTACTTTAAATCCTTTTATTTTCTGAAAAATCAATGGTGCACCTTGATGCATTATTTTGGTTTTACATACTGACCACAAATCCTTTTTATGTGGCAGACAGCACTCAGAAATCCATTCAAATCATAAAAACTATGAAGCTGATCTGTGAGTCACTGTAGTATTCCTCCTTGAGGAGTGATACTACAAAACCGTACTACATTTACTTAGTAATTTATGAAGATTTGTAACCCTGTTTAAATACTATAAACACTCCTCTATGAACCAAAATCTTTCACTTGTCATATATTTTATCAATCATTTATAAAAATAAATTGTGTTGTTACACATGTCTCCAAACTTTATTGACATCGAGTCCGGCATCAAGTGACGAAAACCCCTCATTGGTCAAGAGCAGCATAGTGTCACTTGTAGGCATGAATACATCAGTGAGAAATGAAAGTGGAGGAGAAAAACAAACGGTGTAGAAAGTCATTGATTTATGATTTGATATCCTTGCAACTGTTTACACGCGTAGACGTTAACACCTTTGATTTACAAGTGTAAGAAGTTAAATATTCATTCAACAGTAACAACTTCTAACCCGAGTATTCCTCTTTCAATGACTTCAACAAATGCTTATTCACATATATATTTATCCTACACAGAACGTTTATTTTACAGAAACGGATGGTATTTATTAATATTTACTGTAAATAAGTTTAAGTATAGAGACTTTTATTTTGACCTACAATTTACAAGTTATTTTTCATTCGTGCTTTGTTTGTGACATCAGGAGTCTCTTCTACTTCTGCTGCAACAAATAAAGCAAAATAAATCTCCTTTTTTAATATAGTTTCTGATCATATCACGGCTTCAATTAAATCATTGCAATGCTTTTAGAAATAACATGTCAGTTCACCTTTTTTTTAATTAAGATAAAATAAAACAAGAAGTTCCTTCGATAATGAGCAAATGATAATAAACGAAAAAAGTGTGGACTGTATGAAATGCGTATTTAATTTCCCCGTTTTTTTATTGATAAAACAAATAATAATAATAACATTTTTTTTATCAGAAAGGTCTCCATCGACATGGTTCTCCTTTTCAGGCTGTGTGTATTTAAAAGTAAATAAATGTAACGTTGCAGTCTGACTTTGTGTATTTTGAATAACTTTATTGGAAAAGCTTGATTGACAGGAGAACAACATACCCGGAAACCAAACACCTTTCCTCAGCCAATCAGAGTCTAATGATGCCTTCACTTACCTGAATTTAAACTAAACACTAAAACTACCAGCCGTTACTAAACGTATATTAAAGGTGTTGTTAAAGCTTTCGTTCAACATAAATACACGTTGATAAAATGTTCATTCAAGCCAACACTTTGTGTTTGTGTCATATTAGTCACTTACCGAGACTCTTTCAACAGTCCGACCTGTTTTCTCTCCGCGTCATAGACGTGCGTCCATTGAATGAAAGGTGTGTTTAATCCAATAATCCGACATATTCCAGATTAAATGCTGCCAAACTTTTTTAAGAGTGTAGCTTTTTTTTGAGAGGTAAAATTCGTATACACCGCCGCTCGGCTGAGACACGATTGCGCATGTGCACAGATAGTGAACAGGTGAGATAAGCCGCTCACTGAAAAAAAAAAAAACTTTCAGGCCTACTAGCGATTATTTTTATCTATATTTCTGTTACGTAAATTTAGTAAAATTAAATAAATAATAAATATATATATACTCATACTGAAAATACAGCTGTAACACAGAGTAAAATATTTATTATATGTACTTTTCTGTTCATCAATTTAATGCCTTTCAAGTAAGTAAGTAAGTAATTTGTATTTATATAGCACTTTTCCAGTTATGATAGCTTTAAAAAAACAAAACCAGAATGCAAATAGTAGGTATTTTTGTTTTAAATCTTAAAATAAATGTGAATTTCACTGGACAACAATGATAATGACAATTTTTGAGGCTAGCATGCTAATACGCCTCAACAAGCACCTGCTGATGCTAAACTAAGCTTCTTCATGCATTTGTTCTCAACACAGCAGATTTTTTTTGTGTTTTTCAAATTCAGTCCCACGTGTGTTTGTGTTAATCGTTTAAGGCTGTAGCTCCCAGAAAAAACTATTTTGACAGAAACAACTAAAATACATTTGATCATAGTGTTTATCCCTCACGTCACCTTCCAGCAGTAACATCACACACTTATAACAATGTACATTAATACACAAACAAGTATTTTAAACCCACTTTCATCAATAAATATGTGCGATATTCGATATTCATGTCCTGAATTGTGATATCGATATTAATGCCATATTCTTTTCTTTCACCTACAAAAACAATTGCCCTGCACGCACAAGTACTGTAGGGTAGTCTGGGGGTGTAGAGAAGGAAAACGATGCGATATTTCCCTTTAGTTTATTTCTGCGGTTCGGTGCCGACGTGATCGGAGAAAAATATCACTTATAACGCTCAGTTTGGCGGGACTTGCATCAGTTTCCTGTGAAACTGAGCGACATCAGAGAGGAGCCGCCGGCGTGTCGCGATGTCATCAAATCAATAATAATTCCACCTCCTTGTACACGCATATATAACACTTTATAAATGACCTGATACTAACAACTTAGCTCATTAGCATATGGTGAAGACGGACAGGTTTACACTTGTTTGGAAGTTCACGATCTTATAAGAAAACAACTGAGACGAGAAGTTCTTACAATATGTTGCTTTATCAAAGGAGGTTGAAAGAGATGAGTGACTGGATCACTAGTGTTTAAGTAGATCATAAGTTAGTATAACTTCTGTGTATATACTGAGCTAAGTCAGCGTTCCGTCAAGATGCTTCACCATAGCAACCGAGTCTAGCAAGCTGCCCCGCATAGTTCACGGACAGACGGAGACGTAAACATCAACGAGACATAGAAGTACAAATTGACAACTTTATAGAACGTGAACCTGATTGGTCGAAGTGCGCATTTAAGAAATGCTTGATTTATACAACAATGATAAATTGTCTCACATGTTTTCTATATGCATATCGCACGTGCCAATATCGCGATATCTATATTTTTTCTATATATTGTGCAACCCTACTTTTAATCCGTGGACAATCATGTACAAATTTTACTTTTTTCAACTATTAATGTCAACTAGTGATGGGATGGTGAGGCTTCATGACACAGTTGATGCAGTATCATGATACAGTGTCTTCATTTTAAAATGGCCACTATAAATCTCTGCTTTATAATCTTTGGCTCTGATCTACTAATTTAATGAAACCTGGCATCAAATTCGAACCAAGACTGTAGGCACTGTATCATGAAGCCTCACTGACCCTTCCCTAATGTTAAATGTAGCTTCTTCCACCTGCTTTATTTCAAGTCATCATAAACAAAAACGCTTTGAAAAGACGATTCACAGTTTGAACATTTAGTTTCTTTATTTCTCACCAACAGCCTGAAAGTTACATTCGAATGTGCAGCCGAGACGCTCCGACACACGCGTGTGCAACAGTCTCGCTTTTTTTTGTCGTCTTCACGAGTGTGTGTTTGGAACTGAAATTTACAAAAGAGTCGAACCATCTATTCACATCTAGAACACGTTAACAACTAAGCTTCCGTTGCTGTACACTCGACCCCCCGAGAGCTCGCCCCCCCGTCCGGGTTTCCTCGCTCGCGCCCCCCGGATGCTAGTACATGTTAGTGGCGGGTGAGGGGCCGCGGCGTTGGGGGAAAAAAACCTTCGGACGACACGACAATTTTGAACGACGATGCTCAGTTGTTTTTTTTTGTAATTTCATGTAGCGGACACACACACACACAACACAGGTACGTCCTCACCCTCCAGGTGAGAGGTTTAACACTGGTCGATATGAGGGTGGGGGGTCAGGAGGGGGGTGACACCGTCTGTAATCCAGTTCGTTCAAGTGCAAAAAGACAACACTGATTAGGTTTCCCACAGAATCCAGAACCACGTGGGGGGCGGGGCCAAAAGAAGGGGGCGGGGCTTCACACACCACAAAGATCCAGTTCAGCTCGTAAGCGCCTTCAATACCACAGTAGTTGCACACTATCTCCACAAGAGGGCGCAGAGATGGCTCGAAGATGACCCTGCGAAGGGGGTGGGGAGGGGGGGGGGGGCGTCCAGTGAGACTGAGGGGTACTCCAGCATGAGGGCGGGACTTCACCTCCAGTGATGAATCCACCCCAAAACTATTAAGTGCAATGCCATGCTTGTGTAAACGGTCAATGTTTGGTCCACAGTCAGAGAGGAGGAGGAGAACCAGCCGCCGCCGCCGCCGCCTCTACCTGCCGAACACGCTCTCGTACTCCAGCAGGATCAGCTCCACGATCTGGTTCTGGTACACCATGTGGATGGCGATGTTGCCCGTCTCCGTCTCGGGCCGCAGCAGCGTGGGTCCGAACACGATGGCGACGCTCTGGGTGGTCATGCGGTTGGCCTCGCCGAGCTCGATCACCCTGGAACAAGAACGCCGTCGTTAAATCAGGAGACGTTCACAGAGAGGAACATCGAGTCCTGCAGCGTCAGCGAGGACATTTACAGCTCGCACGGCGAACAAGTTACAGCGCCGCCGCCGCCGTATAAATGCAAATCACTGCAGGCGCAAATGTCATCGTGAACAAACGACGCTGCAGATCAACCTTTGTGTGGAGGGAGAAGAGAAACTGTCACTGGTACCGGAGAGTTTATGATTCAGGAATTCAAACTGTCGAACTCTCAATCATGAAGGTGAATATTAAATAGACACACACACACACACACACACACACACACACACACACACACACACACACACACACACACACACACACACACACACACACACACACACACACACACACACACACACACACACACACACACACACACACACACACACACACACTAACCACTGTCCCAAAGTGTGCATTGTACAAGTGTTTTCTAACTAGCCTTAAAGTGTAGAAAATAAACATGCAAGTAGATATACTTATTTATTTATGTATAAAGTGCCATCAGAATATTGAATGGTTGAATTTAACATTTTAAATATTAAACAATTGTTGTTTATTTTATTATTCAACCATTTGTAAAACGAAAAGGTTAATTATTAGAATAATACATTTTTTTTTAAATCAAAGAGTTTAAATTTCAATAATTTCAAAATTATTTATAAGACTTATCCCAAAAGGTTTCAGTATTTTAAGTGTTAAATTCAACAATTCAATATTTCGGTGGAACTGATATACTTCCATAAATAAAACAAATATTCTTCTACAAAGTATCCGCCACCATGACTACAATTTTGTATTTAAAAAAGAATATTGTTAGCATGCTAATAAGAAACAACAAGAGCAGAATAAAAATGCGTCTTTGATTTTTTAAAATAGCAAAGCAAATGCTATACTATCATAGCTGCTGTTTCAAGCCTAAAATGAAGTTTAGGAAATATTCCACATGTTTTGCATCTTGACTTCGGAGTTTATTTATGCTAGCATGCTAACATGTCCCAGCGTACACAACACCGATAACAGAAATGCAGCTTTATTTTAAAAACTAACATATATACTTCCAACGCAAAATAAAAACATTCAAGTCTCAATACATATATTTTAGTTTTAAAATAATGGTGATAATGATCCATTTTAGATCACATATCTTCTACACCCTGTGTAAGTGAACAAGCTTGTCAATGTGCTTCCAAATAAAAATAAATAAAAGCGACCATCTTAAAAGTGCTCAGTACCTGCGCAGGTGTTTGAAGAGAACCTGCATCGTGTCCTGGTTCGGTTTTGGCAACTTCTTGATCAAGTCTCGGATTGAACCGACCCTCTGTTTGTAGTCGGAACACTCTGGAGGAGAGAAGGTGCGTCAGTGGCGCCATCTGGTGGACACACGTGTTCCTGCGTAAACATGCAGGAGAACTCACTGATGGCCTCGACGAAGTCCTCGAAGGAGTTGTAGGTGAAGAGAGGCTCGGACAGCTCTCTGAAGAACATCTTCAGAGCTCCGGTGGTGACGTGGATGTCCTCCCACTTACTGTCGTTCAGGTCCAACTGCTCATCTGAGCCACAGAAAGTATAGTTATATTTTCTGTTATTTAATAATTAATTAAATGTATGACCAAGATGATTTGCATGAAGAATATAGAATATTATAGCCCCTCATGTAAAAATAAATATACTAAATAATGCAGTAAATAAGTAATAGAATTAAAGTTATTTTCAGATAATATTTGAGGTAGAATTGTACAGTTCTTTTGATAAGAATTAATAAATTAATGACTATGTAATTAACAATTAATTAATAACTTTGATATTTAAACAAAAACTACATTTAAAAGACACAAACCCATAAAAGAGGTTTAGATATATTATATATATTAAATAATTACAAGACATTTTTAGATGGTTTAGATAATTAAATTGTTCTTGAAAATAAAAATAAATACATTTAGAAGTGTAAAATGAAACTAATGAAAATGACGTAAAATAAAAATAAATTACAAGAAACTAGAACAACAACAATAATAAAAATAATCATAATAATAATATGAATAGTAAATTCTAATAAAATATAGTTGACCAAAGTAATTATGGTTGTTGAAACTATTAAAACTGTTTAAAAATATATATATATTGAAAAGAGTTAGAGAAACAATATGTAAAAAGTTTAGCAAAATATTAAAAACTTAAATGTGGACGACTGTAACCAGGTATCACATTGAAGACCTTAAATCAAATATATTTAGATATTATTAATTAAAATACTTTTAGGTGTTTTCATCTTCGATGTATCCTTGAAGTAGATTTTAATACAGGTCTGCAATTATAACCCAACATTTACCTTTTCATCTCAACAAAAGATCTTTTGAATTCTTCATGACAATATCTTGAAGCACCAGGACTTCATCTGGGTCTCACCATGATTGACAGCAAAGCGGAGCTTCTGGATCACAGCCAGGTTCCCGCTGACTCGGTACAACCCGTCCACACTCAGACCTGCAGCACACACACACAAAATCCATCAGCATCTATGAAAGCAGCTAGAAATGGATGTTCCTGTTCTGACCGCAAGAGGGCAGCACCTGCGCACATACACACGATTCTGCTCGATCAGGTTAAATAAAGTAAACAAAATCTCACATGAATTAGAAGATTTTCAGACTCTTAAAAAGATCTTCAGATGCAGGTCCATGAACTCACCGGTGTTCTCCACGTGGTCGATACACATCGTGACAAAGTTCGGCACCGACGTGTTCTCGCGCTGACACAGGCTGGTCAGGCTGCAGCCGAACACCTGATCTGTGCACGGCAACAAACGCACAACTCGGTGATGAGCGACGACAACGATGACGACAACTCGAGAGATCTCCCGCTGGTACCTTTGATGTAGCCCTTGTCCCGGACCGCCTGGTAGGTGGGCCGTCGCGTCAGGAACTTCTTCAGCTTCAGTCTGGTCTTCTTCTGGTCGGACGCGTCCATGCTGACCGAGGTCTTCATGGCTGTGGGGGTACGTGTGCACGTGAGACACTCTGATCCTCCAGGACACCTTCGCTTAAGGGTCTCACCTCGGTTCTTCTTGGAGTCTCGGGGGTCCTTTTCTCTGTCCTGTTTCTCGGAGCCGGGGGAGTCGGGCATGTCCTCCTCGATGGCCTCGTCGGACTCCCACACCTGGGAACAAATCCGACTTGTTGGTGAGCAAGTATAGCGCCCCCTGTCTTTTTAGGGGAAAATATCCTTACACTCAAAAATCTAGAACTGTACACAGTCCAGTCTTGGATATCCATACACTCAAAAAAAATTCGCAATATTTTATCGCCTTTAAATCATTGCAAATGTTTTACCATATTTATTTTAAATTTTAAAACATTGTCTGTAAAATAAACAAAAAATATTTACTTTACAAATAACATGCGAATATTAACGGTGTATTCACATATTCGTTTTGCAATTACACTTCCGGACACTAGATGGCAGCAGTCGCTACGTCCTCCACAGCTACAGGAACAATGAAATACCGCTAAAAAACAAGCTATGACTGAGGACGAGAGGATACAGTGACTCCAGCGGCTTTTAAAGCTGACGTTTGGACATATTTTGGTTTGAGAACAAATTAACGTAGTTACGACTTCGTCAAGAGTCATGTGGTCTGTAAATACTGCAACACCAGAGTCAAGTACTCGACAATACTACACATATATATATAAAGTTGTCCGTATATATCGTGACACTTGTCGTATCGCAAGATTCTTTCCAACACACACTCCTACATCGATCTCTGGACGGTCCGGACTCGGGTCCACTCACGTGGGTGTTGATGGCCTCCGTCAGGGCCCGGTACCAGTCGCTGATGACGCTGTCAATCTCGGACTGGATCAGCAGGTCCGTTCCCTGCCGGGTCTTCAGCTCCATCACGTGCTTCTTGCTGGACTTGTCCTTGGACGCCCAGTCCACCGAGCCGCCGCGCAGATCCACCGTGAACTCCGGCTTGGACTGGTTCCCTCCGAACTTCTGAGGGGGAGCAAGAGGGACGTTAGTGAGGCGGTAGGGGGGAGAGAGAGAGAGAGAGAGGGGGAGAGAGAGAGAGAGGGGGAGAGAAAGAGAGGGGAGAGAGAGAGAGAGAGGGGGAAGAGAGGGGGGAGAGAGAGAGAGAGAGAGAGAGGGGGAGAGAGAGAGAGAGGGGGAGAGAGAGAGAGAGGGGGAGAGAAAGAGAGGGGAGAGAGAGAGAGAGAGGGGGAAGAGAGGGGGGAGAGAGAGAGAGAGAGAGAGGGGGAGAGAGAGATAGAGGGGGAGAGAAAGAGAGAGAGGGGGGAGAGAGAGAGAGATATAGAGGGGGAGAGAGAGAGAGGGGGGAGAGAGAGCGAGAGAGAAAGAGGGGGATAGAAAGAGGGGGAGAGAGAGAGAGAGAGTGAGAGAGGGGGGGTGAGGGGGAGAGAGAGAGAGAGAGGGGGGAGAGAGAGAGAAAGAGAGAGAGAGGGGGTGAGAGAGAGAGAGAGAGAGGGGGAGAGAAAGAGGGGGAGAGAAAGAGGGGGAGAGAGAGAGAGAGAGTGAGAGAGGGGGGGTGAGGGGGAGAGAGAGAGAGAGAGGGGGGAGAGAGAGAGAAAGAGAGAGAGAGGGGGTGAGAGAGAGAGATATAGAGGGGGAGAGAAAGAGGGGGAGAGAGAGAGGGGGGAGAGAGAGCGAGAGAGAAAGAGGGGGATAGAAAGATGGGGAGAGAGAGAGAGAGGGGGGAGAGAGAAGGGGGTGAGGGGGGAGAGAGAGAGGGGGGAGAGAGAGAGAGAGAGAGAGAAAGAGAGAGAGAGAGGGGGAGAGAGAGAGAGAGGGGGAGAGAGAGAAAGAGAGAGAGAGAGAGGAGAGGGGAGAGAGAGAGAGAGGGAGAGAGAGAGAGAGAGAGAGGGAGAGAGAGAGGGCGAGTGTTTGGTGCAGAGGAAGCAGCAGTACGACGTGGATAGTAAAGAACATCCATGTTTGCTCCTTGAAAACTCGGATTATTAGTGTTAAAAATCACACTAATGAACAATTAGTGAAGGAGAAATGATCAACACAATATATTAGTGTCATGCTCACTGCTGGCGTCACTGCTGTTGTCGTGGCAACGGAGGATGGCGTGTGTTGCGACCGCCGCAAGCTCACACCAAGCAAATTTACTTTAGATTTCTTTCAAATAACTTTAATTTTTTTAAATAAACTTCACTGAATAAAAACAAAAAACTCACCTAAGCTATGACAACGGCCAACAAACATTTTGTTTTTGTTATTTAATTCTCCTGAACCCCCTTCTTAATGTGCTTTTATGTTTAAATGCTCGAGTTTAAAAGTAGATTTAAAAACGTTTGATTAATAACAATAATTCACAATCCAAGACTGTGAATAGCTCGATAACTTTTATTTTATTATTTATCATTTCTAATCGATTGATAGTAAATAAGAAAAAAAAAAAAACACTTTTTAGTGGCGAGACAGTCAACGAGGCTTCATGAAACAGCAAACTTTCCAAATTTCTATTTTTAACCACATTTATATTCTTCCAATAACTTAAATTAACCAAACAATATATTTGAAAAAAAAGTTCTAGCTCTTCATATAGAAATACAAAGACTTTTAGACATCACTCATATCTTACAGGAGCCAAGGCCACAAGCAAGCTAGTTCTCACACTTTTTTAATGGGTTATTTAAGGTGAAGACCGTCGGTCAGAAGTCAACAGACGTGTTAATAGTTCACACGAGCAGACCTTCAGGAGCCTCATTACACAGGTGTCAAACTGGTCCAGAGGAGGGCAGAGCCGGTACAGGTTTTGGATCCAACCAGTCAAGCACATTATAGTTGAACCAATCAGGCGTCTGAAGACAGTAATCAATTGACTAACAGTCTGGTGTTGCTCTTTAAGCCGACGCCTGATTCGTTAACTCAGGTGCGCTTCACTTGGTTGGAACAAAAACCTGCACCGTCTCGGCCCTTTTCTGGACCAGTTTGACACCCCTGCAAGAATGAAAAAAAAAAAAAAGGCAGGAGCCAGAAAAAAGGAGGTCGAGTTAATCGTGAATATTTTTAAGGAGGAGCTTCGGAAGCGAGCCGGCAGAAGAACAGGCAGCAGCTCATGCAGAGAGAGGGACATACAGTGGCAGCCTGAACGGGCCCACAGTTCACAAAGGAGACGGCAGGACGGGGCTTGAGCGAGCGCTTCCAGCTGCTCAGCAGCGTGAGGAGCAGCTCCGGGATGGAGCCGCTGCGATAGTAAGACTTGAGGAGAGAAGCAGTAAACACAGGAACGACACAGTTCAGAGCCGCGGAAAGGTTTTTCCATGAAGACCAGGTAGAATCGTGGAGGAGGGGCTTCAGGGAGGGGGGGGAGAAGCCCGACGGGAGGAGGTACTTACCCAGCTGGTGCTCGCACCCTGACCCTTGGCGAAGAGCAGCGAGGAACCCTGGAGCACCGTCCACGCCGACGCCCAGTTCTTCCTGCAGGCACACGCCACAGCAGGTATCAGAGGAGGAAACATATATTTCTTTAAGAAACTTGGCTGCAGGGTCGGTTTTAACCTGGAATATTTGATCCACATTTGATTTTTTATTTAATGGTTTAAGGTTTTGTGGATTTCTTTAGTGGTTTTACTGTAAATTTGGGCCATTTTTTTAACAAATGTACAAGTTTCTTTCTTAATATGTTCCATCTTTACTATGTAATTAAAAGCCATATATATAATTACATGTCATGTGATGGTTCTCATTCATCTGACCTTTATGTTAATTGTTTATAACCTATTGTTTCTCCAACTCTTTTCATTATTAACCGTCTGACATTGTACGATAAACTAAAAAGTTTGAGACCCCTGCCCAAGAGCAAATCACTTTTGGGTTATTATTAGAAATTAATATATAATTATATTAAGTTTGTTTTAAACATCATTTTCATAATTACTGCTCTGTTTAAAATGGCAAAACTTGAAAAATGTCAATTACAAGTTAAATATTTACTTTTAAATTATTTATAAAAATGTAGGAATTATTTAAAGAGCATGTAATATGTTGATTTGTACTCATCACTATATGTATGTTTGTACAAAACTCTATTTTAATAATTCTTGTTTTTTCTGTAGATTAAATGTCGTTAACCATAACCACGAACACTCGGCTGTGATTGGTCAAACATTGAGTTCTGTCGCTGTGCGTCATCAATCGGGGAAGTTTTCACCTCTAAGAGACTCGTTGTATAAACAAAGCAGACGTTCTTCTCTGCTGTCCATTATCATGTCATGATTCAGTACGCTCTCATAACCCCTCGTTCGCCGAGATTTCAGACGGGGGTGAACTTTATAAAGTACACATTAGTTCCCCTTTAATAAATTTGTATTTCACATTTATTTTCACACATACATTATTTTATGTATTTTCTAATCATTTATCATGTAATTTTGAATTTTAAAATTCTACATAAAATTTAGAATCCAAACTCGAGTGTCATCTTTACACTCAGACCCTCTAGACATCACAGACCATCACTCTTTCTGAAGAATTGACCACATATTGTCTCATTTATACTTTAATATATATAAATATAGTTATTATATTTAAAAATGTTGCAACTCTTGAAAACATACTCAATCCGTTCAATCCTCTCACCTGACTTTCTTGCCGTTCTCCGTGATTTTGGTGACATTAAGAACCCCGCACTTCTCCGAAGGCTGTGAAGGAAGACGGGAGTAAATTAGTTACACGTTTAAACACAAACACACAAACACACGCAGTGAAGCTTCAGAAGCAGATGAGATAGATCGTATCACTGCTCCACCACTAGAGGGCGCCATGTGACTACAGAGATTCCCCCCAAAAGATGAGCGTGTGGCGGTGAGAGGACGCAGCAGCAGGTGGTCATGCACACAAACAAGAAGGTCTGGGATACTAACGGTCAGGGGAAGTTTAGGAGACGATGGGCAGGAGTCAGAGTCCGGAGAGCTCTGCTTCTGGACCTCCTGACAACGAGAGACACGTGTGAACACACTAGTGCAGGAGAGAGAAGTGATGCCGGTGGACATTAGTAGGATCTCATGGACCTCTGATCAACAGAGATGGTTCAGTTATTTCATCAGGATCTCATCTTAGAACCATGTTAGAGGAGATGTTAGTCAGAGAGAGAAGTTGGTATCGAAGAGAAGACGTTCATCATGAATCACCAGAGAGATGCGCGTCATTAAAACAACACATTTCTAAAAAAACAACAACTATCTGATCACGTTTCTTTGAGAGCGGTACCGACTTTACGGTGGTACAGAGACAGACGGACTCTCTTCTTATGTGGCTCGGAACCGAAGCGCCAGAGTTTGAACGACAACTGCAACAAAAACCACCAGAGCAGAGACAGACTTCAGACTACAGGTGGTCGTGGATTGTATTTGTTGTTCCTCGACTTTGCTATTGGCCAAAAATGTTAACAATTTTTGTTAAAAATTGGCAACGAGAAGACCACAATTTCATTTATGCTGCATGTCTTAATACATGCATATTTGACAATAAAGGAACTTGACTTGAACGGTAAGTATTTTTTGACGTTGTAGTTACAATGTTCAGACATGAGAGGGCGCCAGAAACAACATGTTTGAATCCCACAGAATTGATATCCATCAAAACATTGTGTAACGTTAGTTAAAACAAACCTGGAAAGTAGTACATTTATTCCAATATATATTTTTGAAGTATAACTTTTTAAAGGAAGCAAATATTAAACTAAAATATTGTTTCAAGAACATTCCGGCATTCAAATAAGCAATAAAATAATAAATAAAAACAAAATATTCTAACCAAACATCCTCTACTTTTCCTTTAACACGCTTTTATTTCATTTTCGCAGCGAGGGATTTTCAAGAGCTTCTTGTCGAAGCAGGATCGTCATTTAAACTCTGATCAACACACATCGGCTAATGCTGGCCGCGTGTCGAGCGACCACACGTGCGCTGACCCACACACGGGATTAAGTCTGGGATTACATCACAACGTCTATCCTGCCAATCTAGGAATTTTGTGAATCGCGTTTTTCTCGGAGTGAGTACTTTTTTGATGAATGGATTCGGATTTAAGTGACACAAGTCAACACAACTTTGTGTTTGTCAGTGTCACAAGCTTGTATGTTTTATCTTGTCTGCGCTTATGGATTGTGTGTCACCACACGTGTGTGTGATGTTGTGCATTAGTCAATGTACTTATTTTTGTGTATATTGTTGTCGTTTTGTGCATTTCTGCTGATGTTTCTTGAAGTGTTTTACTTGTATATTCAAGCAAAGAGAAATAAAGGGAAAAGCACTGTTGAGTTAAAGGCTACACTTGAAACATGTTGTATTTAAAATGTTGCATTACTTACTTCACCCTTGACTGTTAGACTCGCACACAAAAACACTATTATCGTGTATACATGATCTCTCTACTAAAACTTGAATAAAATTAAACAGTACACACTAAAACATTACTTCTATTATTATTTAGCATTAATATTATTATTATTTATTATCATCATTATTATTAATATTATTATTGCGCCTCGCATTTATGAGTTATATTTGGTTGCATGTTTTTCCTCAATTGTGTAGCAGTATAATCTACCAAAACTTGAATAAAATTAAACAGTACACACTAAAATATTACTTCTAATTGGATTCTTGTCACTCTAGTATTTTTTCTTCAGCGGCTTCTTAAGTCGACACAACTTCATCTGGGATTCCGGTTAAAATCCTTCTGTCCGAGAGTCTCAGACGGTCACAGGTTTACCTTGTCGTTGAGGTCCAGGACGTAGGTGCTGTGTCTCCACTTGGTCAGCACGATGGGCTCCGGCTGCTTCCTCTCCAGGCTGCGACTCTTGGGCGCCTCGTCCGGCTGAGGAGAGACGTTGTACTGCAGGAGAAAACCTCAGCGTTCAGAGCCGGTGCTAGTGATGGTTCACACAAGTGTGTTGTTGTAACTGTGTGCGGTGGGAACTTCTAGTCAGATCAGGTGTGCGCAGTTTGTCGATTGTGGGTCATTGTGACCCTTTTTGACAGCTTCCTTTGGCCATTTGTGTGACTTGGATGTTTGTGTGTAACTTTTACAGATTTTAAACATACGTTTTGTTCTACAGTGTATGATTTAGTGTGCGTCTGACTTGGACAGTGAATGTGTGTTAATATTTTTATGTTTTTTTGTATTTTTTGTATGGGTTTTGTTTTGTTTATTTGTGTGTTTTATTTTGTCTATTTGTATGCATGTGTTTTGTTTATTTGTAAGCATGTGTGTTTTGTTGCATTAATTTGTGTGTGCATGCGCATGTTGTTGTGTTTACTTGTATGTGTGTGTGTTTCGGTGTGTTTTTTTGTTTGTTTTGTTGCGTTTATTTGTATGTGTGTGTGTTTTGTTGTGTTTATTTGTAGGTATTTGTGTGTGTTTTGTTGTGTTTATTTGTATGCATGTTTTTTCTTGTTTATGTGTGCGTTTTATTTTGTTTATTTGTATGCATGTGTGTTTTGTTGCATTCATTTGTGTGTCCATGCGCATTTTGTTGTGTTTATTGTATGTGTGTGTGTGTGTTTTTTCTATGTTTGTTTTGTTGCGTTTACTTGTATGTGTGTGTGTTTTGTTGTGTTTATTTGTATGTGTGTGTGTCTTGTTGCGTTTATTTGTGTGTGTCTTGTTGCGTTTATTTGTGTGTGTGTGTGTTCTTGTGTATTTTGTTGTGTTTTTTGTATGTATGTGTGTGTGTGTTTGTGTGTGTGTGTGTCTAGTCTGTATGTCAACTTGGTTAAATGTATGCGTTCATGTCCTTGTGCTGGTGTGTGCGTTCAAATGTGTTTTTAGTGTGTGAATGTACTTGTATCGTGTGTAAAGGTGTGTGTTCTACAGGTAATGATAAGCACATTTACAAAAGCCGAGGGTCTTACTTTAGGCAGCTCCCACTCAGACCTGGATCCATCAGCGCTGTAGTAGTACGGTCGACCCTGTTCGTCCACGTGCTTGATCCACTGAACACAACAGTTCCAACATCAGCACACACACACACACACACACACACACACACAACAGTAAAGTAAACTGCAGCACCTTCTCCTGAGTGAACTCGGACACGAAGAGCGTGTGTCCATGCTCGTCCAGCTCCTCCGACCAGCCTCTAGGGGGCGATCCGTACTGGCTGTCGGACTGACTGGAGTGGGTGCTGTGGCAGTTCTCCTCCGAGGAGAGAGGCTGGAGAGAAATGAACAACTCATCAAATTGACGAACACATAGTTTGAAACGGATTAAATAAACTTCTACACTTAGCATAGACTCCTATAAATAGCAACAAAAATGAAATACAAAACTACTTATATTGGAAATGTAAAGAGCATCATGTATGTGACGCGTTATTCGTTCTCCAGCTGTGAGGTGTCCTTGAACGCAGCATATTTGTTTTTTATAATCAAAATAAACATAGTTTTACACATAATTACAAATAGAGTTAATACATTTAGCAGGTGGTTATTACAGCTAATGGTGTTAGCATTACCGCTATACGTTCCATCATCACACGACATGTTTAAAGACCATCAAGTTCAGCAAACATTTGATAATGTTCATTTCATGTTGTGGATCAATATATCAATGTCAGGATCAATAATGATTAGATCCCAACATGATGCTTAGTTATGACCTTTGACCAGACATTTGTAGTCTGTAGCTGTGCATTATTATTATTACTATTTATTATCATTATTATTATTTATCATTAATATTATTATTATTATTATTATCATTATTATTATTTATCATTAATATTATTATTTATTATCATCATTATTATTATTATTTATTATTATTATTGCGCCTCGCATTTATGAGTAATATTTGGCCGCAGGTGAAGTTTTTCCTCAATTGTGTAGCAGTATTATCTAATTATTATGTTATTAATTGCCATTTAAACTGTGACTGTGAATTCCTGGTATGTCATAATAAATCAAAAGAGAATTAATGAATTTTACAACTTTTTTATACAATTTTACATTGCCATGTTTGTTTGCTTGTATTTAAATATTCAGATTTGTTTCTAGATATTTGAATCTATGGAAAGTTACTTGCAATTGTTACTAAACATTTGTTAATAACATGTTTTGTTTTTTTTGGGGGGGGGGCACAACGGCGCATGAAATACTGATCCATGTTTTAAAGATTCTGACTTAAGTTTCTTTTTCTGATAATTCAAGGACGACAAATAGATGTTTATCCTCTTCGACTACAAGGCTGAACTAACGTGGTGTTGTTGGGCAGGAAATTGCAACATGAAAGGAAACTACAGCTTCCTCATATTGACACATGTACTTACTGCTGAATGATTGAAAAAAGTAAAATATATTTATATATATTTTAATGTCACTATAACACTTCAGACATCAATAACAAACCCTCAGGTTTGGTCTCATATCCATGACTCACCTCACTGTCCACGGTGCCTTGACTGTCCGCCCTGTTGCTGCTGCTGGTGCTGCTGCCGCCGTTGTTGTCCCGGGTCCGAGGAGGCTTCCAGGTCCGCTCCCCGGTGGCCCGGTTGTAGTAGAAGTGTCGGCCGCTCAGGTCCTTGTGCGTCTCCCAGTCGCCCAGGACGTGCAGGGGGGAGCCGGAGGGGACGGGCGGCAGGCTGGACTGAGAGATCTTTAGCTCCTGGAGGTTAGTGTAGACGGGGGAGTCGGAGCGACCTTGACCTGTGGGTGACGTCGTCTGAGGAAAAAAAACCAGGAGAGGAAATCCACGTTATTCCTATACATTCTGTCAAGGATTTTCAAGATCAAAGTCCACTATACCCGAGGCCACATGTTGACTGTATTCATTTGTGTTTTTAGTAGTAATAATTATATAATGAATTACATAATGAATTATATAATGAATTAGGGATCAATAAAGTTTTACCCTACCTTACCTTACCATTTCAACTCCAATTATAACATGTTAAAGTCACAGGACATATTTTTATATTTGAAAATTCCTAGTATCTCATAATAAATCAAAATAAATTGTAAAAAAAAAGGACTTTTTTTTTTTTTTTTTTTAATCACCTCAATATTACATTGTCATGTTAATTATTTGTTCCAAGGATATTTAAATAAAGTTTGCACACAATAAAAATGCTCTTATTGTTCCATCAGTCCAGCCCTGACAACTAGGGGTGTAAGAAAAAAAAAATCAATATGCATTTGAATGTTCAACAGCACTGTTTATATTTTTTTATATGTAATATTTTTTAATTGTTGGGTTCTTTTCTTTCTTTCTTGGCTTTCATATTATTTATTTTTTAATTTACAATTGAAATGCAAACATTCAAGGCTGACAGCTGAAGGAACAACAAAGTACGGCAAGAGATCCCCTCTTAATGACTGAGGACAAGGGGATACAGCTGATTCCTGCAGCTTTTAAAGCTGACGTTTTGACATATTTTGTTTTTTAAAACAAATGAAAGCAGTTACGACTTCAGTCAAAAGTCATGTGGTCTGTAAATTCTGCACCAGAGTCAAGTACTCGACAATACTACAAATATATACTTGGTACATTTCTAGGTTTTTAACGATACACACATATACTGACGACACCCTCGTATGTGGATGACATTGTAATCTCCACCCGTGAACTAGTTAAGAGAGTTCAACGTTGACAAAAAATGTGCCACATTAGTTTCAGGCTCAGTTCTTTACATCATTCCAAACAACAACAAAAAAACGAGCTCCTCAGATTCAACACAAGAAACCTGGCAGCTTTTCGAAGGTCACCGCATGATCGTCGGCAACCGTCACGGCGTCTCCATGGTTACCTCAAACTCTGCACATCATTTTGGATTCGTTGTTCCCCGAGCTTTGAAGCCAGAATGTGCACACAGTCAAATTAAACACGACCTCATGTTCGCTCGAAACCCGAGTTTCAACGGCGCCGACTGTTAAAAAAGCCTGATGTTGTCGCCTCATTAACGCATCACGGATCCAGTCGCAGCATTTTTTTTAAGAGGATGGAAAGAGAACCCGATGAGCTGCGAGGGACCGACATCCATCTCTTGTTGGCATCATTAAAACGATAAAGAACTGCACCTTGGACTGCACGCGGTCGGGCAGGAAGACATCGTCAGAACCCCTGCTGGTCCTTCTGCGACCGATCATCACGCGATGCATCCTCAGGTCTTCAACTTTCGCACACAAGACAGAGAATGTGGAAACTACACATTTAATAGCGGCTCTGTCGCAATAGGAAGTGGAAGATGTTGCTCAAAAAGAGGTGAAACTTGTGTTTACAGCTTTGGTGACCACAAGCTTCTGAGCTAAGCTAGCACTGTTATGGACTGACTAGCTTAGCTAGCACTGTTATGGACTGACTAGCTAAGCTAGCACTGTTATGGACTGACTAGCTTAGCTAGCACTGTTATCGACTGACTAGCTAAGCTAGCACTGTTATGGACTGAGTAGCTAAGCTAGCACTGTTATGGATTGACTAGCTTAGCTAGCACTGTTATGGCCTGACTAGCTAAGCTAGCACTGTTATGGACTGAGTAGCTAAGCTAGCACTGTTATGGACTGACTAGCTTAGCTAGCACTGTGATGGACTGACTAAGCTAGCACTGTTATGGACTGAGTAGCTAAGCTAGCACTGTTATGGACTGAGTAGCTAAGCTCGCACTGTTATGGACTGACTAGCTTAGCTAGTACTGTGATGGACTGACTAAGCTAGCACTGTTATGGACTGAGTAGCTAAGCTCGCACTGTTATGGACTGACTAGCTTAGCTAGTACTGTGATGGACTGACTAAGCTAGCACTGTTATGGACTGAGTAGCTAAGCTAGCACTGTGAAGGACTGACTAGCTAAGCTAGCACTGTTATGGACTGACTAGCTAAGCTAGCACTGTTATCGATTGACTGGCTAAGCTAGTACTGTGATGGACTGACTAGTTTAGCTAGTACTGTGATTAACTGACTAGCTAAGCTAGCATTGTTATCGACCAACTAGCTAAGCTAGCACTGTGATGGACTGGCTTGCTATGATAACACAGTGATGGACTGACTAGCTTAGCTAGTACTGTGATGGATTGACTACAAGCTTCTGATCCTCAGACTGGTGTGAAAGAAAAAAGTACCACAAAAATAAACCGCTTGTTAGCATCCACTTGCTAACCTGCGACTGTACTGAATATGTATTTACGGTCATTACACGTGCACTAGTTTGACACGGGTTGCATTAAAAGGGCATCCGAGCGCACGTGCGTCCATCAACTCAAGAGTCACTGGCGTTGAATATATTTAGATTGACAGATGGAGGGACTGGGTAACATGAGAGGTCGCAGCAGTGTTATGACGGCCGCCGGCGCCACAGACGCCTCATCGCTTCTTGCAGACTCCTCAGAGGTGCCTCGTGTTTATTTCTACCACGTTATGCAACAGCCTGGTGGACCTTAATGAAAATGTATTGTCTCCATTTAGAATAGTTTTTTTTACATTTATTTGAAAAAAAAAGGCATGAAAGAACACCTTAGATTGTTATGGACTGACTAGCTAAGATAGCACTGTTATCAACTGACTAGCTATGATAGCACTGTGATGGACTGAATAGCTTAGCTAGCATTGTTATCGACTGACTGGCTAACCTAGTACTGTGATGGTCTGACTAGTTAAGCTAGTTCTGTGATTGACTGACTAGCTAAACTAGCATTGTAATCGACCGACTAGCTAAGCTAACATTGTTATCGACTGACTGGCTAAGCTAGTACTGTGATGGACTGACCAGCTAAGCTAGCACTGTTATGGACTGACTAGCTAAGCTAGCAATGTTATGGACTGACTAGCTAAGCTAGCACTGTTATTGACAGACTAGCTGAGCTAGCACTTTGATGGACTGACTAGCTAAGCTAGCTTTGTTATGGACTGACAAGCTAGGCTAGAATTGTTATCGACTGACTGGCTTAGCTAGTACTGTAATGGACTGACAAGTTAAGATAGTATTGTGATTGACTGACTAGCTAACCTAGCATTTTTATCGACTGATTGGCTAAGCTAGTACTGTGATGGACTGACTAGCTAAGCTAGTGATGTGATAGACTGACTAGCTAATCTAACGTTGTTATCGACCGAATAGCTAAGCTAACATTGTTATCGACCAAGTAGCTAACATAGCACTGTGATGGACTGACTAGCTAAGCTAGCACTGTTATGGACGGACTAGCTGAGCTAGCACTGTTATGGACTGACTAGCTGAGCTAGCACTGTTGTCGACTGACTGGTTAAGCTAGTACTGTGATAGACTGACTAGTTATGATAACACTGTGAAGCACTGACTAGATAAGCTAGCACTGTTATCAAATTCCTTGCTATGCTTATATATTTAAAATATTAACTTTAGATTAGAAGTTGAATAAAATTAGATAAATAAAAGTCCCACCTCGGCTACTGCAAGAGTGACTCATTAAGCAACATTAAATGGTATTAAAAAAATAATCTAGCTTCATTAACTCGCTCAAACATGACCGATGCGTTCTGCGAGGATGTCACCCCTCCTTCCCACAATGCACTGCCTCTCCCCGAGTGAGGGGAATGCGAAGCAGGCGAGGAGTCCAGCAGGTAATTAAAAGTAGAAGGATATGTAGGAGTGCTGTGTATTGATAAAGGCCAGGAGTGAGGAGACGAGCGCGCCGCTGCATACAGATCAGCAGTGCGGCGGATCTGCAGCGCCGTGATGAATGACTTGCAGACTTCAGATCAGTGCGGGCGATTCAGACGAGTGGACGAAAAACCCGAGAGATGCCGTCGTCGCCTGGAATTGCTTTCTTCATGCTGGTCGGACTCATCCCTCAAGACCGAAACTGTCAATCAATTTACCCTGCAGGGGTCATCGCGAGGCCAGAGTTGACCTGCAGTTCCGCCGGATCACCTGTAGATGTCGGCCTCTGGTTAAGGTGGGTGTTGCTCCATTGGATGGATGTGGCCATGAGGGATGCAGCGTCGGGAGGAAGGGGGGGGGGGAGGGGTCTTTTATCCGAGCACACATGGCAACCCACGCTGCCGCAGTACCATGCTGCACTCTGACACAGTCTGCACTGAATCAGAGTCGGGGAAGAGCTGACGGGATTGGAACCTTTTTTTTTTTTCCTCGCCGTCCTGCTGACGTCAGCGTGATGCTGCTGGCACCACGACACGTTCGACACCGAGATTACGACCCGATTCACACCTTCTCTGAACCAGAACATTTTAAAGGGGAACAAGATTGGATCATTGGAACGACAAGAATATCTTGATAATCTCGTTGTATTTGTTGGCATTTCATTTGTTTTAGTCTCACCGGTTAATATCTTTATAGATTTATAATTAACAGAGGAGCGATGGCAGAAATAATGATAACACACCACAAGTGAGATTTCGACACAACATTATCGAGTATTAAAAATATCTGTAATTAATTTAAAAAAACACTCAAATGTGCCATTTAAAAAGATGAGTTCTAGTTCAACAGTGGGCGTAGATGACGGTGGTGATGGCGGTATAATTAAGTTCCGTCAGCCAATGAGAAGACCTCCTGCGGTGCGTGACAATTATGAGCGCGTGCTCGTCTCGCCTTTAGCAACGTTACGCAACCTAGTTGTGTAATTGTTTTTCTTAAAAATGTGGTTGAACGATGAAGGTGTCGCTGACCATGACTCGACCCGACCGCTCTCATCGTTGGTCATGTCACGACGACTGACGCCACTCGTCCATCTTCTGACTGTTCCTAGTGCTACAGTCGCCCTAAAGCCAACACCTCAACCCCCCCCTCACCCCCCACACACACACACACTCCAGGAGGAAGGATGCTGTTGATGATGCTCATGTCCATATGACCGGATTAACCTACATTTCCACCTCAGCGAGCATCAGTCGGACCACATCGGCCCACTCCCCATCATCACTTACTTTTGTGGCATTTCCACGCCACACCCCTCAACCCGGCTAACAGCGTGGACGGAAACATGCTTTAGCTCGTAGCAGCTCAGAGCCTGAAGATTAATGTCAACATCAGCTGTTTGTTCTGTGGCTTTAGAGGGTTGTCGAGGTGAAGCCGCCTCTCAACGAGACCTGCAGTTGATGGATCTGGACTATCGAAGAAGCACTAGGACACACATTTAATCGCATTTTACGTTGTTCGTTAGCTTCATTTCTAATTTGTCAACGTTGGTTTTTACGCGTTAATCTTTGAGAAAGGGTGTTTTAGTACGTGATTTAAATGTGCATGTTGTAATATCACACAAACAGCAACTCGTTCTTCTCAATAGGATTAACATCTTCGTCATTTAGACATCCTGATGTAGAGCCAAGAACTTTTCTGGCATTTTCACCTTCGTTTTCATAGTTGCCATCCATTGTGCTTTCCTGCTTCTTCCGCTTTTATTTTATTTATTAATGCATTTGTTCCCAACATTCTGAAACCCCTTTCTTAGGTTAAAGGTAACACTCTTAAGAACGCAGACATGTTTCCAGAGCTTCCTTACTGACTCCTTCAAGAAACATCTGAAGACACTTTTATTCGTTCAGACTTTTCCTTGGTTCTCTGAGACTCCTGTGTTGGTCTCGATGTTATCTTGACCTTTTAAGTATATCTTTTATTGGGTATCTTTTGATTGTTTAAGCGCTTTGTGACCTTGGTCTAGAAAAGCGCTCTACAAATATTACTTACTTACATTTTTGTCATATTGCGAAATGAGATTCTTTTGACAGAACGAAAGGTTTACGAGTCAAACTTAATAATTCTAGTCTCAATATTACTAAAATATCTGTAAACCGTGTTTACAAAACATTACCATTAAATTAGTTCCCTTCAGCATCGTTTTTATTCTTGTTTAAAGTCTCTGTATAATTATTGCCATAAAAAAATAGTGTTCTTTAACTAAGCTAACTCTTGCATCTTCATAGGTCACAATATTGACATTACTATAACGGAACAATAATCTATATTTGGCCACCAAAAATATATCTATATATACCTAAAAATATATATATAAATGCTCCTCCCATGATGCAACACTAATATACTCAGGGACTAGCTAAGCTAGCATTGTTATGGACCGACTAGCTAAGATAGCGCTGTGATGGACTGACTAGATTAGCCAGTCATTCTTATCGACTGACTGGCTAATCTAGTACTGTGATGGACTGAGTAGCTAAGAAGTTCTGAAGGAAATCTACAGAGGGATTCATTATTAAGATAGATTCATAATTAAGTCTATCAATCCATCGTTCCATCCATCCATCTATATAGAACCCCAATATTAAAAAAAAAAAAAAAGCGTCACCAGAAACCGGGGCGTCGCTGCACTTGTGTCAATAACAATAATCATTCATTTTCTACCGCTGTATCCCTTACCGGGGTCGCGGGGAGACTGGAGCCTATCCCAGTATCATAGGGCGAGAGGCAGGGGACACCCTGGACAGGACGTCAGTCTGTCTCAGGGCACACACAAAGACAGACAACTATTCATACACACTGTCATATCTACGGACAATTTCCCAAAGTTCTAAATCAACCTCTGTATGTTTTTGGTCTGTGGGAGGAAACCGGAGTCCCCGGAGTAAACCCACGCGACACACGGAGAACATAAACACTCCACAGGTTGCCTCGGCCTGGAATTGAACCAGCAACCTTCTTGCTGTGAGGCGACCGCGCCACCGTGCGCCCAACAATAACCATAAACATCAAAAATAATCAGAAAAACAGAAGATTTCCAACGTGATATCTGGCACGACAACAATAATGAGTTGGACACACTGATCTGGGAGAGAGCAAGTGAACACAAAATAAAAACATATAATGGTAGGTGTTGAACAGGGATGCCACTAGTTGGCCGCGATACGAGTGAAACCGCACTGAAGAAGTGCAAACTCAGGCAGTCCAGCTCTCAGGCGGTTGGAGGGTGAATGAGCCGAAAAGTTGAACAATGCCGGGCGCGAGTGAGTCAGCATCTTGTACTTTTGCATGGATGACGACAGCAACTTTCATTTCGCGCATCAGAGGATTCGCCGGGAACAGCAATTAACCTTTTGCTCCTCAACAGACTTTTCCTTCTACTTAAATGTCACATTTGTGTACGCGGGAGGTGCGGGGCTTAATAACTTCCGTCAGAGATAAGAGTTCGTCAAAAGATCGCCTCGACCGGTTTCTCAACTTCCTGAAACATTGATAAGCGACCGGAGGAGGCGGAGGATTCAGGGCCCGCGGCGTTGATCTCGCCTCGCGCACAATATGGGGGACGCTGTGGTTGGCCGGCGATCAATCTCCGAACGCCGGAGCTAAAAACTCGAGCGAGGAAAATCAAACCCTTAATATCTGGGACGAGATGTCCTCGCTGGTTTTTATAGACACCGGGAGATGACAGGGTAGATCTGGGGCTGAACTCCGGCGCGAAAGCCAAACGCCAGGCATCCAAAATTAAGCAGATATTTCCCTCTCAAAGCCGGAGCATAAGCCCACCATGGGCGTGTGCCAGTTCTGATCAGGGTTGGACAGAATCGGAGCGTGTTCTACTTCACATTCAGGTTATTTGTGGAACCGCGGCGGCACCGGAGTGGTTCCCTGACGTGTTGGTTTCTGGGTCCTCGCGGGACTCATCAGTTCTGCACAGTCTTTGAGGAACATGTGCGTGGGAAAGAGAAAATTAGGTCCTTTTTAATTCTTTTTTTAACCATCCACTTACTTCAGCGCCTCGAGTCAGAACCAAGTTCAAGTACTACAGTAAATCTACAACGGATCATCCATATTGTCGCTCACTAGCTGTTTTACCATCAAATTATTTTTGTGTACAGTCGTAGGTACAATTTCGGCCCCCCCACTTCCTACTTAAAATATTTTTTATGGGTTAAAGAAACGTCAACAGAATGTTTAGACGATACTTACCACACATAAAACATTTATATTGACAAAAAGACTTCGTCAAACCAATGACACCAATGGAAGTGCCCGCTCTACATGTGACGAAGCCACTGATTGGCTGAAGTTGTTTTACTAATAATAACGCACAACTGTACAATGCAATACAAACATTCGAGTTCCGAAATAATTTGCTTTTTAAATGACAACAATGTTGGAATATTCTCTTCTCTACAACTCATTCTACCAGTCTGTAGTTCGGATCATAAACACCTTATTTAGTTTTCATTTCGATTGTTTTTCCCGATTTAAATCAATTATTAAACGTATATACGCCCACTTTATTGAACAAGTCATTTTACCTTTACTTAATATGTTCGATTTGTATAATGTATGCACTACAAAAAAAAATTGTTTTTCTAATACTACTGTAAATAAACATTTTCTAATTTTCATGATATTATTACGTCCTCTTAACAAAAACGGTTGTAATAAATGAGGGTTTTATGGTCTTAATTGTAACATATAGCGGCTTCGTCACATGTGGCGCGGGAACTTCCGTTGGTGTCAAAGTCACATGTATCGTCAGACCACGAAATGAAAGAAAGTGATTATGTTGACGAAGATCGTCTTTTTGTCAACATAAATGTTCTATGTGGTAAAAATGATCATGTAAACTTTCTGTTGACGTTTCTTTAACCCATAAAAAATATTTTAAAGAGACGTTCGCATATGCGGGATGTGACGTTATCACGTAGGAAGTGGGGGGACGATATTGTAGCGGGGACCGAAATTGTAGCTACACGGTATCGTCTTCCACGGTTTTCCCATGATGCCTTTCTACACACTGATCTATTTAGCAAAAGCTGATTGGTCGCTTTAATTCAGAGTTGTAATTCTGCGTCTATGATGTTATGTCAAACGTAATCAACATCTGCGTATGCTCGGCTGGGCGGCAAAGCATTATGGGAGCTTGTTGAGAGTGGACACCTGAGAAGCTCCCATAATGCTTTGCCGCCCAGCCAAGCATACACTCTTATGCAAGGTTGAGTTTGAAAGTTCAAATAAATGTTTTTTTTAACCTTTAATAAGTTAGAAATTCGCAGATTCCTTTCATGCTTGGGGTTTTCGGAACGTAACCTTGTCAATAAACTGGAAACCACTGTATTTGAGTCTTGTTCTATGAAGGTTTCTGCATCGATAAATAGTGTCACTGGCCATGAGACTTTCCGTGTTCGTACACATGATATTTTTTAGTAAGATAAATTCGATCTCTGGTCAAGAGAACCGAAAAAAAGATGTACATTTTCAGAATATTCCTACTTCGAACTACTTCTACAGAAACAGGAAGTTCTTTGTCTTGTCATTTTTAGCTCTGTGGTTGGAATGAAGCTGGACTCACTGGTGACAGTTGCTGAGAGGAGATCATTGAACAAACTACTGTCCATCATGGATGATGACAGTCATCCTCTGAGCACTGTCATCAGTGAGCAGAGAAGCAGAATGAGTGCACGAATGCTCCTACCCAGGTGCAAAACAAATAGACTCAGGGACTCATTCATTCCTCGGGCTATTAAATTGTACAATTCTGAGTTTGGGGGCAGGAGTGGAGTGAGAGTATCTGGATGTTCTGTTCTATGTTAGTCTTTGTATCCTTTGTCTTTGTTGTTTTTCTTTGACCTATGTTCTTTGTCTTTATCTTTAGACTTAGATTGTGTCATCTTGTTCTTCCTCTTTATGTTCTTCTTATTATTTTATTTTTTATTTATTATTTTTTATTGTTTATGGAAAATTGCTGGCTATTGGTAAAAAACAATTTCGTCGTCTGAGGAAAAAAAACCAGGAGAGGAAATCCACGTTATTCCATTACATTCTGTCAAGGATTTTCAAGATCAAAGACTCTGAAGTCCACTATACCCGAGGCCACATGTTGACTGTATTCATTTGTGTTTTTAGTAGTAATAATTATATAATGAATTACATAATGAATTATATAATGAATTAGGGATCAATAAAGTTTTACCTTACCTTACCTTACCTTACCTTACCTATCTTTCCTCTGATCGCATTTACTAAAAACTTGTACGATATTGATAGTATTATTATCATAACGAAAAATCGTGTTTTGCAACACCAGAGTTACAACAGGAAATCAGTTCCTCAATTTTCATTTCCACAACGTCCTCCATCATCTCCCAAGATCAACATGCGACTGCGTGTATTATCAGAAATTCATACTGTCATAAGAAAGATTCTGATCTATTCAAAGCATGGTGTTGCAGACTGGTCTGGGGTCAGTAAATAACCCCCACGGGGTTTTACATGTGAAACACAGATTGCGTCTCTTGTAATTGTTGTGTTTCTCTGCAGCTCTTGTGGGTTCTGATGGCAGCAGCTTAGCAACATTCCTCGCTCACTGACAGCTGACAGCTAAGCCCCCCAGTTAATGACTAATCCCAACCTAATGCTCGCAGCACCATTGGCCGGAGCTAATTACACAAGCCCGGGCCCATGTGAGCCGGTTGGTTCGGCCCGGGAGTCGGGGGCGGAGGGAGGCCCAGGACCGCCACGGCGCTCGCCTCCGTGGCCAGGCACGGATTATTTTTCTGGCTCAACAACAGGCTGGAAAATGAGCAGAAACTTTTCTAAAATATTTCTGCTGGCAGAGACGACTGATAAATATCTTTGAGTAACTGAATAATACAACATGTATGTTGATATTAGATAGTATCTGCTTCAGATCACATCAGGCTTCATAGTACACAATACATTGTTTTGGTTTTACTTGTCAAAATCAAGATTTTCATCATGAAAAAATGGACTCAAGTTAAATAAACAATTACATTTAAATACTAATGATGGGGTTGATTCATGTAGCACCCTCTCAGTAGGTGGCGCTCTCAGTTGTGATAATGTGATGTTGCCATAGTTGTGGAAATGGACCTTAATGGAGTGCCATCTAGTGGTCTTCGAAAATAAGGACGCTGTCTACTGGAACATCATCGACTCATCAGTAGAAAATATGTGTGAAATGCTTTGGGAAATTATTTTTCTTTTCAACGAAGGCGTTTAATATTCCAGCTGACTTTTAATTATTTTCCACGCAGGTTTGAGAAAACAAAAGAAAAGTTATATTTACAAATTAGATTACAAAAATGTCTTTGCTTTTTCAGCACTTTACACCAAACTCTACCATTTATAGTCACACACTGACGGGAGTAGGCTGCGACGCAAGATTAAAATCGCCACAATCTAAATCACTCTACAGTCACAACTATGTTGACCATTATTATTAAATAATATTAACTATAGGGAGAAGCATGCTCCAAGGCATGTTCTGACAGTATTATTTTGGGGATTAATTTTGTTAATTGTAACAGACTGAGTACAATTTAATATCCATCATAACTATATTTATTAATGAATGTGTTCAATATAATTTCATTATCTCATTTCATACAACTCAACACACACAAAAAAAACTCAAGAATTGTATCGTTTCATGGACATGTTTTCTGACAATGAATCAAAATGAAAAAGTCTCGTCGAAAGCTTAATGACAAAACTATCCAACAATTGTCAAATCTTCATGGAACTAAAGAACACTAACAAAAACAATATTCCGTCCATAGAATAGAGGCTGGATACTGTCGAGGAGACAGTGTTTGGAGCTGGAATGTTGACGATATTAGGTTAAAAGAAAATAAGAAGAAAACAATAAGGTTCATGAATTAGCAGAATAAGACAGTTGTGACTAAAAAGGATGATCAAGGTGGAGGAAAAGCTACTGTCACTACTGATCTGAACATATTATTAATTTATATATAACCGTAAACGTATTTTAACATAAAATGTGAAAGAAAATAAAGTAATAATCATATGTAAAACATTATATTCTTTCAAAACTTCATCAATTTATCATGTATTTCCCCTCAAGATGAATAAAAAACAATATTTATATTTTGTAATTGTACGTTTTCAATCATAATTTCATCGTTTTTGAATAAAACTTTTATCCAGATGACTTCAGTAAAACACCTACACATATTATTGACAATCCTAAACAATAACACACTTTTATAATACACTTTGTTAATATCCTTATCGACACCATTCAACAATTCCTTGTTTTACTTTGACATCATGTTTGTTGTTTAGCATCTTAGCTTAGCATTGCTTATGCTGTGATTGCTGTATAAATCCATTTATACATTATAAATCCAAGATACAAGCAAAGTTTCTGCAACTCGTCAGATGAACGAGATTTGCTAACGTTTGTCCTCGACCACATGTCACACAGGAACAGTGAGCCTCTTGGTACCGACAACAATCCCTCGTCTTCTCCGACAGTGACGGAGGTGGGCGACGGAATTAAGACGAGGGTCACGCGGGTTGTTTTGACCCTCGAGGAGGGAGGGAAAAAGACGGGGAGAAGCTCGGACAATGGAGAGCAACAAAGGCTCGGCGAGGAGACTGGTTACCGTGGCGAGGGAGGGACGGGGCAGGAGGGGGGAGACGACAAGTCTGCTATAGGTTGTTACCATGTGACATCACTGCAGATGCAGAGGAACACACCCAGCATCACGAGAAACAAAGAAGCATGTCCACCACGGTGTCTCTACATCCGTCAAATCGTCCTCACGGATCTACACGATACATTCTCTGCAGAAGTTAAAAATAGAGGAAGAACCTATTCATTTATTCTGCTAAAATGTTAAACTTTCTTAAATCTATTTTTTTTTCAAATGGATCATTTTGAATATCTACAGCTTTTGCTCATAAACAGCAGGAACAGATTCTGACAAGGCTCTTGAACTATGTAAAGTAGTAGGGATTAAATATACTATATTTTTCTCCTATTCAATTATTGAAGGCTAATTTAGAATATTTACAGACTGGTTTTCTTCCTTAGATACGTCAACTTTTGGGAATATTCCATGTTAATTATTGTGGAGTTCACTCGCCTGTGAGGAATTAAATTTAAACAACAATATCTGGAGGTTCATCTGCTGACATTCTTTGTTAGAGATCTGTTTTTTTTGCTGCATTTTAACTGTAAAAAAATAAAATAACTCGACTTAACAGGCAGTATTTAGCCTTTGAGTTTTACATGTGTGGGTCAAAAAACACATTAAAAATGAGAATATGTAGAGTATGGTTTTTTTGTGCTGTTAAATAATGTTTTTCTGTTTTAATTCATCTTAAATATATGTATGAACTTGGATCCAATTGCATAAATCCATTGCATACTTCTTATAAATGTGTCTTTTTGAGCCATTTCTCGCTGCAAAAGTCAATATATGATAAACTTCCACAGGAGAAGGAGGGAACGCACAGGTTCGTGGAAATAAACACGAAAGATCTTCAAGAGTAAAAACATCAACCAGTGAATTCACGAGTGTTTCCTCCGTTCTATTTCGATTCCTCCAGAGTCACGCGACTGAAACCTCTTCCTCTACGACAAAGGAAAGTCTGACAGGTGTGTTTGCTCCGAGGGTCTCCGCCAGACTGTTGACACTGTAACACACACACGATCACGGCGGAGCCTGAAGGCACCGTCACATCCGACCACATCACTTTGGTTCACCGACACAGTGGCTCTGCGTCAACTGGTCGTTCGACTTGAGCTACAGTTTTTTTCTTCCCTCCAGAGAAGGTCAAGCTGCAGGTCTTAGTCTCTGATGCCTGGAGCAGCCACCGACACACTCGGCTGCAAGACGATGGGTTCTCATCCTACTTGGTGCTGCGATACACCAGGTCTTAAAATACATGAAAGTGACCTACTTCAGCTCCAGCTAACCTTCAGCAACCGCTAATGAAAAACATAATCATAATGTCATTAATTAGCTCAATAACCAATATTATTCTTATTAGTTTAATTCTAATAATGTACTGTCTATACATATCAAGTTCTTCTTAGCATTTGTAATTTGATATTGTCCAAAAAATTGGTGCAAAAAATGGGAGCGCATCATTTATATTATATGTATGTCTAGTTCATAGCAATTTCCCAATTTATATTGAATCTTTAAAGAAAGATGATATAAAAATAAACACTATTAAATCAACTTACTACTGAAGATCTACATGATATTCATCTTGTTTTTCTGTCCACAAATTAATATCTGTATCTGTATCGGAATAATGTTTCATAGCCTATACACCATACCTGGGCAAAGTTCATTCCTTTGTGTGGCCCTTTGACTGTATTCATGCGGCCCTCACGAGGTCAGAGTAGAACATAGACATTCTTTCCGACAGCTTACAATTTAATATAGCATTTATTATTGTATTAACTTTAAATATACAGTATATATACATTTTTTTCATTTCTGATATTTTTGGTTTTTACTTTTATAAAGAAATTTCTTGCCCATCGAAATGATTGACATCAAATTTAGTTTATTTTACATAAAAAGGTTTATAAATGTGTTTTGACATAGCCAGGTTTATTTTATGCTGATATTTCTTTCTTTACTATTTTTACTTGCTTTGTTCTTTCAAAGTTTTTTTTCTGTCATATTTTATTCCTTCTTTACTTCCTTCTCCTTTGGATTGACGGCCCCTCACAACAGTCACAGTATATAATGTGGCCCCTGAGGAAATGTAATTGCCCACCCCTGCTATACACTATGGCATCATCTGCATAGAGCTTCAACATGGTGACAACTGTACTGCAGTAGTGTTCGACCTTTTGATCCGGGTAGAAGGGCGGGAAATTAGGGGTTTGTTCATGGGATTTTTCCTCATTTTATTAAGGTAAGGTAAAACTTTATTGATTGAAATTGTTTATTCCTCCTCCTCATTATCAGTATTTAGACCTTTTTACTGTATTTTATTGTTATTTCTATTGTTTTCTCACCTTCAATTTGTGTTATCTTTCCACTCGACTGAATATTTAAAGTTGACTTGTATGTGCAATGTTGCTTTGTATGAATATTTATGTTAAAATCAATTTAAAAACAATGTAATAAAATTCAATTACAACTTAAGCTCTTTATTCTCTATATCTTTTTGGTTTTGTTTTCTTGGCGGCTCTTCCCAGCAGTCGCTGCAAATAATGCGTCCATTTAGTAAATATAATCGCAGAGCCGTAACATTTCAAATGTATTCTATTTTGATTTCAAATTGTATTATTAGGACAACTATTACATAAGTTACAGAAGCACACACTCACTTCACAAAGTGTGAAAAAGTTCACTTATCCCAAATAAATAACACAAATAAGTCAAATTTGGTCCAGTTTGAGGGAGGAAATTCCGTCTTTTCTAAAGTGCAAGTGTGGTTGCTAAGAGCTCACCTCACTTGTACAGCGAGAGTCAGTTTGAGCGACTGACACCTGCCCTACTTTTCCCTCCGCCAACTGGCTCAAGCCTCGTCACCGCCAGCCCTGGATGAAACTTAAACGGCTACTCACGATGTAATGTGGGCTCCTCAGGTATGAAAACATGATCCAAGAAAGATCCTGCTGGAGAGGTGGACCGGAGCAGGAAGCATCTACTGCGAGTGGCTTGTCGTCGCACCGAGGAGGCCTCAGTGGCCGATTAGAGGATCTTAACAGATCTATTTAGAGCTCTGGAGCGAAGCCGTAAATACCAGCTCTCATTAGCGCGACCCATTCGTACGGAGCGCTCGTAAAAAAAAGACATGAAATACAGTCGGATGAAGGGGAAGGGAGGAGAGGAGAGGTTCTGCCCGACGGGTGGCTGGTGTCAGAGTTCAGCCGGCAGGCCGTGAAAAAGGTCAGAGTTCCTGATCCCGAGCTGCTGAAGTCTGCGGTTCACACGCCGCGGTCTGAACATTACCGTTGAACAAAGACACAAGCTCAACGGCTTACCTAAAAAAAAAAAGAAATTGCGCTCCAGGAAAAACAACAACAATCGTGGTGAATTATTTTTCATCGTGCGGGAGATTATGGCGATGAGATTAACGTGGTTCGTGTCCAGCTGTGTGTGCAAACATCACAGATTATACCCGTCGCTGCGTAGAACCTCGCTGTCCATCAAGAGATCAAGCTTGTGAATGAAGCCGGGAGGAGAGTTCCTTGGCACTCATGAAGTTTTAATATAGTCAAGTGTGATGCTGAAAAGTGGTTTAATATGAAGTGAGAAATCCATTTGAAAAGACCGTCTCTCGCACGGAAAACCGACCGTAAATCCAGCTTGAGTGATGGAAATTAATCAGCGTAACCGAAGGCACCAACCTGAGGCATCATCATCATTTCTGACCAAACTGGAGAAAAAAAAGACCAATTAAATAAAAAGATAACTTCTATAATTGAAATGTAGTTTTTGACTCCCACCACTGCCCTATTTCCAAAAATCGGGGTCTTCCTCTACGGCAGCTCAAGTCCACAGAGTCTTTTAACATAAATCAATCCAGGATGATTGACGGTTCGCCAGCGATCTCCGAACATAAGGAAGAGCAAGGAAGTACTTTTTGGCTGTGATGGGCAAAACCTTTATCACCACAAAAGGAAAAATAAAAGGGTGCATTCATGTACAAAGAGCTGGGATACACCTGGACGTCACCCCAGACTGACCAGCAGAAGAGGTGATGGAGACGAGGACCAGGAAGACATGATTGACATCTCACACCTTCTTTTATGCCAGTGATGGACATTCAGTCAGACTCAAGCAGGAACATTTCTGACAGTCTTTTAAGTTAAAATGTCATTTTTAATGTCTTCATTTTGTATAGTTCAATATCACAATTCAAGTTTTCAAATGTTAATATATACTTATACTATCCAAATATTAAATGCCTATTATACCTTTATTTATTTCAGATTTATTGATGACACCAAGAAAAAAGAAAAATTAAAATGCCATCTCCATTTTTTTTTGTTATTTAAACTGTTGTTTCACATTGAAAAACTAAAGGATTAGGATATTAAAAATGTAACTTCTCCACAAAATCGTTCTCACCATCGAAATAAAAGAGTCAATGAACCCATGTATTAGCTGGAAAGAAAAGACGTAGGCTCTAGATTCAAACACATTTTAAATCAGAGTCGCTCCCCGGATGACTGTGGAGCTGTGAATTAGTGACAATGACTCGCTGTGTGAAAGTCGGCGTGATTGACGTGTTTGATCGGCGTGTGCAAATCAGGAAGCTGATGTCATGATGTTCACATCCCAACTGAAGGATCCTCCTCAGCAGCATGTGACCCAGATAGCAACATCACCACCCTGGAGCTTCAAGTGGAATAACTCCACACCTCTGTCTCTCTCTCCGCCTCCACACTTTAAACGCCGCTCTCAACCCTTCCACTCCCAGAAGTTTAGAAGCAACTTCCATCGATACAAAACATCCTTTGCTGTGTGTTCATGATCAGGAAGTCTCAAATCAAGAGGAATAAAACATGAGGACGACAAAGGATGTGTTTGGCAAAAGAAAAGCTCGGTGAACATTTTCCATCTTCAAGGACTTTACCTCGATGTCCTGCTGTGACTTTTGACTTCCAAAGGGAGTCACTTCCTGTAGTTATTGTGGTACTATCGTTTTTACATTTGGCCTCCGAGCCTAACTTTTTTTTTCCATCTTTGTGAATATTTCACTGGTCATGTTAATGAAGCTGAAGTAAACAACGTCAAGAGAATTTCTCCCGACGTCAATCAACTCCAAAGATCACCTCCAGCGACCAACAAACATTCTGATAACAAATAGGTCAACTGTGAGAGACGGAGAGAGAGACAGAGATACGTTAACAATTAACAATAAGTCGTTCATCCAATTCTACAGATTACTTGGCCTTTAAATGACTTTTGGTATTTTTGTTTTCTTTTATCACGTTAGAAGAGAGAGAGAGATATTTTAACAGTAAAATAAATGTTCCACCTGTAAGTTACACTTGTCAACTGCTTCATCAATATTAACTTCAATTAGAAGTAATTATTAATTACCAGTAACTTGTTAATTTCACCTCAGAATGAGTTTGGTTAGCACCGATCCTCCCTAAAAATATATTCTATTGATACCAATAAGAAATCCATTATAGTATGTATCTACCTATGGATAACTGAGGGATGGGTATTGATCGTTCTATGTAAAAAAAAAAACTAAAAAAAACTTAGTATATCAAGGAGCTAAATATAAAAATACATTTAACTAGAATTTGGTTTAAAGAACTATCCATTTTCTTAGCAAGAATTACCTCAAAATTATTTCATTTCAATTTACAAAGACATTAAACATGC
This sequence comes from Callionymus lyra, assembly GCF_982586985.1. Taxonomy (NCBI): domain Eukaryota; kingdom Metazoa; phylum Chordata; class Actinopteri; order Syngnathiformes; family Callionymidae; genus Callionymus; species Callionymus lyra. Next base: position 10,732,929 of record NC_141821.1, read on the forward strand.
TTTATGCAATTGAATTTATTCGCAGCTCATCACAGTTTTAATATATCAACAATACATTTCTAGGACAAATATATTAGAGAAAACGCTAAAGAGGAAAATATGGACCTGATTATTCAGAGTAGAGGTTGAACAACACATCCATGAAGTCATTCCTACAGGAAGCCAGTGGCTCAAGCTCTGAAGAACCGGACAGTTCAGCAATACTTGTCAACGTCGGTCAAACTAATATCGAAACCAATTGGAGCCCACTGGGCTGTGTAGGGTGCCAGGGTTATTCCCACCACTTAGGAAGTTCAACAGTCATGTTCAAAAATGTCATACCCCCAATATGAGTGAAAAAACGCACCGAAAGTAAACTTTGGTTAAACAGTTTGAAGCCACAGACCATTCTAAGAAGACGGGAGTTTCCAAATACAAATGAAACACCTTTAATGGTTGTATCTTGTATCTGTGACAAAGGTCCCGTCAACGGTAGTTGCTTTCATGTTGATGTGAAGAGAGATTTATTTTTAACAAGTGAATAATAATGAGCCGGAAAAGAAATCGAAAACACTTGCCTCCAGCTTTAGGCAGCGGAAGAGTTTCTTGGCTTGTTACTCACTTCTGAAATGAATTCTACTGTAAGAAAAATACCTTGTAATCTAGAAACACAGATTGCATCTAAATGGAGTCGCTTGCTTGAGAACCGTCTAGATCGGCAGTTAGCTCGATGGACTGCTGACTAGATGACTAAATGGATAGCTAGTTATTGAGATTTGCAGCTATATATATATACAGCATATATATATATATATATACAGTAGAATTCATTTCAGAAGTATATATATATATATATATATATATATATACATGTGTTATCAGTTTTATATGTGTTATCAGTTTTATCTTGCCCTTTAAAGTATATACTTTATTGAGTATTGTTTTGATTGTTTAAGCGCTTTGTGACCCTGGTCTGGAAAAGCGCTATGCAAATAAAAATTACTTACTTACTTACTATATAGATAACTAGAAAGGGATGGAATAATAGATTGATGGACGACAGGCTAGATTGATAGCTCGCTTGATAGATTCGTAGCTAGAAAACGAGATGAATTGAATAGATTTATTTAACTAGTACAAAGTTAGAAAATGCTATTTCCAGTTATAATTTTGGTCATTTGGCCATAAGTTTTTGAAAACATACATTTAGTTCAAAATAAACGAAAATAGTCAAAGTTATTCTGTGTTTGCACCTTGCAAACGGTGAACATGCTCTTCATTAACATCCAGCCTCATTCTGTGATACAAACACTGGACCAAAAAAAGAAAGAAAAGGATTACAAGTAATACAACCACTAACACATGAGTAGCTTTATTACACCAGAAGTATTGGTAATAATGAAGTGGTTGAAAAGACAACCAACAAAACAGTCAATCCCAGGTTTTAACTTTGTAGACTTCTTGAGAACCGCAAGACACAATTTTGTGGTACAACGGGCACAGAAAAGTTTCAATAATACGCTTAAAACAATTCAAGGTTTTGAAGAGATCTACGGGTACTTCGAGAACTGGAGGGTATACTTTTGTATACACAACATCCCATTTTGGATTCGTCAAGGACCCACTGCTTCAACTAAAAGTCATAAGCTTGTTCAAAGATATTAGTTGATACACAAGTTTCAGTTGCATCGTCCCCTCTAGTGACTACTTATAAAATAGTTATCAACCCTCCGTGTACTAGAATGGCTGCCAAGTGGGTTTGTTGGTGAATTGGAGGCCAACAAGGTAACAGTTGCAGCAAAAAACAGATTGCTGGGAGTGTTGGGTGAAGCGGCAGACGGTGCGAGGGCATCCGAGCCGACAGCAGGACCCCCCGCTGTGGGGGCTGCCACATTCACAGCTCATCCATAACGAGGAAATGGAATTACCACATGCAAACAGGGAGAGAGGAGGGAAGAAAAAAAAAAAACGAGAGCTCAGCAGGAAGCTTGGAAGACTCAACAAGGCTCGGCATGAGGAGATTGCGGAAGTAAATTCCATCTTTGATATCGTAAACGTTGATTTTAATTCAGTTTATTTTTCTAGAACAAGAGTCATTTGCCGTAACTTTGTTAAGGCTTCAGTTGCAATTACATTTCCTGACTATGAAAGCATGTAGACGTGGTAAACCTTTGCCAATGAGCTCATTTGAAAACCACTTCCACGACTATTGTGATCACAACAGAAACTACTCGTCTGTCTGACCTACAAACTCTCAAACATTGTTCCATTGCTGTGTTTTACCTTCAAGTCAAGTTTTCCTTCTTTTGCTAGTTGTGAACGGATTCTTAAAAACATTCTTATATGCAGATTGAACTATTACCACTGAACTTTCATTATCAGTTTCTCGTATAGGACTAGGTATCTTTCCATGTAGACACTGCTACCAATAATGATACTTTCACTTCGATAAAGGTTCCTAAACAATACAGTTCATCTTGTAAGAAAACAAAACAAAAAAACTACATATAGTTTAAATCTGAAGTTACATTTTTCAGCTTTGATCACTTTCAACTCCAAGCTGCTATCTTACAGGTAAAATAGGTAAAAACGATTTTTATATATACTGTATATTAATATATACTTATCTAAATACTATAGTCAGTAAGTAAGTAAGTAAGTAAAGTAAAGGTTATTTGTAAAGTGCCTTTCTAGACCAGGGTCACAAAGCGCTTTGACAAACAAAACAATAGACAGTTAAAATATATGCTTTAAAAGATCAAGACACATAAGACCAACACAGGAGTCTCAGAAAATCAGGGAAAAGCCTGAACAAATAAAAGATCTTAAGTCTTAAGATGTTTCTTGAAGGAGTCAGTAGATCATCACACAGAGGGAGAGGAAGATCGTTCCAGTCTGGATCAGATCACTGATGGAAGGTCTGACCATGAATAGCTCTGAAAGTAAGAACCAGAATTTTAAAGTTGATCCTGAAAGAAACTGGCAGCCAATGAAGACTTTTAAGGATCGGAGAAATGTGAGTTCTTCTACTAGAGCAGGTCAGATTTTTTTTATATTTACTGCAGGCGAGACAGCTCCTTCTTGTTTAGACACAAAGATAGACTGTTACAATAGTCTAGACAAAAATACACAAACACATGGATTATAAGGTCCAGATCATGTTGTGACAGCATTTCCCTAAATTTAGAGATTTTTCTCAGTTGAAGGAAACAGTTTCTGGTCAGCTATAGCTGAGCTGCAATCTTTACAACAATACAAGACTAAGTTTCTGAAATGAACCATTTCCTGCATCACACAATCACAACACATCTATACACTACTAGATTCTTCAACCCTCACTGGCGTGAAGACAAACATCATGGTCATGATATATGTGCGTAACCACAAAACGTCAAAGGTAACCACTAGGGTGTAAGAAAATATCGATATATCTCAATATTTTTATTCCAGAAGCTATATCGATATTCAATGTATCGATGTTTTGAAAAAACAAACTATATTTGTGCCTGCAGTGTTGCTGTGTGCAGATGTTTGAAGGTGAAATCCGTCCACAGGATTCAACACCACTCATTTTATTAAGTATCTAGAGAAGCATCACGACACAGAATATGAGCAGAAGAAACAAGAAAGGAGAATAAAAAAAAACAGTTAACGTTGCCGTTCTGTAGAGACGAGAGAAACCTTCAGTCGACGAATGAGAGTCAACAATAACAAACGTACTGGTGAGTATTAATGTTCTCTTCATCATTGGAAACTTTCTCAATTCAATAAATAGAGAGTTTGTGTTTAACTCTGGTTAAATAGAGACTGACAGAGTCCCGTGTGTGTGACGTCTGCGCTAAATTTAAACATCACAAACTTCAGGACGATCGATAATACGCACAAAAATACATTAAACAATACATTTTAGTCATAACACCGTTAAATGCTTTAATAACTAACTTTTGAATTGTGTAAATCACAGATCAAATAGGGTTTTTTCCCATAAAAATAGAATTAATTAAAGTAAAATGTTATTTCAAAGGTTAAATATATATTTAAAGCTGGTGTTTGGACAAATGTTTGCTTTAAAACGATGTTTAAAGCAAAGAAAATTGCACTTTGTTGTTCATATAAGTGCATAACATGCCTGTCTGAGATGTTTTGTAGACGGAATAATAGAAGACATGAAAGATGGTTGCCACGTTGCCAAGCATGACGCATGACAGTCCAGTGTCTGTGAGGAGCATTGTGTCCGCCTGCACGGGTCACGGGTCACAGAGTCTGCTGCCCCCCCCCCCCCCCCCCTGGCCACGCCCACCTTCCTATTTCTATCCAGAGAAAAGTTCCAGTAGCACTGAAAGCTCATTGTTGTGATGGTCACTGGCAGAGAGAGGGGCTGCCTTGTCATCCACACTGGCCCGGTCACATGCCGGTGGTCTCTAGAGAAATGAAGTGCACCATCAGCTGGCCACTCAAAACATGACCACACACTGAACCCTCCATCGTCTAGCACTCGCACACAAGTTCACTCGGAGCTCAACGTGACAAACCGGCGGACGAAGAAGCAGGTAAATAATCCAGCAGACCGGACCTCACACACGGGCTCACTTTCCCAAGCTCCAAGTGTTGGTTTTGTTCCGTCCTCCCCGTGACCCGTGCGAGGTATAAATTGATCATCACAGGACCCGCTTCTGTGGAAGGCAATTGAATTTTCCTAAATTAGCCGGAACAAGTCGTCGCTGTGTTGGACGAAGGCCAGCGTGAATCTAGCAGAAGATAACTAGATACTGTTACAGCCATTAGGTGATATTACCCAATCCAAGCCCGGGAGGCTCCTCTTGTTACTCACCTGAGGGTTCAACTCCGATGTCATTGACCCAGTTATTGACCCGGCTGTGAACGTGCCGCTCTGACGGCGTTCGAACCACCACAAGTACGGAACACACGTTAAAAGTGTGGTTTTAGAGCGACAGTAGGAAGTCGGTGCACGAACCATCACTCAACAGTCAGATGCAGAAGTATTTTTAACGATACTTACATGATTTTTGACAGAATTCCTAGGTAAAGTTATTTAAAATATTACTTTATTAAGAAGTATCACAAGATCTGACTTATATGGATGGATGTTGAATTAAAGGCTTACTATGAAGTGATGAAAAAGTTGAGGGTCATTTTCATTTTTTTGTTTAAAAAGAAAATATATTTATTTTTCTTTCAATTAAGCAACTTTCAAATACATTTTACAACACATAACCTTCAAAAATATTATGGCCTACCTATTAATATTAACACATTTATTATATTCTGTTTTAACCAACACTGTATCAGACATAAGAAATGTTTATAATCTAATTTCCTGTCATGAAAAATTAACTTGAAATTGTTATTTAATTGGTGATTTTACTCTTTAAATTATATAAAAGCATCAAGTGTTACAGGCGTATATTTCCCCCTTTAGAATGTCTTGCACCACTTTTGACTAGCTAAGCTAACACGTTTATTTCAATATTATTAATTTAATATTAACTTACATTTGTAATCATAATGTTTTCTTAAATTATTTAGTATACAGTTAATAAGGTGAAATATATAAACTATATAGATATGAGATATGTTATCCGCTGTCTGTGATTTCAGTCTAATAAAATTATTATAGCCATCAAACTAATATTATTATCATTATTATTGGAAAGAAAACAGTAGTATCAAAGACCCTTTTTTTGAAAGATTTTATTTTTTATTACATTTTCAAGAGCTCATGAAATGGATCGGACGCAAATCAGATTCACAGAAAAGCACCTGCTGTTCGGTATAAAGTGTGTGTAAAAATACCACGTGTTCCATTATCCTAAAGTGTGTGTGAAATATTCCACATTAAGCAAAACACTTTGATCAGACGGTGAAAATGCCTCTCGCTCTTCTTCAGCTTCACTTTAATGACGCGCCGACTGAACGAAGCTCCTCCACGTGAAGAGGCTTTCATCTTCGTGTTTTGAAACCCCAAAATAGTGTTACTGTGGTTACCAAAACAAACTCGGATCAGAGGATGACGGCAGGAGAAAGCAGACAGCGGACGGATGTCGTTCCGACGTCGTTTTAATTCAAATGAGCATTAGCTAATTAATAAATGATCCGACTCTTATAGAGATGCATTTTTACAATCATCTCCTGGCGGGAGGCAACAAAGACCATTGACCCATATACTGAAGAAAATTGCTATTGAGGTATTAAAAAAAATAAAAATGGGAGGGAATTTTCAACCAATTCTCGTAAAAGTGTGACCAGCTGTTACCAGTGAAAGCTGTCGGGTGGCCACTGAGGTATTCTGTCATGTATATTAGAGAAAAACATGTATATTATTGGTCACTTATGGAAGAAATGGGTCAAACAGTTGTTAAAATAAGTGCTCGCTTCCAAAAACACAACAGTTCAATCACTTAATGTGCTTGAAAACAAGTCTTGAGAAAATTAAGCCACACTCAATAGTTCCTCACTATATACGTTTTTTTAAAACAGCAGTGTAACAGGGAGGCACCAATTACCTCATTCAACTTACTTATGGTGCCAACTAAACAGAATTCCCATGATACCTTGCTACACGTTTTATAGTGAAGGCTGATTGGTCGCTACAGTACTGTATTTTTAAAATCTACGTCTATGTTTTCCACGTCAAAAGTCATTGACGGCTGCGATTGGTTGGCTGGGCGGCAAAGCATTGTGATGAGATGTTGAGGTTGACGTTTACCGGGAGGGGGTTGTTTAGAGGGATACCACCTCTTATACAATTTTGAGATCGCAAATATATCAAAATTATAAAATATCAAATACGTGTTGTTAATTTAGACTTGTTTTATTGTCAATCTAGTTTATTATGTCTTTTTTAAGGGTATAAACTGTAAGAATGTGGAACATTTTAATGTTTTTTTATTGGTTTATAACTAATGGGATACGAGGCCTCAACAATTGAATTATTTGACATTTGTAAATTAAAGACCCCTAAATTGTTTGTTAAAGTTCTTTAAACGCGGGACTGTTTTTCACAACGTTACCATGCAACAATCGCTCAACTGTTTTTTGGGGGTCCACACAAAAATACGTATCTCCTTTAGTTTCTTTTCAATATGATCGTTTACAAAAGAACCCATTTTAAAATGGTCACAACACAATGTCGATACACAACCACAATCTAATAACATGGCTTCAATATTGGGGGAGGGGACACCGTTTACAACAACGATTTATCATGTTGTTTTTTTTTTTTATTCCAATCATAATGAGGGTCATCCCCCAAATGCACGGAGCAGGTTGTTCTACCAAATTAAAAAGCTGGAAGTTGCAGTGGGATGAACAGGAGTTTGGGGGTAGACTGGGGGGGCTTAACCCAGGAATGTACTGTACACAACCCCTTAATCCTGAAATGTAAGAAGATTGAATTCTGGTATGTGTGTGTGTGTGTGTGTGTGTGTGTGTGTGTGTGTGTGTGTGTGTGTGTGTGTGTGTGTGTGTGTGTGTGTGTGTGTGTTGGAGGAGGGGGGCCGGTCTGTCCAGGGCTCAGGCCGACCTGTAAGCCCCTCTCTGTCCCGGAGTCGCTGGTGCGTGAAGGCGATTCAGTGAACACTTTTTCAATGATTATGGCACAGTCCGTCTGCGTGATTTAAGCGTGATTTAAGCGTGTAGCGACGTCTCTCGTCCGACCTCTCGACACCAACAGCAGCAGCAGCAGCAGCAGCAGCACGTTCATCCACGACACTAACGTACACATGATGTTGAATCCAGGGCCGACGGTCGCTCATCATCTCCGATGTAAAAACACAGGTTAATGGCCGACTGCAGGTGTCGGATCCCTCGATTATGACCACTCATGCGCTTCGTTTGGAATGAAAGGCTGATCACGTAACAATCATTCAAGTCCAGTGTGTGTGTGTGTGTGTGTGTGTGTGTGTGTGTGTGTGTGTGTGTGTCTGTGGGGTGGTTTGTCACAAACCGTGCCGAGCCGTTGTAATTAGAAACATTAGACGATGTCGCCCTAATCAGGAAGCGAACCCGAGCCAAAGAGAAGATGGCCGACACAAACAAAACACCAGTTGAATTATTCAAAGTGAATCAATGGAAAGTTCACTCGAGTTTTTTTTCCCCTCCGATATAACAGAATCAACAGATGGCAAAGAAGAAAAAAAAACACGAGTTCACTTTGTGTCAGTGTCGCCTCAGGTCGTTTTCTGCCGCTCATTAAAGCGACGGACTGGATTGAATCCCAGTTACCCAGGGAAATAAGGCAAGGGACACCCTGGACAGCTCGCCAGCCCTTCTCAGTTCAGACGTGCATTGAAACTATCCAGCCTTACAGCCGGGGATCACAGCAAGAGGCCGTTAACACTGTCTGGTTCTGCTCGAGGTTTCTGCCTTCTAAAAATAATATTTTCATCACCACTGTCATTCTCTCATGGTTGATCCGCTGGGATCTGTTATTTCTTTTCTCCAATATAGTCTTACTTAACCTGTAAAGTGTCTTTAGATAACTTGGTTAAGTGTCGGATAACTTTGTTACGACACTTTAAATACAATTTAAAGGAAGGGGTGTGGGGGGAGGGGCGTGGTTCTGACATATTCCTAATCCTCTTATATGCATTTTTAGTTAAGTATATTTATAAAGAACTTTGGACAAATCTTCGACTATTTATTTTTCTTTCAACATAAATACTCACTCAAAGGACAAACAAAGTAAAATAAAGTTGAGTTAAACTGTTGATAAATAACAGACACGATTATACAGTAAAGTAAAATATTGTGTTAAATGTCAAAACATTTCAATTCGATCCACATCAATAATCTGACCTTTGACCTAATAAGGGTCGCATAAATACCGACCAAACTTCCACCCAGGTCTGACCTGGTCATTTCTGCATGCACAGTGGGAGGAAAGCGGAGTGCCTGGAGGAAATTCTGGTCTTCTGAAGAAGACAAACCAGATTAAGCACGAAGGTCATGAGTCACTTCGGGCCTGTCCGTCTTATTATCGGACCCCAATAAAACCGTCAATCAAACGCAAGGACACCGAGCAACTGCTGGCCTTGGATCCGTTCATGGCGTGCAACAGAGAATGCGGATGTGTCAACCCTCCACGCACCGTGTACCCTTAAGAATTAAGTGGAAGACCCCCTGCTGAGTCATCCATGCATAATTATATTCGTCCGTGTTAAAACGGGGATTTGTTCTTTTCCAGCGACAGATTTGCTCGTCCCACGCGGCATGTGATGTTGAGATCATGACTCCGCTTTTATTCAATGACATTTCCTGAACGAGACGTTGTGGCAGCCGCACGTGAGAGCGCTTTTATCTCCCAGATTGTGAGCGCGTCGCTGTGATTCATACGACGCAGACAATACTTGCCCTTCAACGCTTGAAGTCGCCCACGCCTCGACACATCCACCAGCCCGCCCACACCTGCGACTAGAAACAGCTGTACCCTCAGGAGGGAGACGCGCAGAGTTCGGGAAATAACAGATTGTCTATCAAATACAGGTTTTTAAAATTGTTTCCCTTTTGATTGATGGGATCAGAGGCCGATCACAGCCGCCACGCTCGTGTCAAAAACTAGGGAAGGACTAACAGAAACTACAATGGCTGGATTCTTTTTTTTACAGGGGTTTGTAACCAAATAGACATCTTGAACTTTTGGTCATCAGTTAGTGATCAGTAGGCGAAAGTATCCATTTGCATCCTATAAATAAAAAATAAATCAAGTTTCATCCTTCTTTTAGTCGTAAACCACTGGCAAAGATACTCGGGAGGTTGTCAAACATATCTTTTTTATCCCACATTGTACCAAGGTCTCAGACTTGGAGGAGCTGATGCTCATACCGGGCCTAGATTGCGAGTCTATGGCTAAGCAAAAAAAAAAATGAATGGGTGAATCCCACACAGAACACATATAGCTAGAAAAGCACCGCTAGAGTACATACCTCTGTCAAGGGGCTAATTTACCAACTCCTTTTAAAAACACAGCAAATCGATAAAACATCCTCAGATGAATTTATGCTGGCTCAAAGTAAAAACCAATGATTTTCTTAAAATAGCTTTTTTTAAAACAGTAATAACTAGACAGTAGTTGATGTTAATTTGCAGCATAGTTGACATATACAAGTAGTAATAGTATGGGTGTGTATCAAGAATCTGCTGATACGATGGGCATACAATATATATTGTGATACTGTAGGAAGTATTTTCCGAGTACTTGATTTAAGCATTGCTAAATTTACACACTACATAAGTTTGGATGAATTAGAAACAATTTTTATATGTTTTGAAACCAAAATATCTCCAAATGCCAGCTTTCAAAAGCGCTGGAGTCAGTTGTATCCTCTAGTCCTCAGTCATTGATTTTTTTTTAAATGTATCCAGTGCAGTATAGCATCGATATGCTAAAGTATATGGATATTCAAGTCTATAGATATACACTTTTAACGTTACTACCCTAAGTAAAACCCTGAATAAAATGTGAATAGATAACACAACACAACTGAAAGTTCTATTAAAATACGATCAGACCGTATTAGTTATTTTACTATATATTATCAGATTATAATAACCTTGGGAGATTGAATAAAATATGTGTGATCATGATTTAAACAAATAAAAAAGAGCCAAGTATTTGATTTTGTTCAGATGAAAACATCAAAACAATTGATGAATATTTTCGAGCGTTCAGGACCGTCCTCCCTCTGTTTACCATGTTGTTGCTGCAGCCATGCGCATCCATCCCTCGCACAGAGATGAACATTGTTCTCCAGACTATGATCGCGGCCCACTGAGAGTTTGAGTGGAAGCATAGTTTAACCTGTCTGCTCATCCACAAGAAGAGGCCGCTCGGGGGGGAGAAGACGAGCAGCTGCTCAAAAGGCTCCGGACACAGTCAGTACCACGCTTATGTAACGGGGCACGAGAGCACGAGGCATCTTCGCTTGTGTTCAGACGCTCAGTGTGGGGGGGCGGGGGGTGAAAAATAAATCACAGGTACATTCATGAGGTCAAGAAATAAACAGACGGCCACGGAGCTACAAATAGTTTCTTGGTCAAAAACAATCCAAGGAGAACTGAAAGTAGACTTTCAGAAATAGATAAGGAACATGACACTGATGTTATTCTTCCTTTGTTTAGACTGTGCCTAACACTGTGTGTGTGTGTGTGTGTGTGTGTGTGTGTGTGTGTGTGTGTGTGTGTGTGTGTGTGTGTGTGTGTGTGTGTGTGTGTGTGTGTGTGTGTGTGTGTGTGTGTGTGTGTGTGTGTGTGTGTGTAGTCACTGCTAATCTCACAATTATGACTCCAGCAGGACATTAAAAAACCCTAAAAAGATCCTTTAAAATGTGTGTTCCTGTTCTGACTAACAAAAACAGGGATCTTTAAGCACATAAAACTGATATTTTCACTGTTAAAAAGTTTCTACTTAACTGCTGGATATATAAAGTCTTTCTAGGCTCAAATATCTTTCCACATCAAAACACTTTATTTGAAAGTATGCCAGAGGACAGTACACAGCTGGCTTCAGCTGCATTTAAAGCTGATTTTTGGAAATATGTTGTCCTTTAGTTCTGTGAATTTTACTGACATCTTGTGATTGTTTCCCCTTTTTTGGTTTGAATTAAGAGTCACATTAAAAAACATTACAAGTATTATGCAAGTATATAGAGATAAATCGAAATATTTTTATTATATATTGAAATATATCGTGAGCCGACTACATCGTATTGAAATATATCGTGAGCTGACTACATCGTATTGAAATATATCGTGAGCCGACTACATCGTATTGAAATATATCGTGAGCCGACTACATCGTATTGAAATAAATCGTGAGCCGACTACATCGTATTGAAATATATCGTGAGCCGACTACATCGTATTGAAATATATCTTGAGCTGACTACATCGTATTGAAATATATCGTGAGCCGACTACATCATATTGAAATAAATCGTGAGCCGACTACATCGTATTGAAATATATCGTGAGCCAACTACATCGTATTGAAATATATTGTGAGCCAACTACATCGTATTGAAATATATCGTGAGCCGACTTCATCGTATTGAAATATATCGTGAGCCGACTACATCGTATTGAAATATATCGTGAGCCGACTACATCGTATTGAAATATATCGTGAGCCGACTACATCGTATTGAAATATATCGTGAGCCGACTACATCGTATTGAAATATATCGTGAGCCGACTACATCGTATTGAAATATATCGTGAGCCGACTACATCGTATTGAAATATATCGTGAGCCGACTACATCGTATTGAAATATATCGTGAGCCAACTACATCGTATTGAAATAAATCGTGAGCCGACTTCATCGTATTGAAATATATCGTGAGCCGACTACATCGTATTGAAATATATCGTGATCCGACTACATCGTATTGAAATATATCGTGAGCCGACTACATCGTACTGAAATATATCGTAAGCGAACTATATAATATTGAAATATATCGTAAACTGACTACATCGTATTGAAATATATCGTGATCTGACTACATCGTATTGAAATATATCGTAAACTGACTACATCGTATTGAACTATATCGTAAACTGACTACATCGTATTGAAATATATCGTAAACTGACTACATTGTATTGAAATAAATTGTGAGCGGCATCTATTGTACTGAATCTGAATATTGTTAGCTGAAAATATCGCATCGTTTTTCAGCTGAGGTGGTGCATCACTATCATTAACTTTTCTTAATGAATCCTCTCTTATCTAAGAGCCACATCAAGACTAAATGTAAACATTAAAAACAACGTATAATGAGACGTTGTGGATGTGAATATACGTGAAGCCTGAGGAGTGTTTTATGTACGAAGTCCTTCTACTCGTCGTCGTGCGAGGACCAGAAGTGTCGGCCAGCGTTAACCACGATGCATCTCACTCCTTCTCTCACTCCTTCACTCACTCCCCGAAGGAACAGGTGCATAAGGTCGCTCCGAGAGGAAGCAGAAGAGACGAAAGGCGAGTCGCCGACGGCGACCAGACAGAGAAAGCGAGGAAGTGGAAAGAATGTGGTCACGAGGGCGTGCAGACGGTGGCGGATGCACGTTTTGCACAGATTTCTATTAGATCACTGAACAGTCTGCTGCTTGACTTTTGAGAGGACGCTAGGACTTTCATTGACTTCATGTGTGTGTGCGTGTGTGTGTGTGTGTGTGTAGGCACCGAGCTCAGGAATGTTAGGCACGCGGTAGGAAAAATAAGCAGGGGCCTCTCGGCGAGCCGGGTCGGGAGTCGGACTCTCGGTGCGGGTCCAGGTGACACGTGGTAAACAGACGAGATGTTAACGCTCGCCAGCGGCCCTCGTGTTCATTTGTGCTGCTATTTTTACCGCGGTTATGTAACAAGACATTCTTCGGCAGGAGATTTTCGAGATGTGATGCAAAAAGAAAAGCATATTTCTACAATGACGACGATCCATCCTCAACTATTGACACCTTCAGTCGACGCCGTTGACGTCGGTCTTGCCTCGTCAGCCACCGACGGGTCTCTTCCTTCCCCTTTAAACCCTCAAACAGGAAGTCAGACGACTTTCATCTGAGATGAATCGGCTTGTTCACACGTCGGCTCTGCTCCTGGTCTTACCACAAAAAAGTTTAAAAAAAAAAAGAAAAAGTAAAGTCTCTATACATTCAATTGCAAAACTTGTACTACTTTTATTTAGGAAAATAACAGCTAATAGAAAACAGGTATGGTTAGTTCTCAATTGAAACAGACTTTCAGTTGATGTTTTGTCAGAATGATTTGGGGTTAAGTTGTGTATTTTCTTTTAATATAAAGTGCAATAGAAAGATTTTTTTTTTTTTTTAAAAGGACCGAAATCTCTATTTTCAATCTAGTAACCATTTCTGCAAGCACAGGGTTTTGGAAAACCAACCATAATCCCAAGTAAAAAGGTGTTTTTATCCAACTTTTTACTCCATGTCTCGAGTGGTAGTTTGGTAGATTGACCGATTTATTTAGAAGAACCTTTCTAACTAGAATAATAAAGAATAATGTTATGTATATTTTAATTTTTTTTATTATTATATATACATACGTATATAATAATAATAATAATAATAATAGAAATAAGAGGTTATTGCCAGTGGAGCTTGTGAGCTGAACCATGTAGAAACAGAAATAGAAAAGAACTTGCTCACTTTCACCATTTCAATGTATTTACGCTTGTGATAATATTACTACATATTTACAAGGTCAATATTCTATTATACAGTGACTGAAGGAATTTCTTTTTACTATACAACGACTAAATAAAGATGTCAACATCAATTCATGCTTCAATGTGTCTCATTGCATCATAATGTGTCTAGTGGGAATAATAGTTTATATGTTGATTGAATCAAATGGTGTTACTTTATAATAATGTATTGCTTGTATCCAGTTAAGAGCTCCATACATGTTTAGGATTATTATGTGCTCCCTCTACACATGGTGTGAAGAGTGGGATGCTCAGATTTTCTACAAAGCTACCACAGAAATCTATTATCAATAACAAAAATCCAGTTTGTTCCATTGTAATTGAAGCTATGACATGTTTTTAATCGACACCAGGAACACATCTAGTCGTGCACAGTAGCAGACAATGGCTAAAATCTGGATAAGAAAGACGAAGAAAGCGCTCAAACGTGAATAATAAAAGTCCCATCACCGACTTTGCTTGAGTGTTAAGATACAATTTGGGAAAGGCTTAAATAAAAGATGCAACTGTTTTGAAGGACAAGTGGAGCGGCACAAAGCCCTGCATCTTCCCTCAAAAACAGCAAATCAGGGAACTGTTCTTCTTTTCCCCGACTTCTTTCTACACTACAGACTATCAATATCTGGCCCCTGACACGTCCCTGTGCTTCACACACCAGACAAAAGACAAGACACCACAGCCCAGCTGCTTCCTCTCGTGTGGAAACCCACCAGGATCCTCCTGCCTCCAACCATCTAAGCCACTTACAGCCACAGTGGTAATAAGCGTCTTTCAGTGGGAGACTTCTCTGAAAGGAGACGGCATTACGGGAAGATGGCTCATTTTCGAGGGCAGTGAAGGATCGGGCTCATAATCTGAGGGAATTACTCACGGTATATGCGGCAATAACACCAGAGCCGACTGTTACTCAACAGCACGGAGTGTGAGGACGGGCGATGGGAGGAGTGGGTTTGGTATTCGTATTTAGATCGCTCTGGTTCACAGTCAGACGGTGAGAACAAGAGCCAAACCACGGACACAAACACATGCTGGAGCTACCACATCCTTCTGTCATCGCCGCCTCTCGCCGTGTCTCCCAGAAGGCACTGCACACGGATTATGTCATTTGCTATGTTTACATGGAAGCCCCGACTATTACCACAGCGTTCGTCTTGCAGGCCTTTTTGGACCGACGTTGGTGAATCACGGGTCAGTCAGAGAAAACTGAAACTGTCGACAACCGCACATGATTTTAAACACAACTCACAGTTGACCAAAATCGAAACTGAATAACACTGCAGTTCAGGCTCCATTTCAATCCTTAAATGCTGATTTTAACATTTAAGATTCAAGTATTCTTCTTTCCCATCGCTTTCATTTAATCAAAGTTTCACTCATTGAAAGATTATGGTGTAAAATAAAAGCCTCAGGAACAGTTTAAAATATCCAAATAAATTAGAGGTGATCTGTTTTTAATGCATTTATATGACTATTCCTATCAAGTGTGCCAGTTATTGCGGAGTTTCCGTGAAGTTCTGAGACTGAAAGTGACTAATTTTCTTTTGACTTCTGTGGGTTTATTTTGAGAGAAAAAAGTCTGTCAGTTTGAAAAACTCCACATATTACTCATGAGAAGTGGAAATTTGGTCTGAGATTTCGGAGGGAGCTGCTTATTATTATTATTTTTTTCTAAATAAACACTAAGAAGACGTTTCTATTTGTTCAGGCTTTTCCTTGATTTTCTGGAACTCCTGTTGTGTTATCAGTTTTATCTTGATCTTTAAAATATATACTTTATTGAATATTGTTTTGATTGTTTAAGCACTTTGTGACCCTGGTCTGGAAAAGCGCTATATAAATAAAAATGACTTACTTACTTACTAAGAGATTCCTAGAAAGTTTTTTCGAGGCGAGTTTTTCAAGTGTTTTCAGCCGTCGTATACAATTGGATACAATTCAGAAATTGAATATCCAGTAAAGTTTACATCAGCGTAATCAATGAAAGTTGAGCTTTTTTTAAAATGTATATCAGGAAAGTTCCTCCGATACACACGTCTTCACAGTGACGACACTGAGCTGTGCCTGAGACGCCCACAGTAACTACTGAGCTCAACATCTGCATCCTCATTCAATATTTAGCGCCGCTCGGGTACATGTTTGTTTGTAAGTTTCTGTCGGTGCATGTTTGCCTAAGTGCCAGTTCTTATCGCGTCTCACTTTATTTGTAAGACAAATCATAAGTCCGGACCGAGAGCCAATCACAGCCCTTAACTTCTTAAGGTTTATAAACTGTAGTCGGTCAAAAATCAGTCTTGGATATCTTGACGTTATGTTTTCTTAATAAAATCTAAGCTTTTATATTGCATTTTAAATGAAAACACCAGAAAGTGAAGATGCTAAAATTATGATACCTATTACTGAATTCATTTTTCTGACCTTCTTTAAAGAAGTTCTCAAATAAGAGTTTGAATTTCTGGCAGCAGTGCTTCTGCACTATATATATATACATGAGTTGTGTAACGTTTAAACACATAAAAAGCTTAAACCCATCTTTATTAACAAGTATAAATATTCCAAAGAATATAAAAGGTCAATAAGGTTTTGATATTACTTTAAAAAATGATATTATTTTGCATGTCTCATTACACATTCTGACCTTTGCAAGGTTTGACTCATTTTCCCGCGAAAGTGAATCATCAATATTGAGTAGAAATCATATTTGATCCGAGGCGTCTCACTGCAGTTATCAAACCAAATCCAGCACTGCAGTGCAGTACATAAACATCATGGCACAATATCTCACCACAGCTGCGAAGACAAGGACATGTCATCGTGGAAAATCTAGTCAGTCACACAAGCAGAATAATCACAGCAATAAAGCCCTTAAATGGAGCCTGTCACACTCTCTATCCTTTATTTTTCCTTAAAACAAAAAGAGCAGAGTAAACAGAGCCGGAGTCGATTGTTAATAAACAGCATGTTGACATTACTGCAGCAATATCTTTGCGAGTAAACTACTCTGTGGTCTGAAGCCAACTTGGATAGATTATTATTTATTATTACTCGTCTGCGAGAGGTTTTAAAAGTTCAGCGAGTCCCCAGAGCTACCGTGTTCCGATTCAACATTAAAATACATATTTGTGCTTCGTTTTTTAAATGTATTCATGCAGGAATTCATAATGCATGAGTGTGACTGATCGTATGCGTCACCGTGTCTTTTAGAAAAGACTGAGGAAAAAAAAAAATCCAAATAATTGAACAAGCTGTCATTTTTCACAGCATAAATGCAAATAGAAAGCATGTGGAAACAGATTTGACTTTTTTTTTTATTGTCGTCTCCACAAAACGTTTTTCCAGTTAAGTTTTTGTTTATTTAGCATAAGGCTATGGGAGTCAGTCTTTAGCCATCACCGGACCTGTTCATGTCCTCCTTCCACAGATCCACAAATGTAATTGGTCGTCTTCTCCTCCCAGATTCCCTCGTTTCTTGTCGTTTCCAATGACCACGTCTGCCGACAGTCTTCATGTCAGACTAATAGACTCCTTAAAAACTTTGTTTTTTTTCTGCCAAAACTCATTAATGAAACAAGTTCAATGACCCCCAAAAATGCAATGACATCAACCATGTCTTTAACTCTTTAACTTCCAACATGATGCTAGCCCAGAGGCTTCAAAGATGGTCTGATCTGCTCTAAGAAAATCCAGAACAACAACGAAAGACAAACGATGGGGGATGACCCTGGAACAGGTTTAAAGTCCACCACAGGGAGCATTTAGACGCACAATTCTCCACACACCCGTAGACACACCAATGTGACCCAATCTTGTCGGAAGAAAAGATCCAAACCCTTGATAGTCAACCAATTAAAAAAACACAATTGGGTTAGCTTGATACGTTATGTTGAACCACTAAAATATCGATATAAAAAATATACCAAAATCTTTAAAAAAAAACATTACCCGTGTAGCTAGCCAATTTCTTAAGTAACGCTTTGAAAATTCTTGCCCATTTCCTCCCTCTATTCCTGGAGTAAAACGGTCATGTGACCAGGTTCATCAATAGCTAAGTTCAATAACTGCAAGTTGGTTGTTTCCATTAATGTTTCAATTTCCACATTCAAAAGGTGCTGATGTCTGTTAGCAGCTTTTTAACTCATCTAATGATCGGGCGCAGGTTGTTGATGGCGTCCAGGCGAGGAAAGACGGATCAGATCGGCTCGCTCGCCGACGCAGCTTGTTGGCACTCGAGTAATGACAGGAAGCAAAGTTGAAAGAATCTGGGTTTTTTTCGCAGGGTCACCGACTGGGCTGGCAGCTGGCCAAACAGGCCCGAGCTGACACTGGACCAGAGCGCTTCAAAAACATGTTCCACGTGCCAGATGAATCACCAAAGCTAGGACACGCTTTCCCAGTGTTTTTTAGGTCTGAACGCGTCTGCTAGTTCTGCAGAAGAAACTCCCAGAATACAGCAGGGAAACTACAGGAGGCCACAAATAGAAGGATTTCAACAGAAAATAGTTTTTTTTTTTTCATATGTTCCTTCTTTGAAGGTGACGCCCGTCAATCTGGACCTGCCACACTCGCTCTCACTTTCTACTGCTGCCGGAGCAGACGCCACATTCCCACTCTGTCACACAGTGGTCCCATCAGAGGGGCGACTTGGGGCTACAGACGGATCCTCGCCATGTATGACCTACTTTCCATTCAGCCCCGTCTCCCTTTGTTTGGCTCCACGGAGGAGGAGGTTTCTGCTGCTGCAGCCCGAAGAACAAAGAACCCCAAGTAGGATTTTGGGGACAATCTGACCCTCCCCGGCCCTCCCCAAAAAAAAATGACTCAAGCCAGAGGCACAGTTTGAACTCCCACCATTTTTTTTTTATACCTCGATCTCTAGGTGCAGACGAGCAGGAAAGAGATCTTTCCGTCGGCTCAGTGATGCTTTCAAGGAATTCTCTCAAAGAATCAAAGGCGTTGAACCAGCAACAGTAATACAACGAAACACTGGAACTACAAACAGAACAAGTATTCAAACCATCTCCAGGTCTGTATAAGTACACAGTCCACTTTAAATCCAACAGTTTATTCATATAAATTAAGAGACATCTAAAGTGAACCTGCAACCACTTCACTTATTTATTTTTAATGTAGCCATTAGTGCAATAACCCTTATCGCGTTAGGAAATAATTAATATATAATATAAAATAAGGTAATTCAACTTAAATAAAACAACTGTTTGTTGAACTTTGGTCATGGAAGGTTTGTTCTTAGGATTTCAAACGGAAATTTAATGCCATGCAACGGATCAAAGAATATTCATAAGAAAAGCAGAACTCTGCCAAGCAGCTCATTCAAAACGTTATTGTGATTCATCATTTTACCCTCTGTTTCTACCCTTAATTCATTTCATCCAAAATATCAGATGGTAATACCACAGCAGGTGTCAGTGTTTGAGAACTCAATTGCAGAACACACACAGAATCAAGAATATATATGTTTTACAGCTAATAATAATCCATTCCTTCCCATCATAAACTTTTTCCTAATGTTTTATTAAAATCGATTTATCTGCTTTCGATTTCGGAAACTACAGTCTGCGTTTGGCAGTGAAAGCATTTCACAGCGAGGTAAGAATCTCGGGGTAAACATCTGTGGAGTCGATACATAAACACAGCTAAGGTTTGCTCGGGAGCTTAAAGATTAGTCTCTTGTTTAATCAAAGCTGCTCATTTCTGCCGCCGTTCCTGTTCCAAACTCAAGTGTTCCGTCACGTGCACTGGACTCGCGTCGAACCCGAGCGGGTCATCACAGAGTGCAGCGTCAGATCAGTCTGTGATTTACTGGTCGTTGGAAAAAGTCACTGTTTTCAGTTTCATTTTTAGCTCCTGAGCAAGAGAGTCCGTGAACACAACAGGTGAAAACACTGCAGTGCAGCATCTCAACACTGGCATTCAGAAGATAGATTTGATCAAAAGATTTAAGAGCTTTCACTTTCAATTCACGACTACAAAAGCACCAGAAACTGACTCGGAATCAACCACGAAGGAGACTTCATTAATGCACCAGCTAGTAGCCAGGTCAGTGGTTTTCCTGGTAAACTCTTTTATAAACATTTAACTTTTTCAAAGCCTGATCGATGACTCAGTCAAATGCTTTGATACACATTTTTTAACATTATACCCACCTGTATTTTTATGTAGTCAATTTGACTTTATATTATTTTAATTTAATAATATACTCAATATGATATAAATATTGCATTTAATGCATCTAATTCATTCTTTTTTATTCTATACCATCTTCAATTCCATAAGAATTCAGGGTTAAATATGTTGAACGATTCGATGGCTTCAACTCAGTCAAACATAACTACCATTCGCCATGCACCCCCAATATTTTGAGGATCATCAACCCCACCTTGAACAGCACATGCACCCCAGTAGTCTCAGGGAAGTTCATTTATTTAAAATGTTTTTTTTGTCGCATTTTAAAATCATCCATGTGACAAACGTTACACACGTTATTAAACAACGTGACTCGACTTGAACGCTTCTTACCTGCATGTGTTCCGTCGAGCTGCTGCTCAACTCGTCTCCGGACTCGGAGTCGTTGCGTAGCTTATGAAGACCGTTTCCTGCCGAGTCGCCCGGCGGCGGCGGCGACGACTTGTCCGCGTCCGGCCTCCCGTCGTTGTTGTCGACGACCTTCGGCGGCGGCGAGTCGGCTCTGAGCCGAGGCAGAGTGGAGTTGTTGCTGAGGTGATGGTTGTTGTTGTTGTGGAGCAGGACCAGTTCAGCTACCACCTTACAGTGATGGGGGCTCCCCAGGTTGTGGTTGCCGTCCTTGGACAGCGCCGGAGGGGTGACGCGATCCGAGGACGGCGAAGGCGTGGACGAGGGAGAGGGGCGCCCGAAGCTGGACATCTCCAGCGGCGGTCGGTTGAGGTTCTCGTGAGAAGACGCCCGGCAAATATCCAACACGGTGGGCTTGGCCCGGACGGCGGGCTTCTGCGGCGGCATGAGGGCCCGCCGGACCTCCCGGACGTACTGGGCCGGCACGTAAAAGGCCTTGGCGCCCTCGTCCTTCTTCACCTGCCACCAGTCCTCGTTGGTCTTCTTCACTAGCATGTAGCACTCCCCCTGCCGGATGCTCACCATCTTGTCTTTGGCCTTGTACTCGTAGTCGTACTCCACCTCGATGTAGACCTGGCCCGGGGCGATAGGAAGCGCCTCTCGGTCGGCCATGACTCCCGGGAAACGAGCGCTTGCACTTTGACCTGTTCAGTGACCCGGGCCCGCGGGGCTCTTCATGTCACGGCCCTGGACTCCACCGGGCTGTAAGCACACAGGCAGACGGGGTTAGGTTTCACCGTAAAAAGTAAGTAAGTAAGTAAGTAAGTAATATTTATATAGCGCTTTTCGAGACCAGGGTCACAAAGCGCTTAAACAATCAAAACAATACTCAAAAAAGTACATACTTTAAAGATCAAGATAATACTGAGAACAACACAGGAGTTCCAGAAAATCAAGGAAAAGCCTGAACAAATAGAAACGTCTTAAGATGTTTCTTAAAGGAGTCAGTAGATCCATCAAGCGCAAAGAGAGAGGAAGATCATTCCAAATCTTAGGAGCAACAGCCTGAAAAGATTTCTCTCCTCTGGTCCTGAACCGTGTGCGTGGAACCATAAGTAGATTCTGATCCACAGACCTCAGAGCCCGAGCTGGGGTGTAAGGCTGGATCAGATCACTGATGTAAGGAGGAGCCTGACAATGAATAGATCTGAAAGTAAGAACCAGAATTTTAAAGTTGATCCTGAAAGAAACTGGAAGCCAGTGAAGAGTTTTAAGGACCGGAGAAATGTGAGTTCTTCTACTAGAGCGGGTCAGAATTCTCGCTGCAGAGTTCTAAATCAACTGCAGACGAGACAGATCCTTCCTGAGCCCCCACACCCCCCCCCCCACGCCATACATTTTACAACCGACATTGTTCCTCGACAACCTCTAATTACCTCCCAATTAACACGCCCGACTATACATGACACCCAGTCAGATAGGACAAGATAACGTGGTGCCCGTGGGCAACACTTCTCTTAAACCGTCAAAAAAAAAAAAAGGCGGCAGCAGGGATTTGCTTCGTAAAGCGATCCTGCATCTCAGGACACCCCGCTTCGGTAATTTGATCACTCCACGGAGCAAAAGGGGTGACGACAACTTGACCCCTGCACGCTCGGCTCAAAGAAACCGCTGGAGCTCTCGCTCCGGGAACGACATCCAAAAATAAAAGCTGCAGTTTTAAGAAACCAGCTGCGCGGCCATTATTAATTGATCGCAATTACACGAGCGGAGACGGCGTTTAAAAAAAAAAAAAGCCTTAAAAAGGTCTTTGGATCATTTACACGCCACCGAAGTGTGATCGAGCGACGGGTCATTCCGGGACGACGACCAGAATACCGTAGTTTCCTTTACATCATCGTTGCGATTCCCCGATATATAAAAGCGGGGGGGTTCTTCCGCATCAGAGCCTCATATCTTATTCTGTGTTCGTCCCCCGAAATAGCAGCCTCTGTTGACGTCGAGGGGGAAAAAGCAGGTGCTTTTAGCGAGAGGACTGCAGGTCTATAAGAGGCGTGTTATGTAAAGCAATACACGGCTCAGACTGACGGACGCACGCCCGGAATAGGGTCGTTGGGGTCCAACCGGGCCCCTCTCTCCCTCTCTCTCTCTGCACACCATGTTTAGATGGATTCTTCTGCTTTACACATCAACAGAAAATTACACGAGCAGCCGTTACGAGCTTCGGCCATGATGTCAGCCTAAACGTTCCCGTCACGACGCATTCAGATTCACTCGGGAGCCAAGAATCCTTGGAGAGGTCGCTGGCATGATGACAGCAGCGTCTGAGCAGAGATCTCTTGGATCGAGTCACGTTTACAGCATTTTAAACGGCCAGAAACCGCTGAAACTAATGAGTATTTGGAGAGTAATTCCCCTTTTTGGAGTTCCTCAGAGTGAAATGAAAGTGAAAATAACTTTGGAAGTTTTTCCTCACCAAATAGTTTTTTTTTTTTTTACTTGCCTAACATCACACTATATTGACCCATGATTTTTCTATCAGGATATTTGTAATTGTATCTGAAAACTCCCTAAAAAAACAACTAAATACTGATGGAATTTAACACAATGCGCTATATAAATACAAATTACTCACAATATTTGAATGTATGTTTGTATTATGAGATAGTCGCTTGTGAAAAGATGATTCATGTCATTAAACTTCCAGAGATGTAGCATCCTCATTTTAGGGATTATTAATTAAGTGACGACATTATCTTGTTGTGATGTCACAACACAAGTCACTACAATGAAAGAACAGTGGCAAGAATGTCAGCGAAAGACTTCTACAGCAGCAAACAAATGAAAAGTTGAAACTTTCCAACTGATTTTTAAGAATGTCCATTATAACAAAACATTCTACATTAAAACAATTATACACCGTTAAAGTTGTATTTCTACTAAACTTGTATTTTAAATTTGGCCCCTTTGTGTTGACCCCTGAGACCCCTGAACCAGGACCACCGACGTGTGAGAAAAACCAGCTCAAGATAAGTGTTGAACGACCAGGATCCTGAGATAAGAAATCCAAAACAGGAAAACCCGTTTGATGGATTGGATCAAGTTGCAGACCTGACAGACTCCAGTTGGGTTTAATCCCAAGTGTGGTTTGGTTGACGGATGTTCACGAACTCGCATGAATGGAGGGGAAAAAAAAGAAAAACGAGTCTGAATCTCCTACTGGGCTCAGAGTCGTGTCAGGTTTTCACCGTTCTGCTCAATTTAACTTGGAACATCTTCATGACTCACATCGTGACCTTAGTGAAGGTCAAAATGTGAGTCTAATATTTGGAATCAAAGCCACAGACTTCAGGATCAAAGCTGAGCGACGATCTACGAAAGTATGGACGAGCTGTGGTTCTGAGCAAGTCCAGCATCACACCAGGGTTCTGACACAAAGTTCCTCCTCATACGTGTGTGTGCAGGATTTGATTTATTTATTTGGCACAATAAAAACCCTGCGAGGAGGCGTGTGAGACCAGAGGGCTCGTTCCAGACCGTTACACATCAAAGCCGACACGACAATACAAACGAATAATCATCGAGGCGGACGACGACGTAACGTTTGATGATGGCGACCAAACACATTGGATTCATGGGTAAGAAATATATCATCATCGACATATTTGTCAGGGAGCTTTTTTCTCACGAGATTTCTAAACACAACATGTTTAATTAGATTGAATTAGCGCGATTTAATGTGAGTTATTTGGACACAAAATCAAAAATGTTGAAGAAATAGTGGCTAATTTTTCTGTGCAGTACTGAAGGTATTTTCTTGATTCAATTCGATGTATGATAGCGTTTAAAATACCCTTCAAACTTTTGCGAGTGATTAAAAACACAATGTTGATATTCAACTTGCTGTTAGAACAGGTGTTTGAAAAAGCTGAAGACATTAAAGGGTGACAATCAAGAATCGGAAATAATTTCTTCAATCGTAAATTAAATTTTCAAATCCTGGGTCGGGAGCTAAACCCACACAATAATCGAAAGGCATGTAAGAGATTGAACCAGTGGAGACGCCAGAAGCATCACACTTGTGACACCAGTTGCAGCGTAACCTTCATTTCATGAATGCATGATTCTGATGTGTCATATTTTGATGAACTTTCTTTGTTTTTTTATCAAAATGATAAGATTGTAATAAGCTTTGAAAGCGAGTAAAGTCAAGGTTATTTGTAAAGCGCCTTTTCTAGACCAGGGTCACAAAGCGCTTTAACAAACAAAAACAATACACAGTTAAAATACAGACCAAGACACATAAGACAAACACATAAGTCTCCGAAAATCAGTGAAAAGCACGAATAACTATGTCTTGAAGGAGTCAGTAGATCATCAAACACAGAGATCGTTCTAAAGCTTAGGAGCAACAGTCTGGAAGGATTTCTCTCCTCTGGTCCTGAACCGTGTTCAGGAACCATCAGTAGATTCTGATCCACAGACCTCAGAGCCCGAGCTGGGGTGTAAGTCTGGATCAGATCACTGATGGAAGGTCTGACCATGAATAGATCTGAAAGTAAGAACCAGAATTTTAAAGTTGATCCTGAAAGAAACTGGCAGCCAGTGAAGAGTTTTAAGGATCGGAGAAATGTGAGTTCTTCTACTAGAGCGGCTCAGAATTCTCGCTGCAGAGTTTTGTATTAACTGCAGGCGAGACAGATCCTTCTTGTTAAGACATGAAAATAAACTGTTACAATAGTCTAAACGAAAAGACACAAACACATGGATTACAAGCTCCAGATCATGATGTGACTTAATTTTCCTAAATTTAGAGATTTTTCTCCTCACATTCTTCGTCACTCTTTCATCGGCGCTCTTGCATTTCTCGCACTGAAGATTATGGTTCAATTCTTCAAGATTACAAACGATCTAAATGGCGAAAAAGGATTTCGGTGCCGTCGCAAAATGCATCTCAATCGGAGGGTTACGCTCGGCGTTATCCAAACAACCCCTAAGGAAAGAGAAGGAGGAGGAGGATCTGTCGCATGAACAACATCTTCATGACGCTCATGGCTTCCAGATGTGAGCCGAGTACAAATCTCTCTTCCTTAAGGTGAGCGATGGATCAGGGGGGCGGCGGTGGAGTGGGGTCTGGGGTGGGGGTCTGCTAGCATGATGGTGGCACATAAATCAGTGTGAGGAAACACACTTGTGGAGATGGTCTCACATCTGCAGCAGCAGGACCTCTTTGTCCCTGAGCAGCTTCATCCAAACCAGATGTGGCTCGAGCAGCTTCATGTGCTGCCACTGCAGAGCATCTGTAGGAGCACATGTGGACCCCAATGTGTCCAGGATCCTACTGAGACAGGGGTGGAGTGAGGGGTCTGGAGAACCCCCGCGGCGGGAGGTGATGGGTGAGGAGGGGATGATGATGGAGGGAGTGTATGGGGGGTTTGTGGGGTCTCTATCGGTGCATGGAAACAACACAAAGAAGTTGTGAATTAATTACGAGTGAGGACTTGAAAGAGGTTCTGAGGCGACGAGCCCGCGGGCGAACCCCGCGCTAATGTCTACATTTAAAAAAAAAACGTTGGAAGACGTTTTTTTTAAAAGAAAAGAGTAAACCTGAGCCTGTAAACAAGTAGATCCCATGTGACAGTTGAGGAGACCCGGACAAAAGCTGCGCAGGTTCACCGCAACAGCGTGCATAGCAACAAAAGTACGAGCACGACACGAGCACGAGCGTCTCCCCGCAGCGGGAACCCGCGTCGCGCCGGAGAACCACGAGCTACTCACGAACCTCCAAGAACGGTCTCTCTCCAAAGGTGCCTCCGAAGTGACCCTTGCACGCCGAGCTGAGCGTCTCCGGTCCGGGGTCGGTGTGTGTGTGTGTGTGTGTGTGTGTGTGCTGCAGTGTGTTCACAATCCCCCGCCTCACTGCGAACTGTCAAGTTGGCGCGTCTCCATCGGTCACATCCGGTGTGGTTTTAAACACTTAAACACCAGAAGATACTTTCTGTTTATATTTAAGAACATTTTATTAATCGTAAACTTCAAGTCTTACTATCAAAGCGTTCAATATATGGTATTCTTAGTGAGCACCTTGAGGCAATTGGATTTATCGATTAAAAAAACAAACTGTAAGTTGCATTTTACTTTTATTTTGAAATCAGTCCGTTGACATCCGGTCTTTATGAGGTTTAACATATCTCTTTCATCCAGCAGACGGTGGTCTGTCGCTCCCACCCCGCCCGTCTGTCACCGCCGATAGTCGGGGGTCCAGGCCTGGAGACCCCCTTTGTTTACCTCGGAACTCAGAGGACGTCGGAATCTCTCCAGTATAAACATCCGGTGCATGCAATTGATCACCGATACATAGAGTTTTTACTAATAAGTTGTTGCTGATATTGAGTTTATTCAACTTTTATTTTATTAATCTCAACTGGAATTTTGTTTTATGATCGAACATTTTAATCGTAAAATAGTTTGAAGTAGAAAAAGCGCTGCAACACTTAAATATTCAGGATTTTAGTTTAATTTAATGTGTCTTCATATACAGACATAAGAACTTAATGTCATTGAAACACTATTGTCGAACCATTTCTAACATACATTTACTTTTATAGCAAGACACACTTTTTCATGATTAAATAGATGCTTATAAATACATTTTTATTAGGCGAGTTTTAGAATATTTTTAAAGCTCCACTCGTTTATTCATAAAAACAAATGAATTCCAGTAGATTGTATAGTGTTGTAGCGAAGCGCCCCCTGCTGCTGGAAAGTGTCACTTGCCTGATAATAACATTTTTCATAGCAGCTCTGGTTTGTTTGAAACAGAGAATGGATCCGAAATTATTCGTGAATATGAACTAACCCACACATGGGTTTTTGAATGATATACCAGGTTATTGTTCATAAATAAGGGGGTTAAATAGTAAAATATAATCCAGGATGAGTCAATAACTGGCAACAACATCTACAACATTCCCTCTCGAAATAATAATTTATACATATCAACTATACATCACAAGGTTGATTGTGTTTCTGGTTTAAAGATATCTGGTATTACATTTTTTCTCCCTCAAAGATTCAGATCAAATAAATGTAAACTACTGTAGAAATTTTGGATCGGAGGAGAAGGAAGATATTCTTATTCCAGCACCTGAAGAAGAGCCATTTGCAGTTGTAGTAAAATGTCCTGCCATTATTTAAAACTATAAATATTGAATTTAATTTGGTGTTTTTTAAGCTTTAATGGACCATATACAAAGTACGGTGATTTGTTTTTGACACATTATAATAGCATAAATAAGTCAATTTAATTACTATACGGTACAAACTATGAATGTAAGTCTCGTATTCAAACAGTATTTTATGTTATTCTTCCACAAAAATATCACCTTTTAAATGAAACTCCACATCCAGCTTCCATATTGATTTATTTCTTCACAACTGAAAAAAAAGCTGAGGACGCACATCTCTTCATTTATATATTATAATAAGTACATTTGATATTTGTTAAAGTCAAAAGAGTGAGGATTTAAAATCATAGAGTGCAATAAATATATATTCAATTATTTTGGAACAAAATGTAAAGACCTTTTATACATTCATGGTAATATTCAAAGGGCTCATGCAGTAAATATGCAGGTGATCGAAGCAGGAAATGTTTTTAAATATAGTTCATCTTTTTGGGTGAAACATCTACAAAACATGTGTGGTTTGCTGGGATTGTCATAAAATGTAATTGCAACAGTACATAATGAAATATGGAGGAGCCGTGGAAAGAAAGCGTGACTATATATACAAACATTTACACACAGCAGCTGCAGCCGCAGGCGACTGACACGTCTCTGGACTCAGTAGTTACTGAAAAGAACGAGGAAACATGTAAACAAAGCAGCTGACGGGGTAGAATCCGGCGAGTGTGTCAAAGGCTGTTGTTCTCTTGCCTGTTGTTGCCTCCTTTGATGCCCCCGGACTGGTTGTTCTGGATGATGTTGGACCGGGAGTTCATGGGGGAAGCTCCGGGCAGCTGGCCTGGTCGGATGGGTTTGGCTGCGGATCAAACGCTGAGTTATTGTATTTAAGAGTCACTGACTCACAAGTCACTGTGTGCGACTCACAGTTTCCTCACACAAACAGGACGACCCTCGATCACACCTGGACCAGGTGCGACCCTTCCATCATATTTATGTGGCCCTCAGGGTGCCGGACGAAATGATTGAACTGACATTAAATGTTCCTTCAAGTCTACTCTAAATATAACCAGTTAAAGTTACCTGTATCTTGTTTTTATAAATAAGTATATCTTGCTCATAAAAAACTAACTTGTTCTTCGATGTCAAAGGAGGATATTTGAATGAAACTTATATAACATGAAAACAAATATACTAACTGATTATGATTTAAGATTTTTTTTAATTTAAATCTTGTTTAATGTAAGAATTAAATGCATTTTTGGAATAATTGAATAATTACTTTATTGAAAGGTATTTTTTTTATTAATAATTAAATTAAATTATTTGTAAAGGTTTCGTTTTTTTATTTTTATAATTTATTAAAAAATAAAGTATTTTCAAAAGTATTCTACACACATAGAGTTGGATAAACTAATTGCAATAATTCAGAAATAAATGTTTTAAATTCAAGATAATAATGTTTGTATAATAGTGACACAAGACATTATTAAGGACATGAAACAGTCGATGAGGTTTCATGAAACAGTCTCCACTAGATGGCACTCTCTGCTCTGCAATCTTGAGCTCTGAACTATTCAATCAGAAAAAGTACCATGAAAGACACTGTATCATGAAGCCTCATCAGCTGTTTCATGAAACCTCATCACCATCATGAAGCCTCTTCTTCTCGTGGTCACCTATCTGAGCCGACATCCTTCTGCCCATGTTCTTGGGTCTGGCGGCGTCCTTGATCCTCTCCATCTCCTGCTGGTAGCGCTTGCTCTCCCGGGCCGCGATCTCCTTGGCCTCCTTGAGGGCCGACTCCAGAGCCTTGACCCTCTCGGCCGTGGCCCGGAGGCGCTTCTCCATCTTGGGGATCTCGGACCTGAGGTCGGCGTTGTCCCTCAGCAGCTGCAGCGACGACACGGAGAGAAGAAAAAAAAGGGTGTTTGAACCAGCAACCTCCAGGGCGGTGGACGGTCTGGGGGCGCACCTGCTTGTGGACTTTGGTCAGCTGCTCCAGGTTGCTCTCCAGGAAGCAGATCTTCTGCTTGTTGGCCGCGCTGACCTCAGAGTCGGAGTCTGCGTTGGCGTTCTGCTCGTGGAAACATCACTTGTTAAACATCACTAGAGGAACACAAACATCTCTTGTCCAGGATTTTGCAGCCAGATATTGTGATTGACAGCTGCTGCCTGAACCAGACCAGACGGTCTTATCGTCGCCGTGGTTTCTCACTGGAGCCGTCAATCAAAAAAAGAGTCAGATCCAGAGATGATGTCTTACCTTCCTGACTCGTGTGGCCAAGTCCTGGACAAACAGCCTCCTGAGGTTGTGAAGCGTCTGCAGCTCTCGAGACTACAGGAGCACAAAAAAAAAGAAAGATCAGAAACATGTTTATACTTTATACCGACCCCTCAGGGGACATTTAGAAGAAAACTAATCTCAAGATCCAGACTTCCCAGGATCATGAGATCCTGAGATAACATCGAGAGTTCACTTGTGACTTTTGTAATCGTGTCCAACACTCGTTTCCTAACCACGACCACGACTGCTCACGCAAACCTGGAAGCATCTGATGGAATAAATCATTTCCTGATCACACATGTATCTTTGTTTATGTATTTAAAATTCATTTCAACCATTTAATTAAGTTAGTTTGCCGCTTGAGAAGTGAGAAGTAATTTAGCGCAAATATTTGCAGATATATTTAAGCAATCTAGAGATTTTAACAACGTGTAGAGATCTTTAAAGATTTAGTTTCACCATCACATGCATGATTGAAGAGAAATGTTTATAGTTTTTTATCATTTATTGATTGACATTTGGTGCCTTTCGTATCACGATCATCTATTTTGTCTTTCTTGTAAGATTATTTATTGTATTTCAAAAGGATTAGTTTCAATAAAACATATATTAAATGAAAATACATAAAGAATTATATATAAAAAAAGGTTTAGCTTAGTTCATGATTTCATTTTTATATATGTTTATCGTATGATTCAAAACAGTTCAAATTTAGTTTTTTAAATTAAAATGTTTAGAATGTAAGTAAGTAAGTAAGTCATTTTTATTTGTATAGCGCTTTTCTAGACCAGGGTCACAAAGCAATGTGTTTGTAATAGAGTGAGTCTGTTTTGTCGTTTCAAGAAAACCACGACTAAGTCCAAGTGTTTAAGAGAATAACATCTAGAGTTCTAGAACATCTAGAACAACTAGAGTTAAGAGTGATCGTGAGCATCATAATAACACAGTTGTTCCTGCAACAAAGTTCTTCTTAAAAGTTCCTAATATATCACAGTGTCTGTATTTAAAGCCAAACTCAAAGTAAAAATCAATCAAGCTCTTCATCCTGTCGGCTCTGGATTTCTATTTCCCCCATATGTCCACTAGAGGGCTCTGCAAGGAAACTGACAAAAAAAAAAATCGATTTTTTTTAGTTTTAAGGATCACAGGTTTTGTAAATGGAGCCAAGAAACAATGAATCACATGTTCAGGTTCGACTTGAATTTCACTTTAAAAAAGACAAACAATATTAAAGTACACATAAGTGTTTTTGTTTGTTTTAACTTTTAACATAACATCACTTCAGATCTTAGATTAGATAGACTTTATTGATAAATTATTAATCTTGACCGATGATGAATCGATGCTTCTTGGCTCGATTTATAATGCCTTGAGTGGCCTTTATTATACCACCCTTTAATGTTTTAACTAGCACGGTTTATTTTGTGCACAGATCAAAACTCATGTTTGTAACTGAGTCGAGAACCAGGGGTCTAGTCTAGGACGAAGTCACTGACCACAGTCTCCTCCAGTCCCTTTATGTCTTGCCGGGCTTGTTCACTCCGGTCCTGCATGGCCCTGCGTTGCATGAGAACGGAGTCAACAAAAGCATCGGTGGTCAGTGTCGGTGAACATCTTTACGTGAGCTCCTGCAGCTGCCGGCTCTTGTCCTGGTCGGCGGCCTTCAGCTTCTCGTGCTCCACCTTCAGCAGGTCCTGCTCCAGCATGATCTTCTGGTTCAGGCTGGACAGAGGTCAGATAGTGAGCCGTGCTGCGGTCCCGCCCAGATGGTGCGAGAACTTCGCGCTTACTCCTGGATCTCAATGATGAGTTTCTCTTTGGTGTCCAGCTCGTCCCTCAGGCTGCTGATCTGCTTGAGGTGGGCTTCTCTGTGGGAGAGGACCTGCGTGTCCTGCAGCGACACACACTCATGCTGAACACCGCACACACATCACCTCATCTACACACCTTCACTTCTTTAACCGACTGGATCTCGTCCTCTTTCTCCGTCTCACCGACTTTGTCTGGGAGTTACAACGAAGGCTCAGTCTGGACATGATTCTAGGAGAAAGACTCACCTTCAGCTCTGACTCTCCCGATCTCCTCGTGGAGAGCGTCGACCTTCTCTTCCAGCTGACGCTTCTTCTGCTCCGCGTTCTGAAGGCATTCTGTCAGAGACTTGATTTTAGCGTCTTGCTGCAGAACACAGAGAGAAAGAAACAGTCAATAACTATTGATAACCAAACAGTAGTGACTAGAGACTCATGAGGCTTCATGAAACAGTTGACGACACAGTGTCTATATTTCGAGACGACTAGATGGTACGCTCTAAACTACTCATTCAATAAAACCTGGAATCATTTTAAAACTTAGTAAGTAAGTAAGTAAGTAATTTTTATTTATAGAGCGCTTTTCCAGACCAGGGTCACAAAGCGCTTAAACAATCAAAACAATATTCAATAAAATATATACTTTAAAGGTCAAGATAAAACTGATAACACAACAGGAGTTCCAGAAAATCAAGGAAAAGCCTGAACAAATAAAAACATCTTAAGATGTTTCTTGAAGGAGTCAGTAGATCATCAAACACAGGAAGATCGTTCCAAAGCTTAGGAGCAACAGTCTGGAAGGATTTCTCTCCTCTGGTCCTAAACCGTGTGCGAGGAACCATCGGTAGATTCTGAACCACAGACCTCAGAGCCCGAGCTGGGGTGTAAGTCTGGATCAGTCTAGTGGCAATTCAAAATGTAGATACTGTATCATGATACATGAACCTCTCACTAGGAGCGACCAGAAGAAAAGTATTGAGGGTGAATTGAGTTTTGAGGCTCGGAGAAGAGTCGAAAGAAACGTCTGGGGCCCCCTGCTGGTGACACTGAAGAATAACCATAACCGTATATTTTCTTTTAAGTCGCCAGGTGTGTCAGTGACACAGTAGTATGATGGGGGAAAAGTACATGCTAAAACTATAGATTTTTTAAATTGTATTCAATATTATATAATTCTTTAATATATACACTTTATATAAAATCATTTTCAGGGACAATACATTCTCTCAGGAAGGAAAAATGGGGGAAAAAATGGGTAAAAAGCCAAGAGTTGAGCTTGTGATGAATAATACAAGTTAAAAACCAAATAAGAAATTGTTAGCTGACATTTTTTAATAATTGTCTTCATGAGGGCCATAAGAATACAATGAAAGGGCCACACATGGCCCACATGCCGCTGTTGACATATGATGATAAGATTGCTTTGTTATTTATCTCTTCGTTTATATAAAACACATTAGCCTGAAGTGTTGATTCAAAGGGTTATTTTCTTCCTCGGTCGGTGGCAGCGTGTCGTGGACGTACGATGGTTGACGGACGGTTACCTGGGAAACACGCAGCTGGAAGGCGCTCAGATCTCGCTCCATTTCGTCGAACTTCTGCGAGCTCTCGGCCTGCGAGCTCTCCAGGAGTTTGCTGCGCTTCACCATGGTCTTCACCTCCGACTTCATCTTGCTGATGTAGAGCCGAGCCATCGTGAACTCCTCGTCCACCAGGCCGGAGCTCTCCTGTTGCTGTGGAGACAACATATTATTTTATTTTAGGCCTCATTAAGCAGCTGTATCATGATACAGTGTCTTCATTTTAAAAGGCCACTAGAGGGCACTCTCTGCTTTTTAATCTTTGGTTCTGATTTACTAATTAAATAAAAGCTGAAATATTTTTTAAACTCAAAGAGTGCCATCTAGTGGTCTTTCAAAATGAAGACAACGTATCATGAAGCCTCATCGACCCGTTATCAGTTATTAGAATCATGCAATTGATACTACCTGGTATCTTCTTTTTTCAATGAAGTATAACTTCTTATATATCCATCCTGATTGATGCCCATCCACCACCCAACAGTTTCAACATTGTAAAAAACAGTGTCTTCGTAATAACAGGATCCTTTCGTCGTTTCTCTACAAACGATTGTTATTTTACTTGTTAGCTTAGCTAGCTAGTACAATCAAGTCTGAGGGAAAACATACCACATAATTCTACTTTGTTTTGCAGGACACATTTGTATACAAGGATTAAATGTCTTTATGAAAAAAATGTTTTACATAATTCCTCAAAAATTAAGTCCTGCATGATTTTAATTTAGCTACAAACTCGCTCAGTTTTTGTCTTATTGACACGTAAAAAAAATCCACCTTCACGTCGTTGCTCCCCACAGCGATGCCGATCTCGGCCAGGTCTTTGAGCAGTGATGACATCATCTCCGTGACCCTCTTCTTCTGGTGGTTGGTCATCTCCTTGAGCTTCTGCAGCTCGGTGTCGATGGAGGCGAGGGAGGTCTGACGAAAAGAGAGTGAAGACCTCAGAGCAGATCCATCCACGGTCACCGTTGAGGTTTCCTCAGCTGCCTTACAGATTTCTGGTTCAGCTCCTCGCTGAGAGCCTCAAACTCCAGGGCCTTGTCCTCCACCTCTTGGCTCTTCTGGTCGTAGTTCATGGCCAGCTCCTCCAGAGCTTGGAGAACTTCCTTCACCTCCTCCTTCGATGCCTCGTTCTCAGAGAGCAGACGGTTCAGCTCGGTCTGCAGGATGCCGTGGTCTCGCCGGGACGACGCCAGGAGCTGCAGGTGAAGAGACGACTCAGCGGCTGCAGGAGAAGACCGTGGAGAAGAAGAAGTGTGTGGAGTTCCTCACCTCCTCCTGGTCCAACATCTGCTGGTTCAGCGTCTCCGCCAACTGGGATTGTTGGTTTATCTCCTCATCCTGGTTTTGACAGGAACAAACACCAACTTATACAAACATTAACACAAACCATTTACACCCAAATATGTCGAACAAAGCTGTCCCAGTAGAACAATATTTACGGTAATAGTTTGAGCAGAAGTTCTGGTTAGAGCTACACAAATATCAGTGGTAGAATAAAACCTACATTTACAGAGCGAGGACCATAATAAAAAATATCTTAACTCAGGTTCAGCAATGAGTAGCAGTTTTAGTAACGTTTTGCATTTGAAAAATTATATATTTTTTATCAACTTTTCATGAGATCTTCAGGAGAATAAATCACATATTTCAAGTTATTTACAAGTGTTGGATTAAAAATGATTATACACTATACGTATACGCCATACTTAAATTAATGCTAAAAGATAATCAAAATATAAAGTATAAATTACTCGCTTCATCTAAGAGCTTAAACGTTTGAATACACATTCACAATCAACATTTGACTCAGACTGATTTACACTGTCTCAAGGCAAGCTTGGAACAGACGTAGAGTCATGACAACGGTTATTTAAAAGTCTTTTTTTTCTGCCCTTTTCACACCTTTGGTCGTGGATCAAAAGAACAAAGCAGGGACACATCTGTGAGGGGGGGCTAGGAGACAGGAACTCCCACCCAAGAACATTTGAATGATTAGAAAAGGAAACAAAGTAGGAAGAACTCTCCACATGAGATCGTGACACAGGGAGTTTGAAGGAACCAATAGGGCGATAGGTGGAGGACCTCTCGGCCCGGAAATTTGCCTTAAATATAGCGATGTTTCTACAGTTCGAGACCATCTTTACCGGAGCTATCGACCTGAAGAGCTGCCGGCAAAGAGCGCGTTCGATCGATCGTAAAAGCTTGTGTTTTGTTTGACTTGAAGCTGCGAATTAACGACCCGTTACACTCTGCATTGACCATTTGTCTCCATAAAGCAAAGTATAAGACCCGAATGTGACCGCGTGTTGGATCCCCCGGAACGGACCCTAGTTCTGACCGTATAACTAGATAAAGTGATTTGTTCTTCTGAGGAAGTCATGGAATAATGTACAGTATATTTCAAATATATATCCTTACTACAACTATTTAACCTCACATGTTTCACATCTTTTTTTAAGGGGGGTGTGGGAGGAGAGGGGCTGGGGTTATCATGAAGCAAGACCTCCCAGTGAACACCCCTGGGGGGCTTGATTTCTCCACCACAGCAGTGGGTTGAGCTCAAGTTTTTGAATCATCAATTACTTTCTAAAAGACTGCGACAAGCAAATATTTCAGCCCTTCCGAGTCAAAAAACACTAACAGATAATATTATTTTCTGCAAAAGAGTTAACCTCAAACTCTCTTGCTAACTTTATTCAGCACCAAAAGTTTGTCCTGTGAAGCTTTTCTTGTCACCATCCAGAAGGAGCTTTTTAATATACAGCGGTGCAACACTTTCTAGTGAAAATAAGAAAATCTTATTCATTTTAATAGCTCTACATAATCTCTACTATCTTGTTTTATCTGTAGCAGGTAAAGGTAAGTGTGCGTGACCTTGTCGTCCAGCTCCTTGTAGAGTTTGGTGACCTCCGCCTCCAGCTGGCTCTTCTCGCCGCTGCTGAGTTGGACCCCGGGAAGAGCTCCGGCGGCGGGGGCCGCTGAAGCCTTCTCATTGGCCGGCTGGGCCTCCAGGGCCTGGACGGCAGCTTTGGCCTTCTCTTTGTCCACCTGCTCCTCGACAGGTACGCTCTCACCTGCGGACACGACACAGGAGTGTATGGTGTAGACCTGTCCCATGGGGGCTAGATTTGGCCCCCCCAGGGTGATTTTAGGCGGCCCTCCGGGCGGTAGCTCAGATAAATGTTTATGTCGACGGATAAAACTTCTGATAAAAGTAAAACCGAAGCCATTTTTTAGGTGTTTTTTTTCCACGTGAACACTTTTTCTAACTTCTAAAAAAACGACTGTAAACTGACGTGAACATACTGAGGTCCGAGACAAAGACTTCTTTCTCCTACAGATGTGTGAACATAGCTTCTGTGATGAGGCAGAAACAACTGATCAAGATTCTCATAACCTTTATCTGATCCGAGCTCCCATTTTATAACACGGCCATGTGTCTGAAACACCACATGACGGAGCATGTTTGGACGAGACTGATCTCCTCACCAATGCGCCACCGATTCAGCTCCGTCTCCAAAATGGTGACGGTGCCCCTCAGCGTCTTGTTCTTCTCCTTCTCCTTGTCGAACTTGCTCTTCCACTGCTCTGCCGTCAGCTCCATGTTGAGACACACCGTGTTCTTCACGGTCTTCGCTCTGGAAGGTCACACGTGAGACACTGTCAAATAATTCAAGATATTTTGTCGCGTCTACTCACATCGTCAGTCATTTACAAACCTGTGATTTACTTTCTCGACCACTTATCAGATAATTCCAGTCATTTTAAAGACAATTTGATGACTTTCAATACATATAAATGGCTTAAATAATGCGAGCATAAAATCCAGATCACATCTAATGCACATCATTGTCATGCCCCATTTACATTAAAGTGTTTAAAGTGTTTTGTTTTTTTTGAAGGTAGTTTTGTTTCTTTAATATTCAATCACATATAAAGCTGCTTCAATTAAAAAAAGCAAAAAAAATGTCAAGCCAAAAAAAAGTTGAGTTTGAAAATATTTAATTTCGTTAGAGGCAACTTTTTATTGAGTGAAAATATTTTTGTATTATTTAGGAAAGTTTGTTTTTTTCAAGCAACTTTATTTTTGGACTGAAAGTTGTTCCTTTTTACTACTGCTACTTTTTATTTCCAACATTCTTTTAATTTTAATAATAAAGAAACAATACTACCGTCATAGTTTCGGGCAACGATTCAAAATGTAAAATACTGTATGTATTTCAAATCTGTGTGTGATTGAAGGAGAAAAACATTGTTTGAATATATCAACACATGTGTGATATATGTGTGGTTCAAAGTTGAACTACAGTTGCAGAATGCTAAAATAAATGTAGGATAATTCAAAGGGAAATTGAAGTTACATTTTCTTCCACTTCTGAAATTACTTTTTAATAAAAAATGTTTTTTAAAAATACCTACTACTTTCCATGTTGGCCTCTGATTTACCACACGTTTGGATGTTCAAAAAGCATGTCTCCGTACCTCTGACCGAACAGCAGAGTGGTCCTGGTCTCAGCGTCGTTGAAGGCCGAAGGCGAACAGCAGATGACCATGGTGGTCCGGCAGTTTCCGCCCAGCGAGTCCTGCAGGATCCTGGTCATCTTGCTGTCTCTGTACGGCACGTAGGTCTGACACAGGAGGTTCAGTTCGATGAGAGCAAATGATGATACGAGTTGAATCTACATGTGTGTTGCAATTAATCTTGGCCACGTTATGGACATGTGTCAGGCGTGTGACACACATTAGTGCAAATACATTTGTTGACATAGATTTGATTTCCTGTTTAGTTGATGCTTCATCAAGATCAAAACTAGTTAAACCGTTAATCATTTTGTTTTAAATAAATAGAAATTGTGCCTTTGCTGGAATTAATTATTTCCTACTGGTTAGAAAAGAACTTAAAAGGGAGAATTTATTTACTTTTTTTTTTTTTTTACAAATAGTAAGTAAGTAAATAAGTAATATTTAAAGAGCGCTTTTCTAGACCAGGGTCACAAAGCGCTTAAACAATCAAAACAATAATTGATAAAATAGATGCTTAAAAGGTCAAGACCGAGAACAACACAGGAGTCTCAGAGAATCAAGGAAAAAACGATAAGTTCCAAAGCTTAGGAGCAACAGCCTGGAAGGATTTCTCTCCTCTGGTCCTGAACCGTGTTCAGGAACCATCAGTAGATTCTGATCCACAGACCTCAGAGCCCGAGCTGGGGTGTAAGGCTGGATCAGATCACTGATGGAAGGTCAGACCATGAATAGATCTGAAAGTAAGAACCAGAATTTTAAATTTGATCCTGAAAGAAACTGGCAGCCAGTGAAGAGATTTAAGGATCAGAGAAATGTGAGTTCTTCTACTAGAGCGGCTCAGAAGTAGAATGAGTTTCATTATCTTGTTAAAATGGTTACTGAACAAAATCAACAAATGAATTTACTGGAAAAACTACATAAACGGAAGAACTTTCTTACTTTACTAAGACATTTATTTGTTAATTGTTGTTTAAATTATTTTTATTAAAGAAGAACCTTTGGTAGAAAGAGTTTTAGAATATTGCTTAAATGGTTACTGACTAGAAAATTTACTTAAAAGAGAAAAAAAACTATTTTAATTCTATTTCCTGTTTGATTGTTGTTTGAAAAAAACAACATTATCGAAGACGTATGAGATGGTTGTTGCCCTTCAGCAGTGACAACAACCGAGTCACTCACGGATCCCTCAGCCAGGGCCGAGATCACGTTCCCCAGAGACGACAGCGACTTGTTGATCATCTTGGCCTCGTCCAGCACCGTCCCCTCAGCTCCGGTCTTCCCCACCTGTGGACAGAGTCACCCGGAGAGTCGGACGACGATGTTGCCGAGCCGATGGACCCGACAGAGCGAGAGAGTCTGACCTTCTCACTGCCGGCAAGGTCGACCAGGTACAGCTTTCCCGTGAGCTTCTGCTCCGTCTTATTGTTCTCCTGCTTGATGTTGATCTGGAAGATGCTGTGGCTTCTGGAGCTGTGTTCGTTCATGTCTGAGGTCCAGAGACACAAGTTCACTCACATTTAAATCAAGACAAACTACTCATCTTTAAATTTCTAAAAGATAACTAATATGACCTCATTCCTTATATATATTTAATTAAAGAAGATAGAGGATAAAATGTATTTCATTTAAGGAACAGCAAGAAAGAAACTATATGAAGTGAATCTCCAAACACAGGTTGATAGGACTAAAGTTTAATATTATATCACCACCTGTAAAAAGAATAATGATGGATAAAATGAAAACTTCAAAGTTTAATAACTATTTTTTTTAATGTTAAGTATTTTACACGGTTTGTTACTCCAACTTTACTCCTACTTTACTTACATAGCTGTGAAAAAAGAGATTTTAACTTACTTCTTAATTTTCTTATGTAGTTTTTAGATTTATGAATTGGTTCTTTTTATTCCCCTGGTGTATTGAACGCATTTATTAAAATTATGCCTTGAGCCAATATTTTTTCTATGTTTTTCTACCATTAAAAACATTGATTTGATGATTGACCACGGCCGCATAAACGAAGCCTATGTCTGGCGCCATCTAGCGGTGAGGTCAGGACTTGTAGGGTAACAGTGTTCAGTGGCTGTCATTGATATGATGATGTCAACTCCTTTCTCTTTGTGTATGAGTAATTTTACTTTAAAATATATATATACATATATATATATATATATATATATATATATATATATATATATATATTAGATGAATGTATTTAGTTCTTCTTTCTCGTTTAACACTGCATATTTTAGTGTGTGATTACATTACATTTCAAGAGACATGAAAGTACAAAAGAAAATAAACATTAAATCTGTGTTTCATGATGGCTTCTGTCGCTGCTGTGTGAAAGCTCTTCTGCCGCCGCAGTCTCGCCGCAGTCAGGAGACTCTGTGATGTCGAACCCATGAGAGGCCGCCCCCCCCACTCAGCACATGAACTCACTTGTGACAGCCACGCTTCGGCTGTTTTTGCCCTCGTCTATGGCGTCCATGACCTCATCCGGGCAGCACACGAAACGCTCGGTAGCACCCTGGGGGACACAAGGACGCATCACAAGGAGACCCTGTGTTTCGAACGTCTCGGAGGCTCACAGAGATTCATTCATTCTTTCCTTTAATAGGAGCTTTATCAGCGGCGCCGGAGCGTAGCATATTCTATCAGGCTGACGCTTTCACGGAGGCCCAGAATACACCGTTTGACCTGCTTTGGTTTGAAACCGTCTTACGGTTCTTACGTACTGTACTCCCTTACATTTCCTGGTACGACTGACAAAAGTTTGGTTCAAAGAGTCTGTGAAGAAGAGAAACCCGAAGGGGTCCCGGGGGGGAGTAGGCCGAACAAATGTTACACAAATAAATATTACTTACTTACTTACAAACCAGACTCTCTTAACGATAAAGTATCAAATTACTATCAAATATCTTTTCTTCAACCTTGTTTTTTCTGCCACAGAAAATGATTTGATTGAAATCATTTTATCAAAGGCATTTTTTATCGGCCATCTTGGTATGAGCCAGATTCTGGACAAGAGGCGGAGTTTGGACAGGCTGGACTGTGATTGGGCGATCAAACCACGGTCCTTTAGTCGATGCTTCAGCGGGGAATGAGCGATGTAATTATGCTGATTCAGGGAAACTGATGGATAGGAAAATCATCGAAGGAAAACGTTAGACCGAAAAATCCCCCCCCCCAGTATTTTGACTTTAGACTTTAGTCTCTCTTTTATTGTCATTGCACAGAAAATCACTGAAGTGAGACTGGCAACGAAATGTCATTGCATGGCAACCGTTAAAAAACACAGCATAGAGTGAACGTATATAAAAAAGTATAAATATAAATATTAATAAGTTAAAAATAGTGCAATATAGTATAAATATATTGAAATATTACAAAGCTCGAAGTCATATTTCAGTTAACAGTCTGATGGCAATGTGTGCTGATTGTAAATGTGCTGTAAAAGTTATTTGACTCGCGATTAATCAACATTTTGTTTTCTGCACCTCTGCCTCACTTTCAATACCACATGTTGCCCTTTCCTTGATATTGAGTTTTTGTTCGTTGCACTCGTTCGTAGTTTGAGACCCCTGGCGTTAACCATGAAGAACTAATCTAAAAAAAAATAAATACACAACATAATGGAATACTGCTTTTACTGATAGAAAATTGCTCCGATACTAGTTCAATATTGCACTCGGTCATTCTGTAGATCAACTACAGTCAAAGAATAACATGGCAGGACGTCAATGGTGGAAAATAAAGTTGCTTTATATAAAAAAAAAAGGCGAGAACAAATAAAGGGTACAGACACTCAGTGGTACTTAACTTGGCCTTCACTCATTCATTCACATGTATCTAATTCATCTGCGACTTCCGGTCTTTATCTGTGTCACAACATCTGGGTCATAAATCAACATAAATCAACTAATGTAACCCAAATAAGTTACGACACATTAATTCCCAGGCCATTGCACCAGTTTAAAAAGACCACCCTTCAGTTTAGGGGTCTCAGGAGTTTCAAAAGTTGCTTTAAGATGCAATCAAACCATCAAACTCATTGCTACGAGGCAATAATCAAATGTTTTTAAATGATGTTCTACCGCCAACAAAAACAAAAAAAATCAAATAAATGCAGACAAACTTCTTGTATCTCTTTCTTGACTACCTGAAGGGGAACGAGCCGACACACATCGCTACACACTTGGTGTTGGACTCACCTTGACATAAGGAACCCTGTTCTTGTCCTCGTGCACCGACAGGTTGGTCTTGGTCACTGGGGAACACAAGACCATCATCAAGTGAGAAGGTACGAGCAGAAACGCGAGTAAAAGCAACTCTCACCGTCCAACAGGTCCTTGATTTTGTCCAAGTAGATTTCGAAGTACGAGACCTGAAAGACACGAGGACCGTCAATCGTCATGGAGACGAGACGCAGTTGTGTGGACGCTCACTTTAATGTGAAACTCCAGGTTTTCATCCATGGAATAAATGTAGTTGAAGATGTCGTCCACAATCCTGGGGATGATTCCCATCATGTCGGGGTCATGGAGTTTCCCCTTTGAGACCACAACAACACAAAATCAACCTGAAGCCACTTCTTGAAACAACACAAACCACCCACCTCCATGGTGTGCGTCTTCCCTGAGGACGTCTGCCCGTAGGCGAAGATGGTACCGTTGTAACCCTCCAGAACATCTGCAGCACAGCGTTTGAAGCGTGAAGATGTGTTTTTTTTTATCCGAGAAGAGATGCTCACCCTTGACGATCTGCTGCGCCACAGCGTTGTAGAACTGAACCTGAGTCGTGGTGGAGCCGAAGACTCTGTCAAAGTGGTACGGTTTACCCTGTGGGACCAGGATTCATCAGGGTCGGTCTTTTACAAAGAATTACCGCGAGGATGACGCTGGCGTACGGGCACTCGGCACACACACATAGTAAAGATTCCTATCACTGTAAATGTGATTAACATTAATATGTTTCAGTTTAAGTTCAGTTAGGTTCAGTTTAATTGTCACGGACCACATTCAGTAAATCATAAAGACCTTTTGTTTTACTTCTTTGCAATAGTTTACAGGTTTATTTTTAGAGTAATCTTTACAGTCACAGAGCAAGTTACATTATAAAAAAACCAAACTATTTTCAAGACAAAGACCCTTCAGACCATAATAATCAAAAGAACAGAAATTACATATATTATTTGTTCAGTAACAAATTCTTCACTCCCTGGACCAGAAGCAAGTTTAAATTGTATTCTTCGTCATATTCTTTTGACCATGCGTCATTGATCAAATGTGTTCTGGGATGTTATTGGATTATGTTGTACTTTTATCAGTTCCATACAACTAACGTGATCTAAGCTATAAAGCTATGATACGTGATGTTTGTTATTCCTTAACCATCTGATATTGTTCAAAGTGGTTGTGCTCGGACCACATTCAAACTTGTGTCTCCTCGTTTAGACTATTATAACAGTTTATTTCCGTGTCTAAACAAGAAGCCTGCAGTTAATACAAAACTCTTCTGAGAATTCTGACCTGCTCTAGTAGAAGAACTCACATTTCCCCCGATCCTTGAAACTCTTCACTGGCTGCCAGTTTCTTTCAGGATCATTTTAAAATTCTGCTTCTTACTTTCAGATCTATTCATGGTCAGACCTTCCATCAGTGATCTGATCCAGACTTACACCCCAGCTCGGGCTCTGAGGTCTGTGGATCAGAATCTACTGATGGTTCCTGAACACGGTTCAGGACCAGGGGAGAGAAATCCTTCCAGGCTGTTGCTCCTAAGCTTTGGAACGATCTCTGTGTTTGATGATCTACGGATTCCTTCAAGAAACATCTTAAGACATTCTTATTCTAGCTTTCCCCTGATTTCCTGGGACTCCTGTGTTTTAACTGGGTATTGTTTTGACTGTTTAAGCGCTTTGTGACCCTGGTCTAGAAAGGCGCTTTACGAATAACTATTACTTACTTACTTACTAACTTGGACATTAACTAGAGGGCCACAGACTATCATTACTACACAGAAAATGTTCGCGACCCCGGCCATTCAATGTCGACGACAGATGTTTTCTTAAAATATCGTGAACATCGAGAAAACAACCAGAAAAGTATAGAAAAGAGATTCCAGTAACATTATTATGATAAGATTATTCATGCTACTGATAATTCGATGTGACTGAACAGTAAACTGGTCTTCTGCTGGAAACACCGAGAAAATTATTTCTTATCATTTATCTCCCATGGCGATCATAGGAACTATAGTGAAGAGGGTTCATGCCTCAGGAGTGTGAAGTGAGATGTGTCGTCCATCGACACACATTCTAGCAGCAGCTGATCAGTTTTGGGACAAAGTGTCTGAAAAACATGTGATCTTTCATGTCTCTTAAAGAAGCTCAACAGCCCGGGGCGGATCATCAATGACTGTCTTCTTCTGGCTTCTTCTCAGTAATTACTTTAATTCATTTCTTGGTTCGAATCGTTCCATTTCGAACGCTTTTAAAGACTCAACCTCAACTCTAGTTTGACAATATTTCTTAGTAAGCAGGAAATCAAACCAAAATGATCACATAAATGAAAGTGTAAACAAGCAAACAGTCCGAATAAATATTTTCCTGTTAAGCTATAAATCATTAATGTTTACATTCACTGGTTAGTGATAAAAAATAATAAGGGTTAACTGGCTGTAAGAAAAACAACTGCTGACATTCTTGCTAGCTTATAACTCT
This sequence comes from Callionymus lyra, assembly GCF_982586985.1. Lineage (NCBI taxonomy): Eukaryota > Metazoa > Chordata > Actinopteri > Syngnathiformes > Callionymidae > Callionymus > Callionymus lyra. The sequence goes on from NC_141821.1 coordinate 10,777,805, forward strand.
TGACATTCAGTGATTCTTTCGTTCGAATACAAGACTAAAGTTAGAAAAAAATAAGCTTATCTTAGCTTAACTCATATCTTGGATCATTGACTTGTTTTATGAACCACAGCAAACAGCATTTTAAGACGCATCCATTTCTGTTTGCTAGCAAGCCTTAGCCGAGTCATCTGTTAGCTTATTTCTGCATTAGCGTGCTATTGTACGAGCTGCAAATATGGGACTTTCGCACACGTTACTCATGGCAATTACTTTAAAATCCACAATGTGGACTTTGTTTAACATCAGTTAAGAAGTGACACCATTTTGTATATATTTCTCACACTATATTTCCACTTTTATTTAAACTAAAGAGCCATCTGAGAAGTGATGCTATTTATATCTCTTCAGAGAGCGTGACTTCACATGCTCTCTTCTTATACAATCCCTTTTAAAAAACAAATCAGGGTTTAATTCATAATTTTGTATTAAAAAACATGTTTTATATTTTCGTGTTAATCTGCTCTGATCATATTTAGAATTTAATTTCAAAATATTTTCAATCACTGCTTTGATTTTTGTGGAAGTGTCTCTTTAAATATCGTGTCATTAAAAAATGAATACACGTTTTGTGAGTGAGCTACATTATTTTAAGGGTATTATAAACACACCTACAGAACTAAAACATGTTTAATTCTCAGCATCTCCGACTCACCGCGATAGTCACACAGTCTTCCCCCTGAAATTTTGGGATGTACTTGTCTCCCCTGGCCAGCTCCGACTTGTTCAGAGGCCTGAAGCGACAGACCACCTTGATGGTGGTCTGTGCCGGGTCCGCCATGTGTGCCGCTCCGCGGGGGATGAAGATCCTAATCCAACAGAATCCAGTCCCTGCTGACCCTCTACCACAGCTCAGGAAGAACCCCTAAAGGACCTAAAAACACCAGTCATTCCTGTCTGACCTTCAAATCAGAACATAATTCAGATTAAATTGAACCGGACTGAGATTATTTGGTGTAAACTCAACTGCTCATCGCAGAAAATGGTAAGAGAAGAAAATGGTGAATGGTGTGGAGAGCAGGAGGGACTAGTTGGATGTCACATGAAGTCAAAAGTCACATGTGTAGGAGCTCGGAGTTATGTGAGAAAAGGTCTTCTCCAGGACTACCCCTGAGGGTCAGAGGTTGAGGAAGTTATGAGCAGTTATTCATTTTTGTTTATGTATAAGTAAATATTATTTGCAAGTAGTTCTATAGGGATATTAAGTACATCCTAATCCTAATTACAGCTTTATTTACAGGATGCATAAAAGTGTTTCAAGCGCAAAAGTACTCACTTTGCTCTGCTGCCCTCTTGTGTCACAAATCTGCTCGTGCAATGGTTCATGGTTACCTTTGGAGTGCAGTGAGGTTGCCAAGAGGGGTATGGAAGTCCTGGAGCCCCGGTTTATTTATCAGGGGCCCTGAGATGATGGGAATCATCAGAAGGATCGTAGATTACATCTTTTACTTATTTCTGTAACCAGCATATTTAAAGGTTCATGGGAGTTGGCTCACCCACTTGATGCTTGCATTGAGGACTCGAGAGAAGTTATGAGAGTGTAGTCCTAGGTAGGTAGGTGAGCATGAAGGAAGGTAGGTGAGTAGGGTGGCTGGTGGGTATGTTTTTAGGTAGCAGTTTTTGTAGGTAGGTAGGTATGTTTGTAGGAACACAGGTACCAAAGTAAGTAACGTGGTAAGTTGCTATGTTTGTAGTAAATAGCCATGTTTTTAGGTAGCTATTTTCTTAGATAAGTTTAGGAGACCTCCTGAGGGAACAATAAAGTTCTACCTAACCTAACCTAGGTACGTAGGTGCGTAAGTAGTTAGGGTGGTAGGTAGCTATGTTTGCAGGTAGGTATGTTCGTAGGTACATAGGTAAGTAGGTAGGGTGGAATGTAGGTACGTTCATAGATAAGTAGGTACGTAGGTAGGTAGGGTGGTAGGTAGCTGTTTGTAGTTAGGTAGGTAGGTTCGTAGATAGGTAGGTTAATACAGCAATTAGGTAGGGTGGTAGGTAGCTTTTTGTTGGTACGTATTTCTTTAGGTAGGTAGGTATGTACACAAGTACGTAAGTAGGTAGGGTTGTAAGTATCTGTTTGTAGGTAGGTAGGTATGTTTTTAGGTAGCTATTTTCTTAGGTAAGTAGGAAAGTTTGTAGGTGTGTAAGTAGGTAGGGTGGTAGGTAGCTATGTTTGTAGATAGGTAGGTATGTTCTTCGGTACAAAGATACATAGGTAGGTAGGGTGGAAGGTAGCTGTTTGTAGGTAGGTATGTTTTTAGGTAGCTATGTTTGTAGGTAGGTATGTTCGCTGGTACATGGGTACATAAGTAGGTAGGGTGGTGGGTAGGTACGTTCGTAGATAGGTAAATACAGTAAGTAGGTAGAGTGGTAGGTAGCTTTTTGTAGGTAGGTATGTCTTTCGGTAGGTAGGTATGTGCATAAGTACATAAGGAGGTAGGGTGGTAAGTAGCTGTTTGTAGGTAGGTAGGTATGTTTGTAGGTACACAGGTACCAAAGTAGGTAAGGTGGTAGGTAGCTATGTTTGTCTAAGGTATGTTTTTAAGTAGCCATTTTCTTAGGTAAGTAGGTAAGTTTGTAGGTAAATAGGTGCGTAAGTAGGTAGGGTGGTAGGTAGCTATGTTTGTAGGTGGGTAGGTATGTTTTAGTAGCTTTTTCTTTCTTTACACCTCTGTGTTTCAGTGGTTTTAATTAGCCCTGTGTGTATTTTTATTAGACCACAAGTTAACACAATAGTTCACGATACAAACTGGAGCCGCACTCAAAATATCTTTAACTTGGTCAATCATTTTTGGCAAAGAGGAAAAGTCGATATTCCATGATGAGGGTATATCATGTGGGAGACACCTTGGGTGAACGTTTGGGCTAAATATTTCTGAACGAAAACAAAGAACAAAAAATGCTCTGGAGTTCTTTTCTCCAGAAATCTCTGGTCGAAGCTCGTCTGAAGAGCTTCTCGGAGTGCCTCCTGATGTGGAAACACAGCGTGCGCACAACGGCCTCGTCCACAGCAGGATCCTGCAACGTGATCACGGACTCCAGGATGTGTCGCCCACAGAAGTACCGCTCCAGGTCTCTCAACGCCGCCTTGCAAATCCCTTTGGCATCCTTCAAATCCGGTGTGAATCCCTCACACAGAGTCACCCTCCTCATGATGAGGCAGACCAGCTTGTTGTTGTGTGCCACCCACTGCTCAATGTTCTGCCAGGATTTACACTTGGTGGACAACAGACCCATGAGGAGGGTCACGAATATCCTCAGAGAGTCGTCGCTCTCGGCTTCATGGGGGACACCGATGGACTCGCCAGCATTTGGGTTGTCAGGACTTTGGGACTCCATGGATTGGTTTGAAGTGGATACAGACTCAGCCTCAGAGGTTTCATGGCTCTGAACCGCTGCTTCTAACGCAACATCATTGTTGGTTAAGGATGGACCCTCCGTGTGTCGGTGGTCTTGTCTGGGGACATTTACAGGGCCCTCCTTTTTATTGGGGCTAGATGACGTTCCTGTGTCTTTACCGGTGGTTTCTTTTTGGTCATCCACAACCTGGTCCTCGCCTGGATCGGTCTCTGCCTCTGTTTTCGTTGACTCTTGAAGGTAGGCGTCGGGTACTGGTTTCATGGAGGCTTCCTGAGACTCGGATGTCTCTTGTTTTTGGAACACGGTTGGGGAAGATTGTGTTTCTTCTTGTTGTGTGTTTGTGGAGTTCGTCTGCTGCATGTGGTCTGAGTCAGCGTCAGAGTTTGCCACGTTTTGTTTGGATGTTTTGACTTCAAGCTGATCGATGGTCTCGTCTCTCTCTTTCTGCTGCGACTCGATGACAGAAACTAGAAACTTCAATTTCGACGTCTTCCTGACGTTTGGATCGACAACATCCAGTTGTTCTTTCAAGGCTTTCGTGGATATTTCAAGATGGTCAGGCGGCGCCACCTGCTTCTTTTTTTTCGGTACGATATAGACGACTACCACTCCTGGATTTTCGGTCTGGTTTGAGTCGCCTTCCGAGTTTCGGTTCGAGTGATCTTGTGGATTTACAACGGCGACAAATTTAGGGGATTTCTTGTTTTTCTCAAGAACAGCTTGGACGATGGAGGACTCTTGTTGATACGGGTTTGTTAAACCCTTGTTTGTCGCCACCGAGTCTTTTGGCGTCGCTTCCGTTTCCGCCTCCACAGGTAAAGCCTCCTGGTCCTCTTGAGGAGCATTGTTGGAGGTCAGCGCTTGAGCGGAGGCTTCAACCGGCACATCCGATCGGTCCAGTTCGGTTCCTCTGCCTTGTGTCTCAGGCTGGACGGCAGCAGGAACTGTCCTCGAGTCTTCCTCAGACACGTCCGGTTGGTTGGAAACCGTCATGGAATCTTCAGCCAGAGCTTCTTGTTGGCTGAGAACATTTCCACAGTCTGTTTTCTCGTGCTTGTTAGTGACCGACATCGTGCCGAAGATCACAGTCTTGACTTTTATTCACTTAGACACGGTGAACTCACGACCGTGTGGTGGAAACGACGAGTCATTCCACGGGGACAGCAAAGAACCTCTTGAGGTACGTTAGCCGTTGGTGAGCTCAGTGACGAAACGCCGCCTAGATTTCTTTTATATCATATTTGAATCGCACGGAATCACACGTGTTGCTTTGAAGATGTGAAGACGCCTTTGATGTCGTCCATCTTCAATGACTTGATCATTTTTTAAAAGACTCGTCGATAAAGCTTCTGAAAAATCTAATTCACCACAACAAAGGTTATTTTGTGGTGGCAATAAGAGAATAAATAACACAAAAATAAGAAATAAATAATCAGAACAAGGCTAATATGTTGTTGTTTTGTTCAAGAACTTCTGTCCTATTGTGACAAAACAGTGACACAAACTGGCTTTTTAAATGTGTTAATGAGTTGATGAAATTATTAATAAAAAAGTAGAAAAAATGCAGCTTTAGGACAACTTTATTCAACGTGTAGTTCGACCTCCATTTGGCTCAAATCTTGGTTTCATTAAAAGAGCGGGAATTGAGCGAGAAACGGACAGAAGGGGGCGCTAAAGACACAACAGTGATCTCGTCACACACACACACAGGAGAAGCCATTACATCGACAGTAAACTTAAATAAAAATTTGGCAAGAGATCGAACAGCACACAGGACGGTTTTTTTTGTTGTTTTTTTAAAACTCCAAATAGAAATACATTTGGGAAAACAGTGAGAAGCATAAACAACAACACAAGTCAGTCCTCGAAGCTCCAGCAGCAGCAGCAGCAGCAGTAATAAATACAAACATTTGAAATAAAATACAGTACTTGTTCATTTATCGCAAACATGTTGTTCTTTTATATTATTTCCATATGTACAGCTTTCAGTAGTCGTCACCATGAGGCGCTCGAAGAGGCAACTTAAAAACAGGGCATTGTGGGTAGACGGCGCAGCAGGACATGCAGGAGTTGATGGTTCTCATCCTCACACAGGAAGTCAAGTCTGTTCAAGTTATTTTCAAGGTTAGTCATCGAACAAACAAAAAAAAATGCAAAGTTCAGTCTTGACTGAATTAAACAGAAACTTTTTAATTTGTGATACATTTTTGGGTTCATTTTCACGGTCTTTAAAGATTATTCAACTGCAGGTTTATTTTTTATTACAATTAATGAAGCTGTATTAGTTCTACTTTAATTCTTCCAAGTATCCACTTGGCAAAAGTTCAGATATAATGAACAAATATTGAAGTCAATTTGAGTCATTTTAAGAACAATATATTGAATTTGTTGAAAATAAATGGATGCTTGTGCTTTAAAAAAAACATTTTGGTAAAAGAGTTAATAAGATAATTGAAGGTTAATAACATTAGGCTTGAATTACATAAACGGGTACACAATGTGTTTTACTATTCAAGACTGTTTAATATATAAAAATATTGTTTGCCTTGTGACTTTAGTTTAACATGTTGATCCTGATTATGTTTAATCAAGTTATTAATAAAAGTATTAATGAATAAAAGTCCCATAATTTGATAAGATTTAGGGCTTTTTAATTGTTATTCAATCACAATTGGAGGAGTTATTATTTTAATAACACACTAACTTTACGTCCAATATTTGTGCTCCTCTATATCTATATTAAAATAAATATCACAAATATAAATACGATCCTGTATTCAATTGTCCAAACAGAGCAGCAGCCATTTTTCTTCACAAAAATGGATTCACATGAATCTGAACCAGAAGTCGAGAGAAACGCTTCACGGCAAGTAAATAAATCCTAGATCAGTTCGGAACCTAAAATGAGCGAGAATCTAATTATTTGATTCAAATGTGATATTGTTGAGGATTGAAACGTAGTAAATCTAAATGCCTTAACAGACGGGTGATTTCATGAATTGTATCTTTGTATCAAAATGTTTTGTTTTCATAACAAACCAGGGAATCAGATTAAAAAAAACGAACAAAACCAGAACGGCTCAAATCATCAGAATGAGGGTCTTTTAAAATCCTACCTAGAGCAGGGGTGTCGAGTACATAGACACGGAGCTTCTAGTGAAGCATGACAGGACAAGAAAACCACAAACATTGTTTTTTAAACTACCTTAACTTTGGTATTTGAGTCCTTCAGATGGAGCCGTGTGTGAAAGAGCTTGATGAGCACGAACACCCCTGATCTAGGTTTTCCTGCCGAGTCCATGTGTGAGCAGAAGAACCTTTTTCTTACATAGAAATATTTTTTATAAATGATCTTTTTTTTGTTTAAAGTCCTTTTGGAGCTTTGAATGACTTTTTGAATGAACGTGAAAACATCATTTTTCCACACCATGAAGAAAAGCTTCTGTTGACGTGAGAGTTTGTATCCACCTGTCCTCAGCGGCAGAACTTTCTCTCTCAGAAAGAATAAATTAATCTCCGTCCCGGGGCGTGTTTTTTTGTGACATTGTAACAGCAGATCAAAGCCGGCGTTCCGAGGGTCTGGGTTCAACAGTAGAGCGACATCCGGCTGCGCCTCATGGCCTCGCTGATCAGGTACGCCGGGCTGACCTCGGGCTCCTCCGTCATGACCACGATGTTCTGCCACTCTCCGCACTGGTTGGACTTCTTGATGGTGTCCACCACACACAGAGCGTACAGACAATCCTCAAAGGTGGCCGCCATGGTCAGGGGTCTCCCGTCCCACGTCCGACGATCCTCCTGGCCCTGGAAGGCCTGCCGGACCGCCTGGATCATGCGGATGGTCCCGATGAGATACGGCGCCGGAATGTCGCTGAAGGCTTTCTCGGGGAGCGAGGACTCCTCGAGGGGCGGGCTGTCTTTGAGCAGGAGTTCGGGACCGGACCCCCGCCCGCCGCTGTTCTTCTGCCCGTACAGGTCGGACCCCGTGACCGTCAGCCGGCCCACCGTGCCCACCACGATGACCTCCTGCCGGAACTCCCCGGGGACGTTGAAGTTGAGGGTGACGGTGCAGCAGGCTCCGCCCTCCAGCACCATCTGGAAGGTGCAGAAGTCGTCGCTGGTGATCTGACGGATGCCTCGGATGTGATCCGTCTGCTTGACGAACGTCTTCAGGAAGCCGTGGACTTTGGCGGCGCGTTGTCCCGTCAGGAAGGTGAACAGGTCGATGATGTAGCTGCCCACGGAGTGGAGACCCCCGCCCCCCATCAGGTCGTCGCAGCTCCAGTTGTACTTCTTGCCCAGTAAACTTCCACTGTGGACCTGCAGGACCAGAGACATGATCAGTCGACGTCTTTCAACAATTTATGTTTTGAGGCTTTAAGAGAAACAGTCAAATGATAACCAAACAAACATCATTTATACACACAATTACAACACACAACACATTGATTTGTGTGCATCCATCAGGTGAGAAAACATTAACACACACCACCCCAATCTACACACAAAGACACACACATCACCCCATCTTACAAAGATAGACACACACCACCCCAACTTACACACAGAGACACACCACCCCAATCTACACACAGAAAGACACACACACCACCCCAATTTACACAGAAAAAGACACACACACCACCCCAATCTACACACAGAAAGACACACACACCACCCCAACTTACACAAAGATAGACACACACACCACCCCAATCTACACACAGAAAGACACACACACACACACTAACACAAAAACCAACACACAACCAACAACCGACAACACCGATGTATAAACAAAACACACACACTAACCTCAACACATAAATGATAACACACACAGAGACACACACACTTACACACCACCCCAAAACAGAAACACCCACATACCCCAAAAAAATGAACACACACATGACCCAAGACACAACAGCAGCACACAAACACACATGCCACCTAACCACACAAAACCAAAATAAATACAACCCCAACAAACCAAACAACACAACCTGACAAAGAAACGACAACATTCACACCACCCCGAAACAGAAACACACACATTTACAGCACCCCAACAACCCATACACACACACACACACACACATGCAGACACACACACACATGCAGACACGCACGCACGCACACACACACACACAGTAAATGTCTAAAAAAACCGTCAGTAAAGAGATGTTTTGTGGCTTCACGAGCAAACCTTCACGTCCGCCTCACATACCTGAGCCTCACAGACCAGCAGTTCACCCACATATCCTTCCTCCAGCAGCTCTTTCATCCGAACGAAGGCTGGCAGGAACCTCAGCACATTTCCCATGATGCTCAGCAGTTTTGGATAGTACTGCGCCGCTGACATCATCCTGAAGGCATCCAAAGGTGTGGCTGCTCGATCGCAGATCACATTCTTCCCGATTCCTGGAAAAAAAAAGGAAAAGAAAAACTGGAATCAAAGATAATGTTCACACAGGACGTTTCTTCAGCCGCGGCTTGTGCAAGACTTTTCTGGGATGTTATGTCATCTTTGGTCAACAGTTGCCACAAAACTCTTGCAGACAAAACATCCTCCGGTGAAAACATCGCCTGAAGAAACACGGCCAGACGGCGACGTGTGGAAACACCCGTCGATCCAGAACCATCTGATGATCGACAGGAAAGAGTTTCAACATCATCAAGAGTTTTGAAATCATCCATAGTTTCAAAATCAACCTCGTGTTGTTCTTCAACTACAGGTCGCAGGCGCAGCAGGTGGAGTCAAGAGGCCCAGAGTTACTGAATTAATACAAGATCAACTGAGGTATATGATCTAATCCTGTCCTGGGGTGGCTCCGGGGACATCCCAGGAACATCCAAGCAAGAACGCATCCTTACAAGCAACCTCACTGAGCACCAGATTCATTTGTCAATAGTTAGTAAGTGTTTGGATTTTTATTTTGTAATTTATGTCAGAAAACTGCTGGAAACTTAACTTCAAAATGCTTGCTGTGTGAAAAATGTTTTGTAAGAATTTATCTTTTATAAAAGTGGTTTAGAAATGAGTATAGTTCAGGAATTAAAAGTGAAGATATCGGTTTATCTACTGGTTATCATTTTTTTTAATCAACCAAGCTTTAGACAAATGAAGAGATTATAAATTCATCAAGAAAAAAATGATGCTCCTCTGAAGGTTCTTTTGGATCCAGAGCTGGTTATGGTTGAATGATGTAGTTTTTCATTGTATCCACTTGACATCAAAATGACAATCCTGACTCTCTTATCCCCCATTTTGACTCTACACTAGCTTTAGACCCCAAACCCTGTTTGGTTTGAACTCCACCCTCATGACCATTTCCTGGTATCAACATTCTTAATCAAAACAGAATTTTATTGTTGCTGTGCGACATTTTCCTTGTATCTTATCTCAAGTCTTTTTTTCTCCAAACACGAACGTCCTTTAAAGACCACATGAGCAGAATGGCAGTTAAATTATCTTTAATCATAAGTGTAATTATTTAAACTGAGAGACTGGTTTGAACTATTTGGCAAGTTGACTTTGTGACAACACCCTCCTGGATTCTAAATGAAAACTAACAACATTTAAATAGAGACTAATCTGTGTTTGATGAACTTCTTCAAGAAACATCTCAAGACACTTTTATTCTTGCAGGCTTTTCCTTGACTTTATGACACGCCTGTGTTCGCCTCGTTGTTTTTTGACATTTAAAGTATATATTTTATTGGGTATTGTTTTGATTGTTTAAGCGCTTTGTGACCCTGGTCTGGAAAAGCGTTCTTTAAATATTACGGACTTACTATGATTTTCATGACACCTGCATCAACATAAAAAAAAACATGTTGAACATATCGTTCGTAGTGGCATGAACTATAATCTACATTCCAGAAAAGGCTTATCGTATTCACGCAGTACACGTTGATCTGATCATGAATTAGACATGAAAACACTTTTTAAAAAAACAAAACACAAAGTTTTCTTCAGCAAATAAGAAAACAATCCAATGAAAGCTACAAATATAAAGAAACGCATTAAGACATTTTTATTTGTTCAGGCTTTTCCTTGATTTTCTGGAACTCCTGTGTTGTTCTCTGTGTTATCTTGATCTTTAAAGTATATATTTTATTGAATATTGTTTTGATTGTTTAAGTGCTTTGTGACCCTGGTCTGCAAAAGCGCTATAAAAAATATTACTGACTTACTTACTTACTTATGAAACTTGTGGGACAGTATTACTGCTGTCTTTTCTTCTCCATTCATTTAACATACTGTATATTTATTTAAAAAACAAGTGTCCAGACAGTGGGACCCCCACATTTTAAAATAGGTCATCATTTTTAAAGATGTCACCATCAATCCACATCCGTCTGAGCCTGAATCCTAAACCAAGTCCAGTTTTCACAATCAATAAAGTCAAAAGGCAAGTTTGTAAAATCCCCGTCAGTGGAAGAGCCGATGACAGACTGAGGTGTGAGTGTGGCGACGAGTAAGACTGAGGCCGTAATCACCAGACGTTCAATATGAGGATGACGACACACAGTGTCACAGCAGCAGAGACCACCACAGATTTCTTCAGTTTCTTCTTTTTTTTTCTACAAGCGAAACTCCCCTCTCTAATCTACCGGAAACTAATCCTTCTGACCCACTTCTGAGGGAGAAACCAAAAACCCACCCGGGCCAGGACACACACACACACACACGCACACCCCCCCCCCCACACACACACACACACACACAGACGAGAAACAACCTCTTCCTTCGTCGTGCGTCGACAGTAGAACCCCAAACACTGCGAGGAAGGAACGCCGGTGGAACGACGCCTCAGGGCGAGAGTGCATCAAACATTCAACAGCGATCCTGAAGGATTTCGTGCGACGTCATTATTCGCCGCCGACTGAAGCGTCAAGTCAGGCCGCGGGGATTCCCTCAGTCGGGATGAAAATAGCTGCCGGGAACCCCCGAGTAACAAAACACACCAGAGCTGCTGTGGAGAGGATTTTTTTTTAATGGAGACGACGACTACAGTTTCTAAGTGGTGTCACATGACTTGAACCAAACATCAGAAAATATTATGTTTTTACTTTTAAGTGAACGTCTCGATTATCTTTAGCATCAGCAGTTCCCGTGGCAACAACATAGAAGGAAAGAAAAGTGATAACTGTTATTCTAAGAAGAGGAATTTAAATGAAACATTTAAACTTTTGCTCATCGAAGTAGAACGCTAACCATTACCATCACTAGCGAAAAGGGAACCTATTGTTATGTGTCAATAGCACGAGTAAGACTTCATTTCAAACTAATTTACCGCTAATGAAACTTTTAAAATGGATGTTTTAATACAAAAACCACTGAGATCTAGATTTCCTAACTTTAAGCATTACTAGCAATTAGCACAGTTCCAACATTAGTTTTGGTTTACCCTTACCCTAAGTAAGTAAATCATTTATATTTGTATAGCGCTTTTCCAGACCGGGGTCACAAAGCACTTAAACAATCAAAACAATATTCAATAAAGTGTATATTTTAACGATCAAGATAAAACTGATAACACAACAGGAGTTCCAGAAAATTAAGGAAAAGCCTGAACAAATAAAAATGTCTTAAGATGTTTCTTGAAGGAGTCAGTAGATCCATCAAGCGCAAAGATGCATCTAAGAGATGTTTTTATCTTAACAGTCCGTGCTTTTTACATTAGTTAAAGTATTTCTAAATAGTTGAATTATGTTTCTCCGCATTTTATTGGAGAACTTGTGGATGATGGAGCTTGTAGAAGTAACTGCTAAATAAACAATCAAATGTACTCACTTTACTATTATTGTATTTTAGTTTCATCGTTTGTTATCTTTATGCTTCATACTTATTAGGGGGGCGGTCTATCCCAGCTAGATAGGGGAAGAGGTGAAATTTGAAGCATACATTATTAATGTGGGTCCAAATGCTGACATTTTCCTGTATTAAAGTGGCCCTTAAGAGGCCACAGGGAAACTCTAAAAGTGACCATTAATCACTTAAAAAATAAGTTATTTTAAACATTTTTAAATTTTAAATGTTGTCGCACAAACTTCTTGTTGTCCTGTTAAATTATTATTATTACGCCGACTGCTCCCGACTACAGATCTACTGGACAACGTAGCTCTTAGGAATTTCACATTTCGAGAAATCTATTAATGAATGGATGGTCGGAGAAAAAAGGGTAAATCTCCACTCAAAAGTTGAAGGTAGGTCTAGGTGACATCATCAGGATTTGTGGCACATGTTGCTCTCCACGACACGTCTCAGGTTTCAAGTCGCCCTCCAGTCTAAGTGCGAGGTAATTTAATGACGCGCCGTTATCTGGTTACTACGGGAGACGGCGGAGATCAGAGCGAACGTCCGTCTTCATCATGACAGGAAGACGAGGCGAAGTGGAGCAGGATTGTTTCCGTGGACCGTCCACACAATGGAGCTCCGAGGGCCAGGAATAGCAGATCCAGGGAAACAGGTCGGTGCTGATTTCCATCCGGACGCCCTCTGAGCACGTGCAGATGATGATCATGATGGTGATGAAATTGAGCTAAAAATAAGTTAAGTCCTGGCTTAACTGTTTATCCAGGCAGCAGGGTGGAGACACAACCCCATAACAAAGGTTCATGGTTTGATTCCTGTCTGAGTCTATTGCCTCTTGACATGACATTTTAACTCTCCCATGACTTTAGACCTCCCCCAGCAGACTGACCAACTTTTTATTAGACTAACTGTATTTGTCAGCTCATCAATGAACAGTAATACCACAGAGCCTAGAGGACTATTACTACAAATCCTAGCAGTAAAACTAAAGAGCCCCCGGGGGTGATGATTCACAGCCTGGCTAAGTAATACTACAGAGTCTAGAGGAGTAATACTACAGAGCCTCAGGGAGTAATAATACAGAGCCTTGTGGAGTAATACTATGGAGCCCTGTTCAGTAATACTACAGAGTCTTGTGGAGTAATACTACGAATCCTAGCAAAGTAAAACTATAGAGCCTCCAGGGGGTAAATAATTCTGGCTAAGTAATACTACAGAGCCTAGTGGAGTTATACTACAGAACATAGTGGAGTAATACTACAGAGCCTCTAGAACTAATACTACGGTGCCTTCCGGAATAATACTACAAAGCCTCCTGGAGTAATACTACAGAGCCCCGGGGAGTAATAATACAGAGCCTTGTGGAGTAATACTACAAATCCTAGCGAAGTAAAACTATATAGAGCCTCCAGGGGGGTCATAATTCAGAGCCTGGCTAAGTAATACTATGGAGCCTAGAGTAGTAATACTACAGAGCATAGAGGAGTAATACTACAGAGCATAGAGGAATAATACTACAGAGCCTGGTGGAGTAATACTACAGAGCCACCAGGACTAATACTACGGTGCCTTCTGGAATAATACTACAAAGCCTCCTGGAGTAATACTACCGAGCCTGGCGAAGAATACTACAGAGTCTTGGGGAGTAATAATACATCGCCATGTGGAGTAATGCCAAGGGGCTCCGTGTTGAGGTGGAGCATTGCGGATGAATACTATGGAGCGTAGCTGTGCGATACTATGGAGCTTAGCTAAGTTATAATACAGAGCCTAGTGGAGTAACACTAAGATGCCTAGTGGGTAATATAACAGAGCCTCTCAAAATAATGCTACAGAGCCTCACAGAGTAACTAGATAAAACCGGTTACAAGGTCAGTAATTCTGACTTGAATGAATACATACGGCGCACTATAAGGTGTCAGTTTTTGACCGACACCATGATTCCAAGAGCACCTGACAGTCTGAATAAGGAGTTAGTTAAAAACTCAATGGTGTCTTATGATGGACTGACAACCTGTCCTCTGTGTACGTTGCCTATCACCCTGGGTAGATGGGATGGGCTCCCGTTTATAAGCTTTAAAAAAAAAGTCCCTTCCAGCCTGCTTCACACACAAACTCATCCCATCCTGAACCACAACAGCTGGTGTTTTCATGGCCTTTATAGTTTCCACGTCCATTAGTGAAACAGCAGGTCCAGTTCTGAAGGACAACAAGAGCCTCCTGCCGTCGACAGGCTGCTCAGGATTCATAAAAGTGCTGCCATTAGAGCCGGAGCAGACACTTGGGATGAATAATGAGCCGTCGAGTAGTTTCTCGCCGATGCTGATGCGAGTCGCTAAAGTGCTCGCTAACTGCCGACAGGAAGGAGAGGATGTGGGTTAGAACCCGGTGCTGAAGTGAGGACGCATGGTTGACACAAAGAGGAAGTGACTTTTTTCAGTCAGTGTTACGATGTTAGATCCGATGATTTCGTTCACGTTAAATCCAAATACATTAGACAAATTCACGCCTTTCTAGTGAAGTCTCATGTTGTCAAAATCAACGTTGAGTACTCGGGTTTACAAATTCCCAGCCCCTGTTGCATTATGGGAAAAGGTTAAGCTTGAAATTCAAGCCTCACTTTCTTCCCTAAGAAATAAAATATCAACAACAAACTCATGTTTCGGACGATATTCTCTGGGCATAAAGATGTCAAGGATTTTGGGAATAAAATGTGAAAAGTTGAAGTATGGAAGTTTATCAGCGTCATCAGAATATTGATTGGTGGAAATGAACATTACAAATGTTAAATCTTTAAAAATATTTTTTTTGAAGGTTATTTTATGCATTAAACATTTAAAACAATTCTAAAGGATTGAAGTCAATAATATGTTTTTTGAAAGTATTTTTGTGTATTATGATATTTTAATTCAATAAATTCTATATTAATAGCTCGTTTTTTCTAATAATTGATTTAATTAAATATATATACAGTATATTAAAAAAAGTAGTCCGTTTTCAAAAAGATTTTAATACTTTAATAATTTTAATCCAAAATAATTATTTTTTTAATTCACAGCCTTTTGAATTCAATGTAAAAATGTTGGTAAAAAAGTAACAACATGATCGACTAAAAGTTTGATCGAGTAGCTTTGTTTCTTTTTTGGTATTGTTTCAATAACTACTATTAAATAAACATTTTTTTATATCGAATTTAGCTTCAAATTAAAACATATTGAATTTAGAAAAATGTATTTTTGAATAAGAATAGCAAACTGTGAAAATAAATCATTCATTTTCAAAATGTGTGTTTAAAAGTTGAATTAATAATAAAAATAATTGTAAGTTTATACAATCAACGATGACAAAATTCAAAGTCGTTGTTTGAAATGTTAAATGTAACAATTTAATATTGTGATGACATTGATTTACTGTCATAGTGGAGCAGAAAACTAATTTTCTTAACACTTCTGATCTAAAGGTCAACGAAGAACACGATCAACCTCACACTTATGGATGAAGACGTCTGGAGGCTCCATGGCTGAGTTCTCGTCACATAATCTTTCCACTCGATGAAAAGAAAAGAAAGAAGAGGAGGTGGAGAAAGAGGGGACAACAAAAAAAATCCTGACTGTTGTCATGGTGACGACAGCCCCCCCGACACCCTTTGTGTCTGTCCGGCAGTAAGTCAAAGGAGGAGCCGGGTTGAAGGTCGACTTCACATCGGATCAGAACCCTCGACATTGTTCCGGTCGGTCACACAAACGTCGCTCTCTCTTCGAGTCCAGCTCGGGTGTGTTTGTGTCCGATCACCAAAAACATCAGCTGGTCGCGGCGCGACCGTGATGTCGGCGCTTTAGGAATGACACCAGATTAAAATCGATGTTACGTAACTCACTCCCACAGAGTATTGATGGATTCCTGCAGCGTTCCTGCAGCGAGAGCCAATGAAGCGTCTCCTGCATGAGCTTTTATCAGCTCTAGGATCTGGCTCAGCTCAGTCGGTCTGCTCACTGGAGGAGACATATCAGGGAGCTTTGTTACACACTATACCTCCATATTGAGAGTATATCAGTCTCATCTGCATATTAATATGTTGAATTTTACACTTTATATGTTGTCATTAGTACTTATTTTTGCATTACATTCTTTTTTTTTAAATTATTAAATTAAAAGGTTTATATATTTTAATTTGTTTTTGTTGTTTTAAATAATTGTAGATAAAATATATATATATATATATATTTTAAATAATTATTATTTGGATGTTGACACTTATTATTATTATTATTATTATTATTCATATGTTGACACTTATTATTATTATTATTATTCGTATGTTGACACTTATTATTATTATTCGGATGTTGACACTTATTATTATTATTATTTTTCGGGTGTATATTTAAAATATCAAACTAAACATGTAAATAATAATTTAATTTTAGAATTTTTGAATTTATTTTAATCAAATTATTATTTTAAAAAAATGTACTCTTGGTTTGTTGTATCCATTGTGTCGTCTCCGGGTCAAAGGTCATAGGTATTATTATGTAAGCCAGGGAGGTCGTTCACCTTGACCCCGAGACAACACAAGGGATAACTCGAACACATTTGTTTTTCACCCAGCGGGTCACCTTGATCCAGAGACATCACAAGGTATACCTCAAACACATTTGTTTTTCACCCAGCGGGTCACCTTGACCCAGAGACAACACAAGGAATACCTCGAGCACATTTGTTTTTCACCCAACGGGTCACCTTGACCCAGAGACATCACAAGGTATACCTCAAACACATTTGTTTTTCACCCAGCGGGTCAGTTTGACCCAGAGAGAACACAGGGGACACCTTGAACACATTTGTTTTTTACCCAGGGGGTCACCTTGACCCAGAGACAACACAAGGATTAGTAAAGAGTAGAGCGTAGGATTAAATCATTAATTTCAAGAAATATATGTTAAACATTTAAATGCAAACACATGTGTTTAAAAGGGAAAAATAAAGAGTTCACCAAGGTCAAGGTCAATAAAGGTTGGTGGTCATAATGTTATGGTTAATAAAAAAAACATAGTTGTGTCATCTTTTGTGTTTCCCGTTTTTGTCATCATTCTGCGTTCTAAACTCCCGCCCACTCCACCGCGTCTTCACTCTGGTCTTCGCTTCTCAGCACTTTTTGTGTCGTCGCTTAAAAACCCACAGTTGGTAGGAAGTGAAGAGAAGATCGTCATCGTTCGCTCATCGTCCCTCACAGACAGGAAGTGTGTCATCTATCAGAGATCTGTATGACTTACACTTGTGCACTCTTGACAGGAAACCTTTCCTGCTGTGACCTGATCAACAATCTCTCTCTCCCTCTCCCTCTTTATCTCTCTCTCTCCCTCCCTCCCTCATCTGCTGCTCTCGTCTCCGGAGACCAATTAGGTTTTTTGGCGGCGAGGAGGAAAAACGTTGATGAAGCCGAGAAGAGGTGATGAAGAGCTGCAGTCAGCAGCGAGAACACATGTGGTCATGAGGTTGAGGTGAAGACACAAACACTAACCTGATTTATAAACCCACGTTAGCTAAAACGTTGTCCTTTTTCACACAACGACAATCAATTTATCATCATTTAAATTGTATCAAGGTGACAAAGTCAGCCCATGTCAAATGTGTCTTCATCTTTGAGGACTTTTGCATCGTGAAGCATCCATTTAAGACCATGAACATTGTCATTAAATGTCCAGAAACTGTTTATTTCTAGACAAAAACTCACTCATTTTTCAACTGGAGCCGTCGAAGGTATCGTCACATCGAACACCGTATCAGTACACGATACTAGTTTGTCACACACACACGCACAACACACTTACACACACACACATGCACAACTCTGACAGGTTAGTAAAGGTTAATTCATCACTAACTATACTATATTAATCTGATTATTTATGTTAGTCCGGTCTGCGATAATGTTGCTGGTTGTGTTATTAGCTGCAGTAATTTCAATGTGTAATAACGCAGAAGAAAAGTAGTATCTCGGGGTCAAGGTGACCCGAAGGCCCGAAAACAAATGTGTTTCGGGTCACCTTGACCCCGAGATAACACAAGGGTTAACTGTTTAACATTAAAAAAGGGCCTTTCAGGAGGAAAAACAACTCCTTATTTCACTCCAGGATTAAACGCACAATGTGATCCCTGGAGCAGAACCAGCGCTCCGGCCCGGGTCCCCGGTCACAGCTGATCCCTGGTGGATCTACATGGAGCTGGCGTGGATTTTTTAAAAAAGTGGGCGGGAACGTGTCCATCTTCCTCAAGACCTTCTCCAGGAATGCCTGAGCTTCGCCGCCTCTCGTCGGACCATTCATCTCACGCACAAAGACAATTTCACAGCCATCCATCCTCCCCGGTCGTGGACTCGCAGACTTGGTGCTGGATTAGCATGTGAAAGGAGCGGAACCGCTGAGAACGCCTGGTTCTAGAACCTCGGGAACGATCCTACGGGAGAGACGGTTCGTGGCGTGGAAGCTCAGTTGTGCAACGGCGTCATGAATTTATGATGACACCTGCTCGCCCTTTGAAATCTGGCTAAAAATAGACCTTGACGGCAGGTGAGAGTCCACACCTCATAACTTGATGAAGCTCTCGCTCTGAACGTTCGTTTTCATTTGAACATTCGCTCCCGCAGGAGTGAGTTTAATCCACACCTGATGAGCGAGTGTGTGCGAGAAAATGTCAAACCGTGTGTGACTTAGTGCTTTATCTCTTTATAAGAACATAAAGATGAGTCGCTGTGAATATAGACACACAAAAGCAAACACAAAACAACAAAACAAGACCTTTTCACTTCCCCTGTGGTTTCACTGAAACTTCAACACAAAAAACTTGACGTTAGTTTATTCTGCACAAGCTTTAAAACAGGCTTTAATATGCGTTTAGGTTTGTTCTAGTACATTCATTTATAAATACTGTTTTTGTTTTGACTTAACACACAGATAATACTTTAAGCAAATAATGAGATTATAATCCGGTTTTTAGCTTTAAGCAAAACATGCTAGCAGTGAGCTAGCTTAGCTCAAGCTTCCGTTTTGTAGCAGTTATCTTATTTAATGTTTCTCATTCTTTTCTAGTCATTTGTTACAAATGTGTTGTGTTTAAACAGCAAAACTTCTTATTCTACTGTCATCTTTTATTATTTTATTTATTCATTTTTGTGTTGCAATTTAACTTCTGGATGCTATATGGCAGCAGTCATTACGGCCGCCACAGCTTAAGGAACAAAGAAATCCAGCGAGATCCCTGTGATGACTGAGGATGAGAGGATACAGTCGACTGTAGCAGCTTTTTAAAGCTGTTGTTTTGGACATATTTCGGTTTCAAAAGCAGTTACGACTTCGTCAAGAGTCACGTGGTCTAGAGTATCACAACACCAGAGTCAAGTACTCAACAATACTACACATATATCATTGTTACTAGAGTATCACAACACCAGAGTCCGGTACTCGACAATACTACACATATATACTTGTTACTACACTATCACAACACCAGAGTCAAGTACTCAACAATACTACACATATATCATTGTTACTAGAGTATCACAACACCAGAGTCAAGTACTGGACAATACTACACATATATTCTTTTTACTACACTATCACAACACCAGATTAAAGTACTCCACAATACTACACATATATCCTTGTTACTACACTATCACAACACCAGAGTCAAGTACTCCACAATACTTCAAATATATACTTGTTACTACAGTGTTGCCATATAGCGTATCTTTGCCCCTGTATCATGATAAGTATCACCAGGTTCTTGCCAATGAAAAATAAGAAACATTTAAAAAATGACTTCCTTCCTCTCTTATCAAGGTTTGCTACTCAAGATGTACTTTATTTCAGGTTTTATCTCGCACCGGGAACCGAAGTTTTTATGTAGGTATTCGAGTGACTCGGCAGACAAGGTCACGCGTGAGGTTAAGGTGAGTCGAGAGAAAGTGTGTGAGGACGAGTGACACGAGACACCTTCAGGAATCAAGAGTAAATCCTGCTGGAAAGAGAGACGTCGCACAACCTGACGGACAGGTTCGAGCGGCTGATGGTTCTGGAGGAGCAGCAGCAGAACCTGATGCGCGACATGTCGGTTCCTCAATCGAGATCTCGCTCCCGCAGGTCCGACCGCATTTCAACAGCAGAGTTCAAAATTTGTCTCGAACTTATCGAGGCGGCCCACGTTGGGAGATTAGCATCAGCTCACACACACCCTGAGGGAAGAGGAAGTGAGTGTGTGACACTACGGGCCCGAAACACACACACCCACGAGAGGTTACTTCATTCTGTGAAAACCAGTGACGGACTTGAAACCCGAGGCGGATTTTCCTGGTCCCGGAGACAACCTCTCAGGACAGGACTCCCATCGTATGACCGGTCAATATAGGAAATTCCCCCTCATTCGCTCCAATAAAGCTCATTTCTTTCACTACGTTTTTTTTAAAATTCAGCACCATCTCTCGCTCTCTCTACCGGACCGGAACATGGAGCGGAGCCAGCGTTCTGAAGGGAGGTGGGGAAGGAACCCGGCGACACAATGAAGCCCCGAGCCGAGAGGAAGCGGAGGGTTGATGCCGTTGTTGCGAGTCTGGATCAGAACACCACCCCCTTCAGACCTGGTCCACTAAGGCTGCACCAAGTCTTCTAAGAAATTAATCTATAGACGACCCAGACAAGGTGACGTTGAGGAGTCTTATCTGATTTTTATGCGGGATTTGGCAACGGAGCTTGTTGACATTGCGATGAACTTGCTACATCGTTTGCTCACGCTTGACTGACGCAAACATCTGAGGTATGAAGTCGCACGAACGTCATCACCAGATCCAGACGATTCCTCAGACAAGAGACTCGGCCCAGAGACTCGGCCCAGAGACTCGGTCCACAGACTCAGTCCATCACAGGAAAAAGGTGGCCCGGACAGATCAGTCTATTGCAGGGACAGTGAACCCAAAATATAAATAATAAAATATACATATGTTCTTGATTGTTGAACGTAGCCATTAGCTCAGCCATGCCATTCTAGTAACGCAGTTGGGTACAACAAATTACTCACATGTACCTTAAGTCCTTGAGACAGACAACGTTATTATACCAACAGTTTTGAACAGGTTCTGGTTAAAAAAGTTGGTGACCTGGTCAAAATGAAAGCGGTAGTAACAATCAGTAGTAACACATTGTTAGGTTATTTAATTAAAAGGTATTAATAAGTTGTAAAAGTCCACAATATTACACCTATAACTTATATAAAACAGGCTCTACACCCTTGGTGGGCAGTTACATTTCCAGGGGCCACATTTTATCCAATGACTGTTGTAAAGGGCCAACAAGCAAGAATACATCCTTAACACAATGTGAACACTAATAGTAATAATAAAAGAAAGAATGATCTCCTTAAATGTTTTGATGGACGAAAATAACAAAAGCCCCCTCGTCATGTTTATTGTTGCACTAGAAATGACTGGACCGGAGGAATGTTTCTTCTACTTCTACTTGAGCGGGTCAGAAATTCTCGCTGCAGAGTTCTGGAAAAGAGCTCTATAAATATTACTTACTTACTTAATACATTAATATAAAAGTTTCTACATGATCTGTCTGATGAGTTTTGAGCTCAGGTCTGCTCTACGCCGAGTATCAGGTCAACATCAAAAACCTTGCAGAGATCTCAAACCAGTATCATCCATCCATACATCAAATATACTCCAGCAGGACTCAAGGGTGACAAGAGGCTCCACCAGGTGACCAGAGGCTCCACCAGAGGCTCCACCAGGTGACCAGAGGCTCCACCAGAGGCTCCACCAGAGGCTCCACCAGAGGCTCCACCAGAGGCTCCACCAGAGGCTCCACCAGGTGACCAGAGGCTCCATCAGAGGCTCCACCAGAGGCTCCGCAAGGAGACCAGAGGCTCCACCAGAGGCTCCACCAGAGGCTCCACCAGGTGACCAGAGGCTCCACCAGGTGACCAGAGGCTCCACAAGGAAACCAGAGGCTCCACCAGGTGACCAGAGGCTCCACCAGAGGCTCCACCAGAGGCTCCACCAGAGGCTCCACCAGGTGACCAGAGGCTCCACCAGAGGCTCCACCAGGTGACCAGAGGCTCCACCAGGCACCAGGTGACCAGAGGCTCCACCAGGCACCAGGTGACCAGAGGCTCCACCAGGTGACTGACCAGAGACTCCACCAGGTGACCAGAGGCTCCACCAGGCACCAGGTGACCAGAGGCTCCACCAGGTGACTGACCAGAGACTCCACCAGGTGACCAGAGGCTCCACCAGGTGACTGACCAGAGGCTCCACCAGGTGACTGACCAGAGGCTCCACCAGGTGACTGACCAGAGACTCCACCAGGTGACCAGAGGCTCCACCAGGCACCAGGTGACCAGAGGCTCCACCAGGTGACTGACCAGAGACTCCACCAGGTGACCAGAGGCTCCACCAGGTGACTGACCAGAGACTCCACCAGGTGACTGACCAGAGGCTCCACCAGGTGACCAGAGGCTCCACACCAGGCCCCCCCCCTCCCTCCCTTCCTCCCTCCCGCAGCAGAAACAGCATCATCAACCGCAACAACAACTCACCCAGCGTCTTGACGGCGATCTGCCGGGTGAGGGGCGGCGGCAGGTTGATGCACACCAGGTCCACGTCCTGGTGCAGCAGCACGTCGTCGATGCGGCTGGTGTAGAAGGGCACGTCCATCTCCAGGGCCAGCTCCTCCGCCTCCTCCGGCGTGCGGCCCCACAGCGCCTTGACGGCGAAGCCCTCGGTCTTCAGCAGCGGGATGATCACCCGCGAGGTGAGGCTGGTGCCGAACACGCCGACCCCGGGAAGCATGGCTCTTGTCTTTTTTATTTTTTATTATCTGGTTCGATCTCCGGAGCGTCACGTCTCACATCCACCTGCAGCCGAGGCGCCGCCGCGCTGCTGCTGCTTCATGTCGCCGCCGCCCCGCCTCTGCGCGCCCGCAGACGCCGCCGCTAGAATCCGCCGAAAATAATCCCGCAAACACGGAGGAGAGACCGAAGCATTCCGCTCGTGAAGCACCGCGGCTCATGTCCGTCAAGTCCTCCTTCTCCTCCTCCTCCTTCTCCTCCTCCGGTCCGTGTGAGAGCCGCCGGGGAAACGCTGGACCTTCAAGCCGAGGAAGGAGCTTCATGTGACGGAGGCGCAGCGAGGAACACTCCGCTGCGGCAACCGTCAAGCGGAACTCGCTTACCGGAAGTAGAGAGGAAGGCACTCAAAAGTAAAACCATAGTTGTTTTTTTTTGTTGTTGAAATCCTCGGAGATAATGTTAAAAAAGATTATTAATGAGAAACGACAAAAACAAGTAAATTAATAAATACATAACTAGAATAAACACCTTTATTTTTGTTTTTGTTTTACTGCATCTACGTTTGTAATTCAGTTTCCGGTTCACGCCGTCATTGACGAGAGGAGGATATAACCATCTGAATTAACCCTTTAACTCTCGAGCAGAAAAAGTGATCTTTAACCTTTGGTGTTGTAACCTCCCTGGCTTTCTGAATATAATATATATGCAGCAGTGGAGGTCGTTCACCTTGAAAAAGAGACAACACAAGGGATACAACAAAACACGTTTGCTTTCGGGGACTCGGGGTCACCGTGGAAGCTGAGATAACAGGAGGGTTAAATTCAGTGAAATTACGATGTTATTATGGTTATTATATTTGAACAAGGACTGTATGTTCAAAGACATCTATAAAATAATAACACACATTTTCATTATTGCAACACAACCTTTTGTAATGAAGCAGCAGGGCCGGGTCTAGGCAGGGGCAAGAGGGGGCCTTTGCCCCCTCAAATAAATGTTGTGCCCCCTCAAACTTACATGTAAGTAAGTAAGTAACAGCACAATGCCCCCTCAAGATTTGTGGCTGCCCCCTCATACATGCCTGTCTAGACCCGGCCCTGTGAACTAGCAATAGAGTAATGACCCTATTTACAAATTAATTCATGAATAAGAAACAACAAACAATCGTGTAGAAGTTACTTAAGTTAACATTAATTTAATTTATTTCCTTTTTTAAAATTCTTACATTTATACATATAATTAATACTTCATAAGAGATCCTTTTTATCAAACATTTTTAAAACATTTATAAATGATACGTGGATAAATTATAACTTTTTTCTTAACATTTTTTGTTTATTATAAGATACTTGTAAGTGAGAATAATGTTTCCAGTGTTGTAAACATAATATGTACATTTTTCTTGTGTTGTCAGTTCAGAATAACACAATGAAACATGACAACACACAAAATAAGCAAAATAAAAACTTTAAACTATTCATATTAAAACATCTATTTTTTAAATAATTGAATAAGCAATTGAACGACAAAGTGTGTCATGTGTTACTTGAAGAACCAAACAGTGATTTAAGATAAACACAAAAACCTGCTAGTTGTTAGTTTACATATTATTTCAGGAAGTTCTCTCATCTTCTCTCTTTACACAAACATCTCTGAGGCACGTTTGCGAGGATTTGGTTCGACGGACATTTAACGTCAGTCGCACACCGTGTTGCAACATTATTGATTCGGTCAACGAGGAGATACAAAGTCAACGGAGCTGAACTTTGATCAAAAAAGTTGTGCTGGAAAACACACACAGATCCAGATTATCTGTGGAATCTTCGCCGTCACACTGATTCAGAATAATCCGGTTATATCGGTCGCACAAACTTCTTGTTTACCGCTCGACGTGTCATGTGACCTGAGCTCTTATCGAGATCAAACACATAGAGAAGTTTGTGTCACATTCTCGTCCAGGTCTTCTGGAGGAAAAACCGAGGCGTTCCCAGGGTCAACAGAGAGACAACATTTATGTAACGTGACTGTTGTGGGTCAGCCCCGGGGCCTCCACTTAATAATACCCATCATGCCTCATTGGGACAAAAAACTGTCAACTCATCAATCAAGGAGACGAAGAAGAAGAACTAATCGAAGCTCGTCACCTCAACACCTCAACTTATTTTAGCATTTGAAATATGGTCGATATCCATGAGCTCATTGGGACGGCAGGTGGCACGGTTTTGCCGACAGACAGAAGCAGACGATCACAGATCAACCTCCTTGGCAGAGGTAATAATCGCCATCGTTCCCTCCTGGAATGTGATTGGATGCCAGAGTTTTTTTTATGTTAATGTCTTTATTCTTTTCAAAGTGCATTTAATTTACAAACTGCTAGAAGATTCGGATGAAACAACAATTCGGTCCGAATTCAAAGACGGGGTAGATGTTCTTCAAAACGTTAAACATTTAGAAAAGGAGGGGGGGGAGGGGGACTGCCAGGTGAGTTTGATTGACAAAAAAATAAAAGTTTTTTTTGTGGTGCAGGTTTGACAAAAATGTTTTACACTTATAGAGCATGGATGTGGGAGGAAACCTGGAGTGAAGAGACTAAAGCACAAAGAGAAAACATAAGGTTTCAGGAGCTGGAATCGAACCCATGACGCTCTTCCACAGTCAAAGTGTGAGCATCATCATCATCATCATCATCATCATCATCCGTGAGGCTCTGGAGAGAGAACGATGAGTCAGCAGGATTTATTTCAGCACTTTTTTTTAATAATGACCCAGAGAGGCACGGATATACTTTACAGGACTAGCGTCTCTACACGTGCTCCCACCAGTGACTCGTCCTCGGCCCGGGACCCTCATCAGCGACACCTTGAGGTAGTTTTCTGTCTCTGCGCTGACCTCCACCCGCACACTCTTCTTCTTCATCTTCAAGGTTCATTGACGGCGACGTGTCGTACAGGTGCGATAATGGAGTTGAAAAACTAAACATTTATTTCATGATGAGCTCAAAACAGAGTCGGCCGGGGCGTCACACACACACACTCGCACACACACACACACACAGACTCACACAGCCTCTCTGACGGTTTTTTTTTTAAAAACACAAATCAAACACGTAACTGGTATAACACAGCAGAACTACACAATAACACAACAAGAGACAGGGATGTTGCATCACTGACCGGCCATCTTTTTTCTTTCCTTCCAGGAAATAAAACACTTAAAAAAAAAAAAAAAAAAATACTGCACAGCTAATCGGCGAAGAAACTGTGGAGGTGACGCTTCGTGGAACTTCCACAGTTTCTTCCGCCTTTTGGCACTTTTTTTTTTCTTCCCTCCCTACACTCGTCAGTTTTGGGGACTCGAAAGCGAAAACGATGCTCGACAGTAAGGACGGGGTTCGACAGTGCAGAGTCCACAGTGTTGGAGCTACAGTCGGAGAACTATGTGTACGATCACAAGATACTTGTGCTTTGTCTTTCCATTACAGGTCGTGAAGGCGAGTGTTCGAGACGACGAAGCTGAACTAGTGAAGTACAAAACTAGCAGGTGCTGTCAGACAGCTGGAACACCGTGTATTCGTCCTCGTGTCCCGCGGCACTTGAACGCCGCACCAGAAACTATCCTCTTCCTACCTTTGCCTTTTGACTTTTTTTACACAGCGAGCAACAACATGGACACAAGAGGGACAGACAGATACACAGGTGAGAAATATAAAGTGTCTCTATGCTCTAGCGTCTGTTCATCGCGGCGGCGGCGGAGGCGGAGGCGGCGCCCCCCCGGCGTGGACGATCGCCGCACTCGTGGCGTCCGGCGCCAACGTCCTCCTTCCTCCCTGAAGTAGCCGGGATCAGCTGTCAATCACGAGTGTCGCCTTCCTTTTTCCAACCCCGTCAGCAAAAAAAACGCAGACGGGCTCCTTTTGCCTCTTAAAAAAGAAAAGATGGGGTATCCATGGCAACAGCCTGGGGGTGTGCACGCGGAGAGGGTTCCTAGGAGTAGATGGTGATGACCTCGCGGCCGCCGCCCCGGACCAGCATGGCTCGGTTCAGGCCCTCGAGCAGAACCTCCAGGAACTCCATGTCTGTGAGTGTCGGTCAAGGGCGCAATGAACACCAGTCACATGGTTACCTCAACCAATCACAGAGACCAATCCGTCACGCTGATCACATGTCAGCTTCAGTCCGTCACGTCGACGTTTTATCATCAGAACGAGCCACAAAAAGAGATGAGTGACTGAACACAGTCACATGACACTGTTCCAGCATCATAACCTGGTGCGTCAAGATGTCTGAAAACTTTCTAAATACAGTCCAACGATCATTTCATTCACTACAAGTATCACATGACTCTGTCTACCAATCACATGTCATCCATAACATGACAATACCCAACAATCACATGATATCGTATAATATTCATTCACTCTACGAATCACATGAAACATCGTTTTTTGATCGAATGACAATATCGCATGACATTATCTATCAATCACATGACACCAGCTATCACATGACACCAACAATCACATTACACTAACTTTTAAAGGACACCAACTATCACATGACACCAACACTCGCATGACACCAACACTCACATGACACCAACTATCACATGACACCAACACTCGCATGACACCAACACTCACATGACACCAACACTCACATGACACCAACACTCGCATGACACCAACACTCGCATGACACCAACAATCACATGACACCAACTATCACATGACACCAACACTCGCATGACACCAACACTCACATGACACCAACACTCGCATGACACCAACAATCACATGACACAAACTATCACATGACACCAACAATCACATGACACCAACAATCACATGATACCAACACTCACATGACACCAACACTCAAATGACACCAACACTCACATGACACCAACACTCACATGACACCAACACTCACATGACACCAACTATCACATGACACCAACACTCGCATGACACCAACACTCACATGACACCAACACTCGCATGACACCAACACTCGCATGACACCAACAATCACATGACACCAACTATCACATGACACCAACACTCGCATGACACCAACACTCACATGACACCAACACTCGCATGACACCAACAATCACATGACACCAACAATCACATGACACCAACAATCACATGACACCAACACTCACATGACACCAACACTCACATGACACCAACACTCACATGACACCAACACTCACATGACACCAACTATCACATGACACCAACAATCACATGACACCAACAAACAATCACATGACACCAACTATCACATGACACCAACAATCACATGACACCAACAATCACATGACACCAACAATCACATGACACCAACAATCACATGACACCAACAATCACATGACACCAACTATCACATGACACCAACAATCACATGACACCAACAATCACATGACACCAACAATCACATGACACCAACTATCACATGACACCAACAATCACATGACACCAACTATCACATGACACCAACCATCACATGACACCCACTATCACACAACACCCACTATCACATGACACCAACAATCACATGACACCAACAATCACATGACACCAACACTCACATGACACCAACTATCACATGACACCAACATTCACATGACACCGGCTATCACATGACACCGGCTATCACATGACACCAACTATCACATGACGCCAACTATCACATGAAACCAACAATCACATGACACCAACTATCACATGACACCAACCATCACATGACACCAACACTCACATGACACCAACAATCACATGACACCAAAAATCACATGACACCAGCTATCACATGACACCAGCTATCACATGACACCAACAATCACATGACACCAGCTATCACATGACACCAACAATCACATGACACCCACAATCACATGACACCCACAATCACATGACACCAACAATTACATGACTCCAGCTATCACATGACACCAACAATCACATGACACCAGCTATCACATGACACCAACAATCACATGACACCAGCTATCACATGACACCAACAATCACATGACACCAGCTATCACATGACACCAACAATCACATGACACCAGCTATCACATGACACCAACAATCACATGACACCAGCTATCACATGACACCAACAATCACATGACACCCACAATCACATGACACTAAACATCACATGGGGCAGCGTCCACCAGGCACATGTCACGGCACACTGACCCGGCGACACGGACAACAGTCTCATGACAGTCATTCGAGACACATGAAGGATACAGTTCTCGTCGCCTCCTCTGTTCTTGGGTGGTCCGGGCATGTTGAGCAGCACCAGCTGAGCCCCCTGAGACCGGTTGACCACCACCTCGTTCAGCTTGATGGCCGTGTGCATGCGACGCACGTTGGACTGGTTCCTGGCGGGAGAAGAGTCTCAGCATGAAGACGCCGCGGCAGCGTTTATCTCCGAAGACATCGTGGCTCAGAACGAAGTGACTTATGCTTCTAGTCGGTGAAATCTACATGAGCCACGATATCATCTGGAGAGTGTCACGGTATCTGACGTCGGGAAAGAGGCGTCTGTCAAGAGGATTGTTGCTCTTCATTGTGTTATCATGCCGCCTCTTTCCCGACAGAGAAGCAAACGCACACAAACACGACACAGCCGTAGTATTACCAGGAATTAACACAAAAGTCTGCTTTCCATTCCCAATGAAATAACATGTTCACGTTTCATTGACTCAGATTTTTGGATGGAAAGCACAGCTTTGCTCGGGATCAGAAGCAGGTCACACCTAGCAAACATGGACGCGCACACACACACAAACACACACACACACACGAAGAAAGCGACGAACATGTAGCAGAGGCTGAATGGAATGCAACTTACAGACTCTCCCACTCTCTAGAAGGAGAAAACAGGACAGAACAACAGAAACAGGCTTAGATGCGTCTACATCAGCGGGTGATTCAGTGGCCAAACCCTGCCTTCAACCCTGGCTTGCTTACAGCGTGTTAGTGTTTCTGAAGTCGTCCATCAACGAGGCCTTGTTGTCAAGTTGTCGGTTACGATAAAAGGTAATCGGTCGTTCAAGTCACGGTCAGGCTAGTGACATAACCAGGTGTCAACGTCGCCTCTTACGACCCACCTTCACCTCTGACCCTCCCGAGTACGTCCAGATGTTTATGACTCATGGTCATGCAATATTCCCGCTCACGCCTTTTTCATGGAGGATTGAGGAATGACGTGGATGTGGACGCTTCGACAATCCATTCAATTCTAAACTTTATCTAATTTTGCTGAAGTGAACTTTTCAATTTAGCTTTAATAATTTAAAGAAACATCTTGCTCAGCTCTATCTTTAAATGGTAAACCAGGGGTTCTTAAGTTGACTACAAAAGTTTGTAATTCTATAATTATTTTATTATTATTTTCATGATATTTAGACTCTTTTTATTTAAGTGTTTTACCCACTAATGACCAAAATACCACAAATTATTTTATTCAAAGGTTAAAAAGAAAAAAAATCGTAACTGGAAATTCTAGTCCCTTCAAAAAATTATTTATTTTCTTAGAATAAGCATGAGTCACTGTTTACTGTTCTCTTTTTCTATTCAAAGAAAAAAGATTAAATATATTTTTTCACATTAAGATGTCTGTTGAACTTGTAAGGTGGTAAAAAGAAAACGTATTAAGTGTGATTTTCTGGAACTCCTGTGTTGTTCTCGATGTTATCTTGACCTTTTAAGTTTATATTTTATTGATTATTGTTTTGATTGTTTAAGCGCTTTGTGACCCTGGTCTGGAAAAGCGCTCTATAAATATAAATTACTTACTTACTTTTTAGGTGTGTTTTAAATATCCAACTTACTAAACAGCGCCATCTATCGAGCTACGAAAGTAAAGCCGCTGCCTGACGAGGCTTGATTTCACACACCATGCAGACACTTCCTGACACGTGCAGTTATGCTCCGAACTTAAGTAGGATTCACACCGACAACCCTTCGTCAGGGGCGAACAATGGACGTGGACTTACGGCTTCATGTTGAAGAGGTCGCGCACCACCATGTTGGTGTTGGCCTCGCGGTTCCGGTTGCGCTCCGTGAAGAGCTTGTCCTTGGTCCAGGTCATGTGGACGCGCTCCGGGCCCGTCTCCGCCTTGTCGTTGGCGGCCGCGTGAGACGCCGTGTTCCGGTCGTGGATCAGCTGAGCCTGGAAGGACGGCGAAAGGTCAGGAGGGTGAACGGCGTGAGAGTAAGTGAGGGAGGGAAGCTGAGCGAATACAGCATCACCACAGTCAAGGGTCAAGAAGAGTTGGCGATGGAAAGAATAAATAAATAAAGAGGTGCATTAAAGGAATAGAAAATACAGTGGAACGTCACAAAGACAAAACAAGGAAATGACACAGTTGAGGATCGACCACAGAAGGAGGGACGACTACTAGAGAACGTGCCGTGAGACTGAATCAAGGTTGTGTGAGACATAAGTGAAGATCATCAGGAAAACCAGCAGAAGCTAAAGGCTATATAATACATTTGCGCTTAAATATGCGACATGTTTGACTGCGTACATTCCAGGAAAAAAATATTTTACTTCTTTTTTTTCATACTTACAATATTAAAAGAGTCAATTCTCCTTGATCCGCCATTTTGACTTTCCACCAACCTTAGACCCCCCCCCCCGCAGATAGACCTAATCCTTAAGATGGTGTAATGTAATTTTTCTCTCTGGAAAACACTCCTAAAAAACTGTGTTTATTGTGAACGCATGAGTAATATTACGACGCACAAATGTATAATCCTCCGTTTACAAGTGCTTAGTAAGCATGGTGCAAGGGATCATGGGACCTCGGTGTGGTCTCATTATACAGACATTCTATTGTAACTTCTTTTCTGCCGTTACTATGAGTAGGAATATATCGCAGTCGTACAGTAGCTGCACTGAACAAAAAGATCGCCTTAGCTGTAGCAAGTGCGCATTACTGCCCCCTACAGGTCATGGTTGGCGTTTTAAAAAAAATGATTTAATTTTATAGGCTGAGATCTTCTAGCACAGGGGCCACCAACGTGGTGCCCTCAGGAGAATTTTTATTATTTAATTTTTTAAATATTCAGTTTATATATTAATATATAATAAAAATAGAAAATTTGATTAAATGATGAGTTTAGATTCCAGTTCATGACATTATTCCACACACAGTGGTCAGTGTTTGTTTGTTCTGTCAGTTGTTTACATCTATGTCATATTTGGTTGTATGATTATGATGATGTACTGTGTATTGTTTTTACCTTTGTGTGTTTTAACTAAACTTTCTTTTATGTCACTGTACAGCACTTCGTAACGACTGTTGTGGTTTTTAAAGCGCTTTATAAATAAAGTTGAGTTGAGTTAAGTGTGTGTGTGTGTGTGTGTGTGTCTCTAAGCTTGAATAGCATTCGTGCCACTGCGTAGGCAAGTCTGCGTTCAAGCATTATTTATACGAAACAAGGAGAGAAATGTGAAATAAGTGGTGAAATGCAGATTTTGTCTGGACGTGTCTTCTGATCACGAGACCCTCTGTCTGATCCTGAACAGTGTAAAAAATAAACAGTGTGGAACACAAGAAGTCCGTGGAAGAAAAGAAAATCTACTTCATCGACAGAGATGACAAGAGGTGAGATATTAACAAATCATCTTCTGACAGCTGGATTAGCAACAGTGCAGAAGTGTCTCTGTGGGAACCACATGCAAAAGTATAAAGGGTCGAGTCGGCATTTCTGTGTGGTGGAGACGGTCGGGGGGTTCTGAGGGGAGCTACGGTGAAGTGACAGGTTTCATTCCGTGTGCAGAAACATACACTTGCTGGGACGGGGCCGGTGGGAACATGGATGGGGGACAGTGGGAGGATGAAAGTGGGACTACCTCGTCCTCCTGAACGTCCTCCGCCGAAGAGGACTGCCGGCTGAGGTTGGTGGCCGGGCCCGGCTCCGGGTTCTTCCTCCGGATTGAGCTACGCGACTCGTCAGTGATACTCTGAATCTGAGCGTGGCGGGTGCGGTCGAGAGAGGTGGACAGACGACCAGGTGTCATTGAAGATTTAAATCTAACCAGAACCACCGACACAACAACCAAACGCAGACGGACAGACAGGACGCCTGGAGGACGGCGGGCGCTCCTTACCTCTCGCTCTCGCTCCGTCCTGGACAACTGCATCTGCTTCAACATCTGCGACCGCTGCTCCATCACCAGGGTCTTCTCGTACGTGAAGGCAGAGATGTCGTTGTCGTGCTGCCGGGAGGAGGAATTATTATTATTGTCTTGTTATAGTCTTGTTTTGTTAACAGATACAAATGTGTTATGAGGATTATAGCAACAGCGGTTCACTCTTCTGACACATGGGGGAGACAAAATCATTTTCAGGTTTCATATTGTTGCTTTAATATAAGTCAATTCAGAAGATTCCTTTACTGAATCAATCATCATACAGTTGGTTTAGTTTTTTCAAAAACAGAATTATTTTGCTTAAAATAAATAGATTATTACTTCTAATACGTTTATTATTCTTTAATTTTTACACCAAATATAAAAATATTTTATCGAGACTTAATAAAAAAATAAAATAAAAATAAAATATTTATTATTATTAAAATAAATGAGGAAATCAGATTTATAGAAAAGTATAATAAAAACAAACCCCACAGAGAATGTGTGCATGAACTAACTTTTTAAATATGTATTTAATTTATATATTGAATCAAAAAGGGTCGTCCCATAAATTGTGACATAATTTAACAGCCAATCATTTTGGGAATTCTTGTTGAAACTCCAAAGAATGTATAGAAACAGATCCAGATTTTGTTTTATTTTCCGTTTTTAGGTTAAGCCATCGACAATGAGAGACAGTGTTTATTGAATGAACTTCAATCATGCAAAAGTGGAGAATATGAAAGAGAAAAAATGGTTCTTTATATTTATGCCTTCATTATTATAGAGTTTGTTATTTTCATTACAGGGAAAAGATGTGATCAAATAAATACAGTATATATTAGCATTATTATTATTATTATCATAACAATACATTTAAAACATACATAATGTTTACTGGCTAATGTTACTCTTACCAGGAAAGAAGCGTCCAATTCATTCATTTAATTTTGCTCTTTTAAGACAAAACAATGCTTCAATGTATTTGTGTTAAACATTCAAGTGCTCTCTGCTGACACCTTGAGGTGAGGTGAATGAACCGCTTCATTGAAGGTTTAACTCACTTTTATATGTTTTCATCTAATGAGTTTGAGAAATTCATTTTGTCCTTAAGATTAGTTTATCAAGATCATTTACCATTTCAACCACTTCCACCTCTGCGTTGAGCCGCAGGTGGTAGAGAAACATCTGCAGGTCTTTCTTCATCTGGATGCTGTTGTCGTCCATCTGAGCCACGGTGAAGATGCGCATCTTGCATTTCCTCCAGACCTGCAAAGACACGCCCGTTGAAGATGGACCCGCGTTTTCGAGAAGAAGCTCGGGAGACTCGCCTTGTGTTGTCGCAGCAGGAAGGGCAGCAGCATCAACATCCCTCCATCGTGCACCACCCACCACACGTCGATGGTGCCCTCGGCCAGACGGTCCTGGTTGGTGGGGAAGTTGTCCACGTTCTTCGCCACCAGCAGGGCGTGATTGGCGGACGTCGTCTCACGAACCGTCTCTGGAAGGACAGACGAGGAGGAGGAGGAAGCGTCAGTTTGGCGTCACGACCAGGAAGTTCGGGGGGAACGTTTTCGAAACCGCACCGATGAAGTTCTTCCACGACTGCCTGTCGTTGGACTGCCTCCAGTTCCCGGGCCAGGCCATCAGCACCGTGTTGTGCTTCATCCCTCCCAGACCCGCCGACTGGACCAGGTGAGAGACGCCGTCCCGGAGGTTGGAGGACACGACGACGTGGCAGAAGCCCTTCGTGCGTTCTGCCGTCATGACGGCTTTGATGTTCTGTGGAGACGAGGGACGGTTGTCCGTGTTACAATATCCTGAAGCCTCACGTTTAAGGTTAAAGGTCATTATGAAGGGACTCCATCTTTGTACCAGATGGTTCACAAATAAAGATCATCACCTTAGCATTTAACCAATGTTGCACATGAAATATGAATAGATTTCCAATAAATAACACATAATATTCTCACTCATTTTAGTGTCACGACACAAAAATGCTAAACCCTTCCAGTTCCAATCAAACAAACTTGTGAACCAGCTCTTCAACAGATTTTCAACTACAGATCGGTTCTGGACGACAGTATTGCTTGAACCCCTGAGTCCAAGAGAGTTTTGCCGGAAAGTTGGTGTGTGTCCACTGAGAAAATTTTGCTTTAAAATATTTATTCCGGTCCCTTTTGCATGAATTCATCACATTCTTGAATTTTAAAGCCAGAAAAAAAATACCTTTAGAGCTCAGTAGATGGCGCTCTCTAGTTTAAAAATAACAAGAGATTTCATTAAAAAATAGTTGAGGGCTAGAGGACTTCGTCAGTCCTTCTGTTGTGTATAATTGCCGACCGGCACTTGAACGCATCACTCATTGCAATGTTCTATGAAAACCAACATGATTGCTTTCGTGGAAAAAAAAATTAATCCGGGGATTAAAATGCTGTTGAGGGCAGATTGAAATCCGCCGGCACATGTTGGTGAGTCACCAGAGCGCTGCTGCATATGCTATGAAGCTTCAGCCGAATACTGTACATGTCACACTGAACCTCTCTCTCAAAAATAAAATCACCTGCTCAGCTTTTTTGGCCTCGGCGTCTTTGGTCAGGTACGTTCCTTCGATGACGTTTCCCACGATGGTGAGGCCTTTCCCCGCCTTCAGCTGGCTGGTGATGGACAGCAGACGCGGGTGTTTGACTGCCTGCTCCGGGTCCAGGTTGAGGAGGACCAAGAGTTGAGGCCTGGAATAAGAGTGAAGAAGACAAACTTAAATTATCCGAGGCCTTCGTCCGTCCATGTGAAGTTAATATGGAGCTCAGTAGGTGGCGCTATTGCTTTTGAAAAAAAAAGGCGTTTAATGAAGCTAGTTGTAGGACTGTAGAGTATAATGTGTGATCAAAACAATAACAAAAGCACAATTAAGTGAAAGCAAACATCTACACAAGTGAAAGCACAAAGGAGATGAAATATTAAGTTATTTTTTAACAGTGGGAAACACAGTTTTGGTGTTTTTATTGAAAACATTCCTGTTTTTTTAGGAGTTGCCTCTATCGTTCTTTACTTTAACACACAGTTCACTGGGATATAAGCAGCGTTTCCCGTCAAGTATTTACTTTTCTTTTCTTGATAGTATACTAGGGATTTTTGAATGTAGCTAAATGTACATTTTTCTCTTTAAACTGTTTAATATGGAGGTATACGAGTGGCATCAGAATATTTAATGGTTTATTTTCATTTTTTTTTAAGCATGCATTTTTTTTATTTTGAAAAGAAAGCTTTGTTGCATTTTTCTGATGTTGAAGAAAAACATTGAGATATGTTGAGATGATGAGTATTTAATATTGTGATTGCAATGATTCAAATTTTGATTTTTACTTCTAATTTAAAAATGGTAGCCTTTTAAATGCAATATATAATTGTTGGCACTATTATACCAACAACATTTTAAATGTTAAATCCAACTATTAAATATTCTAATGGCACTGACTTACTTCTAAATTCCCAACTCTTTTACAAGCTGCATTACCTTTTGTATTACATGCTGCCCCTCAATTAGAAACTTCCCATGATGACCAAATACAAAAGCAAACATAAAAATATATATTTTATATTAAGGGTTAAACCATACACCATCACACAATACTCTAAGTTTAAACACTTTCAAAGAACGTCACTATTTAGCGTTAAAAAAATAAATAAAGGGCTATTTTATCTCAGCATATAACTGCATTTTATTTAATCATTACATTTGGTGACTTAGTTGAAAAATAAATAATGAATTTTACATGTTAATTTAAGTGAAAGTTCAAGTAGGTTCACGGATGTACCTCCAGTTCTTGGTGTGTGGTGGCGCCTCCTCCAGGCGGATGAGAGCATAGCGGGCAGCGTTTAGAGACAGTCCCCGGATTCCGTCGCCCCACTCCTTCTCCGCGCTGCAAACAAAGACAGAAAATGTATTTTATAATCCAACCTCCATGTTTCTCAGCGAACACAACAACTCTTTCTCACCCTCGGTACTCGATGTACTTGTAGATGCAGCTGGCGATCACCATGGCGACGATGGCGTAGTACCAGGAGGAGATGAACATGAGCGCCAGACACAAGCTCATTCCCAGGAAGGACAGCGCCCTGCAGGGGGGAGAGCGGCGAGAAGTTGAGCTCACCTAACAGGGAGTTGAACCCTCACTCACGTACCAGTGGTAGAACTTGAAGCGCGGCCTCCAGTTGGGGGTGCGCAGCAGGGTCTGGACCGCGCAGGCCAGGTTCACGAACAGGTAACACATCAGGAAGAACCTGCGAAGACGACTTTTTCAACAACGGATCTGGTTTCATGGAGACAATATTTACGCAGCAAGACACCGACATGGAGAGGATGGGCGCCACGGCGTCCAGAGAAGCGATGAGGATTCCGATCTCGCAGATCCCAGCGGTCATCAGCAGAGCCCAGGTGGGTTCTCCGTTCGCTTTGCCGTGACCGAACACCTGGTGGACGAACGTTTTAGACGGAAAACAGACAAAAAAACACACTCTTTGAGTCAGACCTGTAAGAAGGGAACGATCCCGTCGCGAGCGATGGCCTGCAGCAGCCGGGGGGCGCCGGTGAGACTCTGTAGTCCGGCGCCGCAGCACGAGAAGAAGGAGCCGATCACGATGACCCACGGCGACGGCCAGGACAGCGTCCCGATGACCAGGTTGCCTTTGACGGAGTCTCCGAATCTTGACGCGGAAGCACAAAGATCTTAGAACATTTTGAAACAACGTTTCCGTTACCGTCGGAGCAGGAACTCACTTGTCTCGCAGCAGAACACCTTCGATGCAGCCGCCGAACAGCACCACACAGGTCACGTCTGCCCAGACGTTAAGAAAACAATTCTGCTCTAATATTGAACTGACCTACTTAATAGTCGGGGTGTGAGAAAATATTGATGCACCTAAATATCACATTATTTTCTTAAGAATACCAATACTGATCAGAACTGTATCGATTTATTAAATAAATAAATTATTACGCTTTCTTGCTGGTAAATCATATATTTTCTATTACAGTTCTGTTCTGATTTTAATTCCAATAAAGGGTGAATAAAATTAAATAATTATATATATTTTTTAATATATTTTTGTGCACTTAAACTTTCCACCGCTAGGTGGCGGTAGTCTTTACGACCTCAGCCAAAGAAACGATGAAATCCTGTGAGCTGACTGAGGATAAGAGGATACAGACGAAGCTTTCAAAGCTGATTTTTGGACATATTAAAAAGAATTAAGCGGTTACAACTTAGTCAAGAGTCATGTGGTCTGTAAATTCTGCGACACCACAAGTACTAGACAATACTACAAATATATCTTTGTCACTACAGTATCGCAATATAAAGTGATACGCATCACCAGATTCTTGCCTATACAATAATACTGATTAGTGACAAGAAGTGACATATGTACAATCATGGATTATAGCCGAGCGAGGATACAGATGAAGGAGGTCGTGGTGATCGCCAAGATGGTCCCGACCGGGATGGACTTTTGAGCGTCGCGTAAATCTCCAGAGCGGTTGGATCCGGCCATGATTCCTGACAGAGAGAGACAATAAATCCAGATCATTAAGAGGAATTCTGTTCCAATATATATCACATCCGGTGATAGGTTGATGAGGTTTCATGAAACAGAAGCATCATTTCTGCATTATAACCTTACTTTTAAATGGAGAGCGCCACCTAGTGTGCTCTGAAAACATTACAATATAATCATGAAACCCTCATCGACACACGACTAGTCGCAGGTGCTCACCGGTGACGGACGGGAAGTAGATGCCGACCAGCAAGGTGAAGAAGGTGGTGATGTCGTTGACCACGTATGGCAGGTACTTGTCCGTCGCCGCGTCACTGCCAGGCAGTGAAGACATCCTGCTGTCCTCCACCAGCTGGTCCAGAGGGCCGTACACGGACCACATGTTCTCTGGAGGAGGTGAACCAAAGGAGCATGAGAAAATAATGCAAAAAAAACCAACAAGATTTGGGATTTGGACTTGGAGCATGCAGTTCAAACCATGTAGCGATATAATAAATAAGATAATTTGAGACGCTTATAAAACTAGTGTAGGGTAAACTACAATAACTCCTGAATGAGAGTTTAAAAAGTAAAAATTAATTATACATATTTATAATATATACAGTATATGCCAAACAAATTA
This sequence comes from Callionymus lyra, assembly GCF_982586985.1. Classification (NCBI taxonomy): domain Eukaryota; kingdom Metazoa; phylum Chordata; class Actinopteri; order Syngnathiformes; family Callionymidae; genus Callionymus; species Callionymus lyra. The sequence continues at coordinate 10,817,217 of NC_141821.1, forward strand.
ATTTAAGATTAAATTAGATTATTTTATTTTTATTTTATTTGTTTAATCTAAAGTAAAATAAAATAAAATAAAATAAAATAATCAATAAAAAAATAAAATAAAAATAAAAATCCCATAAGATACTAAAAAGCTTCTTTGCAAACCACTATCTGGGCCCAATCATTGAATGTCAGAAAACTTTGTGAAAGTTAGTTACATTTCAGATTTAAAGTTTGTTGGACAGCCTTTCCCCCATTTTTGAGAAACATGATAGGACTCTACTTTCTTCCATTTGCTTCCTTTTGTCAGTTTTTGAAAAAGAAAAGCCCAGAAGTGAAACGTGTTATTTTAAAGAACATAAAACAAAATTCACTCATTTAACATTTTGTTTAATGTTGTAAAGTAAAAGAATACATAGCGTATTGTACATAGTGTGTTAATTTTTTTTATTTGTTTTAACAATTATTAACAAAAAAGCTATAAAAGGGGATGAAATAAAGGGTGAGGTGAAAGAAAGTGTCTCAGGAATAGGAAAGTTAGTGATAAAACTAGTTTTTCTTAGTTTGAATGACGACGTCAATGAAATGTAATGAAACATAATTGTGCAACAAAAGTGATTGCTGAATCATTTCTTGACACAACTACCCCCAACAGTACCTCTCCTCTTCTCAAGTCCACACCATCTTTAACTTTCCCACTTCAATGACTCTCCCAGTGACATTGTCAGAATCTTATATGACACTTCTAACCGTACATCATCACTACACTTTTGATCCGGTCACCTGAGATGACGCCGCTGATGAGTCCGGGGATGCCCTGGACCAGCGTCACGTTGTTGTTTTCGAAGTACTCGTTGCAGGTGGCGTTGAGCTCGGGTCCCTCACAGAACAGCGCCCACAGCTGCGTGGTGACGGTGATGTTGTCGATCACCTCCGTTTTAAGACACTTGTCGAAGCCGCGGTTCTGTAGAGTGCGATTCCCCAGCATGCAGACGCTGAGAAGACAAAAGTAGCACAGGCATGAATACACATGACACTCAGGTCTTTAGCTGCAGGTGAAGGTACTGATGGTGGAAAGTGAACAAGTGTGTTGTATGATGAAACTCTATACGGTTCTTAGATGAACACAAACATTAAGTAATGCATTAAGTTGAAGAACTACGGTGAAAATACAAAAAGACACAGTGAGTGTTTTATTTGAATGCTGTGTTTGTTTCTCGGGGGTTGGGGTGGCGTGTGTTTTTTTGTGTTTGAATAATTTGTGTGTTTCTGTGTTCAGGTGGTGTGCTAGTTTCTGTTATGAGGTGGTCTGTGTGCTCTGTGTTGGGGTGGTGTGCTAGTTTCTGTTATGAGGTGGTCTGTTTGCTCTGTGTTGGGGTGGTGTGCTAGTTTCTGTTATGAGGTGGTCTGTGTGCTCTGTGTTGGGGTGGTGTGCTAGTTTCTGTTATGAGGTGGTCTGTGTGCTCTGTGTTGGGTAGGTCTGTGTTGGGCTGGTGTGCTTCTGTGTTGGGGTGGTCTGTGTTGGAGTGGTGTGCTAGTTTATGTTATGAGGTGGTCTGTGTGCTCTGTGTTGGGGTGGTGTGCAAGTTTCTGTTATGAGGTGGTCTGAGTGCTCTGTGTTGGGGTGGTGTGCTAGTTTCTGTTATGAGGTGGTCTGTGTGCTCTGTGTTGGAGTGGTGTGCTAGTTTATGTTATGAGGTAGTCTGTGTGCTCTGTGTTGGGGTGGTGTGCTAGTTTCTGTTATGAGGTGATATCTGAGTGCTCTGTGTTGGGGTGGTCTATGTTGGGGTGGTGTGCTTCTGTGTTGGGGTGGTCTCTGTGTTCTGTGTTGGGGTGGTGTGTGTATGTTGCTTTGGTAAGGTGTATGTTTGTTTGTTGGGGTGGTGTGTGTGTTTGTGTTGGTGGTGTGTGTGTTTTCTAAGCGAGATATTAAATATTGATTAATTCATTGAATCAACATTTCATTGGGGGTCACATGACCGGGGAAACCTAAGGTATAACAAGGTCGAGTAAATCCCCCAAAATCCATTGAAGGATGATTTTATAATGTTAGACGTAACACAAACACAACAGGGACGTCAAACACTAAAGTCTCCACTCACGGGAAGTCAGGGGGTTCAAAGATGGTCTTGATGACGCCGGCGTAGATGGCCAGGATGGACAGAATGACGCAGGCCAGGAAGACCAGAGCCAGTTTGTTGACGTACTTCACGCCGACGAACACCACGATGGCCATGAGCGCGAGGCAGCAGGTGCCGTACACGCGCATGTTGTTGAGCAGAGCAGCCACCTCGCCGTCCTTCGTCTCCGCCACAAAGATGGCTGCCTTTGGCACGATGTAGGTCTGCGGCACAGAGGTTTAATTCAAACTTTATTTTGTTCTTAGAAGCTAAACAACAGCAGGTAAACAACTATTATTTAACTGCACCTTTCTTGTTATTTTTGTAAATATGATTGTGAATATATAATATAGTGCAGATTTATTTTCTATTCTATTTAGATTTTCTTTTTTTTTTCTTTTTATTATTTTTATTTCTGGGTGTTTTATTTTCTTGGTATATTGCTCTTGCTGTTGTTGATCCGAATTTCCCCTCGCGGGACAAATAAAGGATTCTGATTCTGATTCTAGTGTTGGATGAAGAGCTAGTTTGTCAACTGACAGTTTTGAATAACATTTTATTAGACAATTACAACCGTTTTGGTTCCATCAGTTAATAAGAGATTAACTTTCTCGACAGATTCTTCTTCACAACAGTCCAATAATAAAGGTATGTTTATTCTGTGTTCCTTTCTTTAATCCGAATTACTGTGAAACTCTTCTCTAATTAACCTTATTAGTGGCACAATATCGTTTAATAATTAAAAAAAATATATTCTGGATTTATTTAAGAGATATTCAATCCTAAATAATGTACTATTTTGCATTTTGTAAGTATTACTTTGGGAATAAATTGTGTGAGGGCTTTTGCCAGGTGACTACAGAGAGAGTTGGTGTTCCTAATCTGTTTTTGTTAAAGTTTTAAATACATAAAACTGAAATGAAGCACCAAAATCTGTACTGCTTTCGTTTCCAGTGTATTCCAGAAGCTGGTACATAAATACTACAGTAATCTGTACCAATACATTCACATGCTTGTAAAAAGGGATTCAGTTCCTTTTGTTTCCCTCACCAGCAGAATCTCTATAGTACCCAAGATGTACATGGAGCCGGCAAATGTGGTTCCTAGGTAGAAGCAGAGACCAACGGCGCCACCAAACTCTGGACCAAGAGATCTGGAGATCATGTAGTAGGAGCCTCCGGCTGTGGATCGAAGCAACAGTTAGAGTTCAACTCTACTGTGACAGAAGCTCAAATGTTTGTCCAAGAAGACGCCGGCTTGTGTGCTTTTACGACATACGTCTGGGCGACGGTTAAACTCTGAGCATGAATCTTACCTGGGACGACACCGTTGGTAGCAATTGCACTCATGGATATAGCCGTCAGCATGGTCTGAGGACAGAGTGCACGGAAGTTAGCTGTGATGAAACCAGAACTTACGAAAGACAAATAAACCAAACACTGTTGCACTTATATTCTCAACGATACAGCACCAGAGAAAGCATTCACCGTTGCAATATTTAAAGGAGGAGAAAAAGTTAGTACATTCAGGATCGTTGTTAAATAAAGTAGGGACGACACGCAACATGTACTTTTTGTAATTTTCCTCATCGCTTGTTGCATCGTACAGATGGTGAGAAATAAAGCCAAAATAAAGACGGCAAAACATCCGACCAACACCGGATCCCTCCGAAAAATGAAGATTTTGCCATTTTATTTTCATTATCTGGTGAGGCTATACCCGCGGCCATTTTGCGTTTGGTATATTTTATATAGTTTTCTCTACAATAAAGCATTTAAACGTTGAACTGGTCATCATAGATCTTCTTTTTGACACTTCCCTGCGTCATGTACTAACACTCTTTAACACAGGGGTGTCAAACTGGTCCAGAAAAGGGCCGAGACGTTACAGGTTTTTGTTCCAACCAGTCAAGCCCACATGAGTTAACGAATCAGGTGTCGGCTTAAACAAGCAACACCCACTGTTAATAATTGATTACTGTCTTCAGACGCCTGATTGGTTCAACTATAATGTGCTTGACCGGTTGGATCCAAAACCTGCACTGGCTCAGCCCTTTTCTGGACCAATTTGACACCTGTCCCCCACCAGTTGTTGCCAGTAGTAACCAACACAGAGTCATGGTTACAATAGTGAGGATGTTGAAGCAGGGATGTGTTTGAAATATATTTGGTTGTTATCCTGAATTATGTTTTTGCCAAATTATTATAACTAATGTTCTGTGTAATTTTCACTTATAATACCGTCTTGTAAGGACACATCTGGAGACATACGACTGTATATATATGACTCAATGTTTTCCTGTTATTTAGGTGGCATTATGACGGTATCGTGGTGATCATGTGATGCAATAAAACCCATAAATCTTGCCGATTCTGTCACCCTCTCTTCCTTTTGTCAATTCCTGTCCGAAACACTGGTGAAAAAGCGTAACCAACGCCAAAGTTTTACCTTACCTTATAGAATAGAATAAGGCAATTACACTTAGTATTGATCTTATCGCCGAATATCCAGTCCAAGTAGTTATTGTTGTGATTATTAACTTCTATCCTGGAGCATCAACATTAAAAGATTGTCCTTCGATCTCATCCGTCATCTTTATGATTTATAAATAAAATATTAAAGTTTCATCAAATCATCTATTCGCTTATTAAAGTATTCTAATTGTGAAGCAAAAAAACTGCCGACTCATTTAAAACCATCCATCACCGGCTTTGACATGATCGACTCGCAGAGAAGCTGGTAGACTATGTTTATCTGAGGACGTAGAGGAGGGTCGACCTAGACCGGGTCGGAAGGAAGGTGTCAATAACATGGGACAGGAAGTCTGTGACCGTACATGGTCAGATGGACCTCCTGTCCTCTGGTTTAAAGTGACAGACAATCTGGAGAAAAGCCAATTAGCTGTTAATTTTACCCGTCCACGGTAAGCTAAAGTCATAATGCGTAACCTACTCTTCACCTTAACTCAGGTGACAGGAAGCAGTAGTTGGCGGCACATTTTTATAAACAATAAATATTCAGTAGTTCCTGAACAATTTACAAAATAATAGTCAATTAAGGTCCAAAATGTTGTTACTGGTGATGAAGTCAATTGGGAGAAAAGTTGTAAATGTTTTAAAAGCCGAGTCAAAGGTTACTTTGATTTATTAGTCAAATACTTCATTGAACAAGTGGCATTATTTCACTCTGATTTCTTCCCAGAGCTCACACGTAAGGCTCATTTTGAATAAAAATAAAACAATGAATTCAGCAGAACCTGGATGAACCAGCTGTAACAAGAGGTTACTTAACCTAGCATAACCACGACCATACGAATTGAACGACATAACATCACGGCATAGAAAAATGTTAAAAGCCTTTTGGTTGATTTGAAACCATTCCACACGTTCAAGATGAAAATATCTGGAGCGTGTCGTGCGTTTAATGTTTTACAACAACGCGGTGAGACTCGTGTCAGAGTGTAGATGTGGCCAAAGAAGACGATTAATCTCCACTAATCTCTTCGCTGCAGCGTTGCGTAACATCAGTGATGCAGCGAGGGCTCAATCAATTAGAAGCAGCTCGCCATGACTCGGGCCGGATAGGTCACGTCTGTTCGTGCGATATCCCTAATAAATACGTTTGGCTTCCCTCTTTTAACGGCCGGGGCCGAACTCAATGTTTATTTAAGAGCAGGGGTCTCTTCAATCCTGTCGTTGTTTAAGGATTTGTGGATTTTAGACTTGTTTCACCGTGAATTTGAGCCATATTTGTCTAACTTTATGGGTTATTTTACAAATATGTTTCATTTTAACTGTAAAATCAAAGCTAAAATAAAAATGGCCTTTTGCTGCCTGCACTAACCTCAACAATTAAGTAGAAGAGGAATAGTTTATCCATCATCCATCCATCTATCCATCTATCCAACGATCCGTCTATTTATCCATCCATCCATCTATCTATCCATCTATCCTTCTATCTATCATCTATCTATCCATCCTTCTATCCATCTATTTATCCATCCATCTATCCATATATCCTTCTATCCATATATCCTTCTATCTATCCATATATCCTTCTGTCTATCCATCTATCCATCCATATATCCTTCCATCCATCCATCCATCTATCCATCTATCCATATATCCTTCTATCTATCCATTCATCCATCCATCTATCTATCCATATATCCTTCTATCTATCCATTCATCCATCCATCCATCCATCTATCTAGCCATACATTCATCTATCCTTCCATCTATCCATCTATCCATCCATCCATCTACCCATCCTTCTATCCATCCATCCATCCATCCATCCATCCATCCATCCATCCATCCATCCATATACCCATCCTTCTATCCATCCATCCATCCATCTATCCATCCATCTATCCATCTATCCATCTATCCATCTATCCATCCATCTATATTATGTTACTGGCAGCAACAATCAAAGCAAACAATAATAAAAATAATAATAGTAATGATCAATAAGTGAGACTCATTTAGATTCTACATAATGTTCGACTACTAAAAGATTATGGCCACTTATGTGATTTAGTTTGAACACCCTGTTCCAGAGTTTTTTTTTTATCTCCAACTTTATAGTTTTCTGTTTACAAGTTGCCTCTTTGGTATATTGTCCTTTCATTCTCGGAGACTCAATATCAAACAATTATTTTCAATTTTATCAAACATTCCCTGGTTCCTCTTGATAGTTTCACTCTTACAAGTAGTCTTTTGCTAAACTGTTGACTCGCAGACCTTATCTAAGATTAAACACTGGCATAATTATAGGTGACAACATCGAGATCATCATGAACATAAATGTTGGGTGTGCAACCTTTTAAAATGAAGGTTGTGGATCACTTTAGGATACAAACGACAACTTTCCAGACAGAACACATCTGAGCTGGTTCGCCTTTTTCTATCTGTGAAGATGTAAACCTGTTGCCTAAAAGCTCTATTTTGGAGGATGAACTAAAGTCATGATCCAATCAAAATCATTCAGTTGTGAACACATGCACGGCTGGTTCTACTCTCCTGATGAAGCTGAACTAATCCATTGTCTGCTCCACGTCCGACACAGATGTCAGGATCACCAGGTACCATTTGATGATTCTCCTCCAACCCAACAGGAAGTGACCGCTCTAAAGATAGCCATGATCCCGGGCCATGTGTAAACCAACTGGTCACTCGTGACTATTTGTGATGCAACATGTGTTCTGGATTACTGTAGATGAAGATTCTACCACATACTCATGGATGCAGAAATCTTCTTAACTCTCATTTGTTAATGGATCTTTAATGCCTGATATGTGTGGATGAAGTAGATTAGAACGTAATCTTTCACGCTATGTAATAACTCTTTGATGGAATCAAAGCACGACCTCCTGAACAAGCTGGGAGATAATATTTTTTTCTCCTCATCACAATATTAAACCACATTTTTTTGTAGGATTTGAGGAAAAGTAATACATATGTATTCTATGTAAATTAGTTTGAAGGCGTCAAGAAAACAATAAACAGACCAATCGAATATAGAAAGTCCTAATTCTCAAACCTAGATTCTACATGAAGCATCGTCATCAATACAAAAAAGGGTAATCTGTGTTTCAGAGAACATTTTATAGTCGGCACTGTTGGTTCTGCTGTAACAATGACCTTTAACCTGAGAACAGGAGAGCGTGAACATGGCTAATATCACGTAGCATCAGTAGCACTTTCGGATTTGAACCCGTTCTTATCCATGGTTTATATTATATTCTTCCATTCTACCTTCACAGCAGTTTGTTTACAGAACGTGCTCACATCATGCTCTGTGATTGGCTGACTAGGACAAGCAGTTAACCAAACAGGAAGTTGCAGTGAAGCGATCCGGCACTTGCTGACTGTGTTTTTTTTTTTTGTGGTAACAAATTATCATTTAAGCAGCCAAAACCACATTTTATAGAATGATACATTTTAAATAAAAATCAATAAAATGCAAAAACAGTTTATATTTACTTAATTTCCCGAATCAATCCATCCATACATCTATCCACCTATCCACCTATTTATTCTTGTGGATATTAATGTTTCATGTTCACAAAAAATGATTTCATAAAGTTAACTTGAAGTGCATAATTAAAGAGTCAATATAATCCTGTGATGTCATCAACAGGCGACAGGGCAAGCATGTTCTGTACTTACACAGCCATGTTTGCATCCATTCACAGTTGGGGTTGGAGTCAAACCTCAAAAACAAATATGACCCTATTTCTATATTTGTTCACCATCTAGAGCGTATTATTTTGTCACCAAACGTTACTTCCTGACCATCCACTTCTTATGAATTTTGATAAAATAGTGAATATGTGTTCTGAGCACTCACACAGGAGCAGCACAAGCCGACAATAGCCAGTGATTCCAAGATGCCAGCTGTGCCGACGATCCAGGTAAGGCGGAGAAATAGGATGACCCCCAGAATGTTCTGAAGGCAGGGCAGGTAGACGCCCATGAAGGTTCCCATCTGAGGGCTCTGGAAGAGAAAACATAAACATTAGCAACTCTATAAGAGCAGTTCCACACACCTGCAGAAGCTACAACATAAGATTTAAATGTATCTAATGGTCACTTTAAACACAATTGTTTGTGTCTCCAGACACCCGTCCATTATAACCACACACAATATTCATTTAACCTACACTGAACAAAATTAGCTCGGAATGGAAAAAAAACCTAAATATATTGTTTAACCTTTTCTCTGGATCTAGATGTGACAGATTTAATTTGAAAAAGTAAGTGAAACACCTACAACAACCTCAGATATTCCTCCCATCAAAGGTCAAAGTTCAAACATGAGCTTTATATGGAAAATACCTTGTGATAAATGACATTACAGGTCCTAATGCTGCTCAGTTGTCAGCAAAAAAACAAACATTTCCTTGCAAAAATTATTTTGCCTAATGGTAATAAAGTCAACAAAAATTTGTCTAGTTTTTAAATTATTTTTTTGCAAGTGATATGGATACCTTGACAGCTTTCTTTTTGGGCTCCTCCTCATCGTCTGCCTCTTCGTGGTCTTGCGCCCCCTGTGTTAGATTGGTGTAATTCGCAAGTTTGTTGAGGAGCGACGACACCATGGGATTGCTGTCCATCTCCTCCTGCAAAACAGATGGGATGGCGTCACATGCAGACACTTCAACTTTTGACCGGACCTATTTCTCTTAATCCAAGGCCTTTACAAAATTTAAACCTCATCAACATGAGTAAATCTTGCGAAATACAAGATAAGCTGAGTCATTAATTTATTTTGAGATGCTTGTACAGTAGCAAATGTGGTTGTTTTTAAAATTTTATAATTTAAATCTCATTGTTTACTTAACATTGACCCAAAGTTTTTTTTTTACGTTTTATATAATTGTACAACAATAGCAAATTTTGGTTTTGTATACACCATACAAGTGTACTTACATGCAGAATTCCCACCTGTTACTTTTACAACTGTGATCAAAGTATTTCTGATTGTTATTAAAACTATTTCTATCTGTAATTAAACAATTTTCAACTATAATCAAACAATTAAAAAATTATAATCAAACAATTTTCAAATAAAATAATTTTCAACTAATATCAATCAATTTTAAACTCTCATCAAATAATTTTAAATGAAATAAAACAATTCTGAACTGTAATCCAACATTTTTCAACTATAATAAAAGAAATTTAAACTGTAATCCAAAAATTATTTACTGTAATCAAACAATTTTAAACTCTCATCAATTTTGATCTCTAATCGAATAATTTTCAACTGAAATCCAACAATTCTTTACTGTAATCAATCTATTTTAAGACATTAAAACAAGATATTTTTATATATATTAAAAATGAGCAGAAATAAGAAAAGTTTGTATTATTTCTGTCCCTTTTTCATCCTTTTATTTTTCACTCAGCGTAATATTTACTTCATACTTAAAGTCATGTTGTTATGACTTATTTTTTATTGATGTTAGTGAATGCTGACTTGTATTGATCGCATGTGTGTCATGTGAACAATATGTGTTTTTTGAATTCTTAAATACTCATGAAAGTTTTATTTATCTTTAAAAAAAATTTATCAAAAAAAAGAACTATTAATCTAATTTGTAAGTCAATTAAAAGTGTAAACTCTGGCTCTTAAACTGGCGATGGAACAGCATGGCTGGATCCATTTCAAGAGCGTGGCAAGTACGTGGAAATTAATTGATTCTATACAAAGGTCAGTGGCCTCCGAGCACAGAGGTCTGCCAAGTCCAGCTCAAATCTCCTGGAATAGATCCAACACCGAGCGGCTCCAGCTCTACTGAGCCGTGTGTCAGTGAGGTTGTTGATCTGGTCGAGTTCGAGTCTTTTTCTTTTCTTATGTTGTGAAAGTTCATCTTTTTTTTCTTTTTTTTTACGACTTCACAGCTCTGACCTTCAATGTCCTCTGACTCACTCACACAGATTTTTTTCTTTAAAAACATTTTAATTATCTTGTGGAAGTTTACTTCTCTTTTACTCTTTCATATTAAATTGCTTTTTTTTTTAACCCCCTGGTGAAGTATGATGCTTTGAAAATACTGCATGGACTGAAGCGGCTACTTAAAAACCTAAGAAGCAGGAAAACATTATTAAAATAAAAATCAATCTTTTTCTAAATCGGTTAATTTTACCTCAAAAAGTGCCATGTTTGTGCCATCATAGCTGTTTCCCTTGTCGTTGTCGGTGTTGTTGATGAAGGGACTGTTTTCTTTTGGGACGCCATCACCTGGAGGAACAAAGACCAATGATCACCTTCGGGTCTATCGTAGGACCATCCATTGTTATAAACCAACAAAAAGGGAAGCGACAAAGGCTCATAATGATGGACAGTCAAAGAGAAAGTTCTTCATTTAAATGGAAAAAATAAAATGACAGTAACATGTTATGTGCAAGATTTGGGAAGCAAAATGACATATTAAACATTTACATGTATTTTCTGATTCCAAACAAAAAGGTCTTTAAGCACATATACAATTAAAATTGATTTTGCAGATTCTAGATTTTTTGGATATAGATTTTAAATACAAGTTCTGACCTAATCACAATATTTGTGAAAGACGATAAATGTGATTTTAAATGGGATATTTTAATCATATAATCATGAATTCTGTTTAACAAAGTTAACAAGGAAACGTTTAATGAGCGTCATAAAGAATTGGTCAAATACAAAGACTGTCAATTGATAAAATCCTTTTTATTTTACAATAAAATATGACTGATCTTTATTAAGCGACAATTTTAAACCCTTTCAAACAAAGGCTAATCATATTAACAATAAAGTCAAGTTTCTTTATTCAAGTTTAAAAGTGTATTAAGTAATCAACAGTCAGTTAAAACAAAATGTTTTTACTTCCTTTTAAATGAAATTACAATGTCATAAGAGGATTTTTTTTGCTAGTTGTTAACAATTAAATAATCTTTAGATATTTTAGCAGCTCTACCAGAAATAACTCTAGACATTAACAACGGTAGAAAGTGAATGAATGAATGATCGATCACCATTTCGAAACTCTTTTTCTTCTTAAATCTACATGAGCTATTATTCACCAACACTGCCATGAATGCTGCTCACTCCCTTGACTTGTGATACCATTTGACATGATCGAATTTGCTCTGTCAGCACTAAAGAAAATGTTACTCCATTTCATTCACAGGGAACCAAAACCAATTTGTTTTCCTAGCAAGGTTGTGACATGTTGATGGGCGTCGGTGTGAAGTTATTATGTTGACTGACCGCCTTGCCAAACATTTCTTATTGTATTTTATAAATGACATAAAAAGTAACAACAATAACCATCAGTTTAAATCATGATAGAACATGGAATGGTTCATAAGTGCAACTTTACATCAGAAGAAGCATACACTTGATTTTAAATGTAATTACCATAAATAGTCCCTTTTAAACAAGCTAGGTCTATACACATATTGTCTAGATGTTGTATCTAAATTTAAAATTTCTTCAATGAAAATGTTTCTTCTTAACATGTATTCCTTGAGTGGGTCTGGGTCACAAACATGTACAGAAGGACAAACATGAGGTCCAGCAACTTTTCAAAACATTTACCTTCAAAAGGGAATGTTTGGACTTTCTGCTGCAGTATTTAACGGACGATTAAGTTATTTATTGTGATCTTAACAGCATTGTCCGACACCATCGAGTGCAGAAAACCTTCGTCATTGTCACCTCTGTTGTCAAAGTCAAGTTATCTTTAAACGGGTGATTCAGTGAAAATGGGCTCTTCTTGTCCGGTGGTCATTCATCATCGCGAGGCATGGGCTCGAGAGGGGATTTCACGTCTAACTTTTAGTGCCTGATCCAGCTGCAGTGGGAATAAGAGGCTTGTGGCGCAGCTTAGCCTGCTGGTAATCATAGGAAAGTCATCATGTCCTTGTGTGGCTCTTTAGAAGGTAAAAACAGTGCAGCCGCTCCATCACGGGCAAAGACACTTTGCTCAAAAGGAAAACGGAGAATGGACTGGCACTCTGGCTGTGATGGAGGCAGCGTTGGTATCTGACGGGTTCGGCCCTCTGCGCAGATAATCATTGTCTTAAATGACACCAGCAAATCCTCTTTATGGTCGGTCGGCTAAAACTGGCCTCGACGCTTCCGAGTCGGGCGGTGCTGCCGCTCCATTAAGACGGCGCGTAAGGAGGATTTGACGTCAGGCCCGGAAGTGAGTAGAACATTCAATTAAAGAGGGAAGACTTTTAATATATTCTCTCACTTGAAGACACTCAAAAACCACAACAGCTTCAGCTCCAGTGTCCAGTATGAAGAATCTACACAAGGACCTCGGATCTTCAAGATATATCTAGTCACGTCAGGTTGTAAAGCGTCTTCAAGCCTCCCCCAAAAAGCACTATATAAATATGATGTTTATTATCATTATGTACAATGCTGAGGCTACTACATGTAAAAGTGGAAAGTATTGACGAGCAAGGTCGGTCATTCCAGAGCCGACTAAAGGTTATTTAGTGAAGGACAGCAAGTGTCAAGGTGTCAGCATCTAAAGTGCCGCGCTGAACATTGGTTGTTATATACATTTCACATACACTCACCAGCTTCAGCGAATAACACCAGCTCATATGTTCTTTACGACAAGGATTAGAAATGTCTCGATGTATAGAAACTATTGAGGTTAGAAGTAGTTATTGGTAGACGAATAGACGAAAGGCTCCAAAAGCGTTTTTAGTAAAAAAGGTATTACTATTTTCATCCCAAGGAAATGATGTGTCGCTGCTTTTCTCCAATTTTACGTCTCACGAAACAGGCTTGCGCAAAAATCGCCAAATTGAAACTTAAAAATTCTTCAAAATTACAGTTTAGTTTAATACATTTTGACTGACATTCCATAAAATGATTCTTCATAGTATATTTCATACAAACTACGTTACTATGAAGTACATTTACATATTAAATTACAGAAAATGTTTACATAGACAATAACAGATCATTTTTAATCTACAAAACAAACAATATTACTTTAAAATTATAAAAGAAAAAGGAAGAAAAACACTACCAAGAATGCTTTAGTGGTTTAAATTCCAGGACATTTATTTAGAATCATTGACCAGTTTAATGGTCAGAACTAGTTACTTTAAGGGTTTAAACTCAGAAATGATATACATAATATGAACTACTCTGTATTCTATTCCCCTTCCTGTTATTTCAGATCAAAATTATTTGGGTCAGCGCTAGTTCTTTTAAATGAAATTGAAATTCCCAAATCGGGTTTTCCACAAGCCTCGTCTCCTGTTGCGTTGACAAACCCCCATATCTGGCTTGTGATGTAACAAACCTCCCACTGAAGTCCAGGATCACAGATCGAGAAACAGAAGGTTACAAAACAGCTGAAAAATGCGGTGAGCTTTGAAAAGGTCTGATGGTCAGTTTGAGTGTAAACATGTGTGAGAGGACATTGGTCCATGGAGAGATGATCTAAAGTAGTTTAAAGAGAAAAAAAACAATGGCCTCATATCAACGTCACACTTGATGATAGACTTTTAATCCCTCTGGGGATATCCTTCAAAAATTTGATTCCCAGTACACAGCAGACAATAGAAGTTACAGCAAGTTTCATAAAAGCAAGAAATAGAAAGTGTAAATAAAGTGCAAAGAGATAAAGTGCAAATGACTAAAAGCTGAGGCAAGGTTTGCATATTGAACAACATAAAAAATGATATTATACAGAACTTAATTTACACGTTAAATCATTTCATACAGTGATAAAGATATACAATGTTAATGCTGTGTTGTTATACTGAGAATTAAAAATAGAAAACCGCATTAAAGTGATGTATTTAATGCTTAAGATGAGGCTTTCGATCAGGTAACTTTATCACTGCCTATATCTATGGTAGGCAAAGTTACAATATTACACTAAGTCCAAAGAGACCCGAGTGGTCCATCATCACATCTGCAGACTACCTGAACATTTGAAAATGATCTCACTATGTAAAAATGGAAATTGCGATCAATCAAATGGTGCCATATTTGTTCGATAGATACTTTATTGATCAACCTGAGGAGACATCCTTTGCTCATCAGCAATGATACATCCATTCAAACAAACAATAATGAATACATGGATAAATAATGTATAACTTTTTTATTTTTGTCAAGCTATACAACTGGTTAATAGTCTGCAGTGATCAATTTGGTATGAAATAAATGTGACATCTAATGGACTGATGTATTTGTTCCTGCTAACAATAGCACAAGTGACAAGAAAAAGTATGAAATTCCAGATAGATATTGTTTTTCAAGAGAAGGACATTCATTCATTTACTCAATAGACACAATCTAGGGATAATTTCAAAATCCAGATTGGTTTATCATGTACTGCTACAGTATATACAAGTGCTGGTGTGGCTGATAAATGAGCGATTGCTAAAAAGCACAGACGTGTAAGTAAGGAGGATAAACTCTCTGTGCTACAACAAGTTCAATGACCTTGTTGATCGCTTCTATTCATGCCTGAAAGAATATACCTTTTCTTCCTACATGCTCTGAGTAATTCTAGTATCTTAAAAAAAAAAGCCATCAGTAGTTCCTAAAGTCATCATTTTCAAGATTAAATAGATTATAAGTGATCATGTCAAAGGAAAGCAGTCAAATCAATAGTTTCATCAAGGTCCGAGTTACCTTCAGTGCTTCAAATCCTCAGCCTGGATAGAATAGATTTACATCTAAACACCTTTAATTTTGTGTCCTTGGTTCTCAGCCAAAAGCAATGGAATATCTAGTGCAACTGAGAAACACTATCAGGGTAAAGAGAAGGAATGTTCTGTAGCAGTTAGACAGCACCGTCCTCATTGCTAATGATAGAAAACAAGCTACATGGATTCGGCTCACGATTCGACCTCCAAGAGAATCATTTAACAAGATAGAGAAATATATGTTTCATGCAGACTGAGCTTCAGTTAAAGACGTAGCGTGAACATAGGTTGAAGCTTTTACGAGCATGTATGGAGGGATAAGCTGCTTTCTATACATCAGACATCCTTACATAAGGGAGTGGGATTCTCTTGACCTGCCACTACCACAAATCCCCTATAAGCAAAGACGGCTAAAGTGTGATTCAAAAAAATAAAATGAGTCAATGGTCCATTAGTCCGGAGGAGTCGATGCCACATCTTCAGCGTCATCTCTCTTCCATCTGCCAGACGCTGAAGGTCCTCATTTAAATCCGTGGTGATCTATGAACCTGAACCACAGTTTGTGAAGAGGAATCCATCGAGACCTCTTCCTAAGAAGTAGAAGAAGATATTGGTCCCATGAATTGGTAGTTAGTTTGTGCCCGACGTCTAAAGCCAGGGGTCAAAATCCATTAGAAGTCTAAGTTGAGGGCCAAACAAAAATGTCAAAGTTCTCAGCAGGAATACATTTCCTTTCTCTGAGCCTGGATTGATCGCAATTATCTCCGCGTTTGCCATAAAAAAAATACAAATCTGTCTCTTGTGTTATCTCAAGCACAACATCTTCCTCAGCACATCGACGTCTTGTTTTGAGATTTTGATGTGGTTCTGTTTTGATCCGGGCGGCCACATCAGATTTGACCCTTAAGGTCAGGTCCATTTATAACAGAGACCTTGCTATCCCTCCTTTACAACACATTTAAGCTACTAACATCACGTAGCATTGAAGGTCAATCTGATGCAGTACATTGGCTGTACAGGATCTGTTGTGCGCACAAGTTGATACAATAATGAACACGTTTACAAATGTTATTACAGTCATTCGTTTTTTTAAGCACCCATTTGTCTACGAAGCAGTTTCATCCGTGACGCTTTTCCGATACACACTTTCTTGATCTCAATCTTCGGCCTCTAAACTCTGCCTGCTCACCGTCGGGTTTAAACAACATTCTGGGATGTGCTCAGGCTCTCCGTCATTGTGGTAATAAATGCCTGATGAATCCTATTTATAACTGCTAAGCTGCGCACTGTGACGATGCTGTAAGCTGCCTAACGCCGTCGGAGTTAGCGCTCGTCGTACAGAGACAGGACGGGCAGCGGAACCGGGATAAAGAACATGATGCGATTCCCACATGCCCTTGCTCAAAAAAAAAAATCAACTTCAACCTCACTTTAAAGCGGAAACACGTAGACCGATTCAACTTTTGCGGGACTGAAGCGGAAAAAGCTCTCTCTGTTGATGTCACGGAGGGTGACCCCAAGAATGATGTACGTCAATCCACCACTACGACCATTAGCCGCCTCACAATTGAGTCCAATCTTAAAGATAATAAAAATGAGGGTGGGATGAACTTACCTTTCCGCCGAGACGCTCCCTTCGGCTCCATCTCGGGGAGCAGGTCAAAGTGGGGTCAGGAAGGGAAAGGGGTGGGGGGGCGGTCCAAGCAACCGGGGGTCCAAAAAGTCCAGAGATATTGCCAGTGAGGTGCAGAAGTCAGGAATGCTGCTTGTGCCGTGTGGATAATGTGAGGATCAGCTATTTTTGTGACAGTGTGTGTAGGTGTGTAGGTGTGTGTGTTGGAAGTGGCCTGCAGTGACGATGTCAGCGACAGCAGCCAACCCATGCATCACACAGCGCTCCCCCTACACATGGACATGTGCACTTCTGTCAAGCGTTCTACTCTGGCTCGCACACACACACACACACACACACACACACACAAACTTGAAGCTGCATCAGTGAAAGCTGGCACACGCACACACATAAAGACAAAGTGGGAGGAGTCAAGTCAGCCGGGGATACAGATGGCCTTAGACGAAGGACAGGTACAGTGAATGTGCTGAACAAAGAATGGATATTATTGTACGACTGTTATCGTTTCTTATTCTCCCGGAGCTTGAGGCGCTTTTTAGCGCCACACACGAGTAAACCTCCTGTAAATCATCTATAATCAATACAAGTTTTCCTTTCCTAAGCGAAAGTGCCGCTTGAGTGAACAGTCTTATTTGCCATCTGACCTTTTTTACTGACCTCAGGGTACGATTGACCTGCTGCAGACAAAACGGCACAATGTCTCTGATGCTGCACAGTTAACACCCGACAGCTCAGACATAAAAACATTTAAAAATATAGAAATACTTTAGCTTTTATAATCTTAATAAAGTCAATAACACTGTTAAATCTTTTGAAAATGTTTTCATTATATCTTGTTTTCCTCTCACTCTATACCGATTTATTTTAACCCTTCTCTCATTATGTGATTCAACATCTTCTATTCTTTGTTTCTAACATAAATAGGGGAACATTTGAAAAATAAATAATTAAGAGTATTATTTGAAATATTTACATGAAATTAAATGTGCAGGTTTTTAAATAACTGGGAAATAAAAATGACAACGTTTTAAAAAAGCAAAAATAAAGCAAGTAAATTGCCACGCAAATGCAAATTTATATCATTTATTACAGGCCTTCGCCTTACATCTTAAGCAAAAAAAATAAAAATAATAATAGTATTCTTATGTTAAAAAATCGTAAATAAATGTGTAATGTAAACAACAACAAAAAATCAAACATTGCATTGTTGATGTGACAACATGAATACAATCATCTAATTTATTTTAAACATAACCTTTTTTTCACATATAGATTTTTAATATGGACTAAACACATATTTAAATAAAATAATATTTATTTATATATAGATCTTGAACAATTAACTCTACACCAAAAGTGTAAATATTCTATAAATACCGATTTTTTGGTACATATTTTCTTCTTCAAAATACAAAAAATATATATTGAGAAGAAAGGAACAAATTAATGGCATTACTGGAAAAACTCCCAAACAACATTATTTTGTTATATCAAGAATGTGAACAAGAGAAATTAATATTTTACTCTGAACACATGTCCTCTCATCATCAATAATTCTTGCTTGACAAGCATTTTGAATCAAAGTTAAAGAAACTGACAAACGCACAAAAAAATCAACACAAAATGTACTTATTTTCTTTCTGAATGCATCATCACACCAGACTACACAAAACTACTTAAGCGACAGTGATCATTGATGATGTAAAGTATCAAGTTGACCTTGACCTTCTTCTAGATTTAGAAGTGCATCTTCGCTTCCATTGAACGGCTCAATTATCTCACCTTTGTCAATTCTCATCATTATTCTTCTGCTCTTTCAAGGAACACGAGATGCCAAGTGCTAATCATGTTAACAGATTAGGCTAATCTTGACCTTTTTATAAAACCCCGCAGCCAGTCCGTCGAGGGTTAAAGATCTTATAGAACGTCAGACTCTTTGCACTTCCGTTCGTCTGACTTTGCGTCCTTCGTCGGCAATACTGGACCATGGAAAAAAGCCAGTGGAACAACCGACTCAAATATCAGTTTTGACCAGTCATTACCACTTGTGGCCATGATGTCATTTGACCTTCTTCTACGGAGAACATCTAGAAGTGTGACTACAGAAGGGTCGACCCGCCCACACCACGGCAGATGTGCGTGAAGATCAACTGACCATCATGTACTGCATCATGACACCGACAGATGTGTGAGTGCAGCTTAAAGAGAAGCTATAAAATCACCGTTAAAAGGATTTAGCAGCATCATCTTAGTACATGTCCTCCGTTATAGATGCATGTTGCTTACATATACTGCAAGTGATGAAAACCAGAGACGCTAAACTCTGTAGGTATATGAAGCCATCAGTTATTTAATGGATGATGTATGTGTAGAGGACAGCAGAGAATAATTTGACCAGTTAAAGTCATGTTTTAGTTTGCGGAAATAGAATGGAACACAAATATATACAATAGTTGGAATAAAATGAGTATGACTTTAACTTCTGGTAACATTTCTAAAAGAATGCATTGTTCATCTCATATATCTTCATAGATATTTCAATTAAACATGTAAGTTTATATAATTATTATTGTTCTTTTATTGGTTTTTCTATTGAAAATGCACTTTCGCCGTCCTCAGAAATGTATTCTGAACGGATTAAAAATGCATAACAATTCTACCCTAGATTGTAATACCGCAGTTTTCCAGCCTGGGTCACTGTATCACAACGTAAAGTGAACCAAGTCCTCACCTGGAATGAGTTTACTTCGTGTTCTAAACATCTGACTCAAATCTAGCTTCAGGTCATTTTGTCCAGGACTTGAATGCTGTCCTCATACTTGTGAGGTGAATACTAAAAGTTTGTTTTTTTTCCATCTAGTTTTAGTTGACTAAAAGAGTCATTTAAGTAAGTAAGTAAATAAGTAAATGCTATTTGTAAAGTGCCTTTCTAGACCAGGGTCACAAAGTGCTTTAGCAATCAAACAAAATACACAGTTAAAATATATACGGTACTTGAAAAGATCAAGACACATAAGACAAACACAGGAGTCCCAGAAAATCAGGGAAAAGCCTTCACAAATAAAAATGTCTTAGGATGTTTAATACATTCATTGTTTAAATAAAACAAACCAGTCTTACGATTGGACAAAGACTTATATTGTTGACTCATTATCTTCTCTGCTCCGATTCGACACAGTAACGACAACCTCACACTTACACAAAAGCATAAAAACTAACATTACTACATTTATTCTTAGTACTAATTTTCACCGTGAAATGTCATGGAAAGTGTTAATGCAATTAGTAAGTTTTCTTAATGTTAGTGAGAAACATAATACAATCTTTTCGTGTGGTTTTCTTTTTTATTTCTCTTGTGTTTTATTTTCTCACAATGTCACTTTGTATTTTTAATCTTCGTTATCTTAACTCTCACCCAACATTTATTATAAATATATTTTCAAACACTGCACTTTAATATCTGCTAAAACATCACTGTTATAAAACAACATTAATTCTCTTGAATTAAAGATACACACGGGGCTACATTGGGATTTGTGCTACAACATAATGGAAAAACATGTGGATAATTTCAATGTGTGTTTTGTATTGTCCTCGTGTGTCATCTGTCTTCATTCATTGTGTTATCATTTCTTTGAGTAACAAGTACAAAGAGGTTTCCAGTGTCTTCATTTCGATGTTGACAGATATAAATGAAATGAGTAACAGCACAAGTCAACACTGGCTTTGACATTAATAAATGATGAATGCGAGTAAGAGCCAATAGAGTGTGTTGCATTAGGACTTATGACGTCAAATTATTGGATGTACTAAAGGACCAGCAGAGTTGTTCGTTTTCTGCCATTTACCATTTACCTTAGTGTACTCCATGAAGGCCACATTCTAACCACAATAAAGATACTCCTAACTTTCAAATATGATCATTTTTATTTGTTATCTATAAACAAGCTGGAGACAAGAAACCAGCCTTTGTGGTTGACGTGGATGTGGTTGACAGTCCGAGGCTGGATCTCCTCGCAGCTATTAAGTGTGGTTCTCCGAAAACCAGACCGCATTAGTATTTATCGGGTAGAACAAAGCTTTTGGATAATCTGTAATTATCTTATGATTTAGAGCGGATGCCAGCGGTGTTTGTGTCGATAACTTCCCCGCGGAAAAATGTTTTCGACGGATGCGTCTGAAGACGTGAACGGACATTAAAGAGAGTTGCTCAGGTTTTTATCTGAGGTACCATATCGACAGCTGGGAACCAGAGGGGAGGAAGAGATAAGAGGACAGGAAGGAGGAAGTCACGGTAACGAGAAAGATGATCCGTCGGGCTCGGAGAGTAACCGGAGCCCCGAGTCGTTCACTTTTTACAATTAAACCTGGGTGTGAAATCTCTTTAATAGAGTTTAACAACTTAGAACTGAACGCTATACGTTTGGAATCTTATTATCCAAGTGCATGTTCGTCGTTCTCGCAAAGTTAATGATTCAAAACTTTATTTGGGCACTTAAAAAAAATAGATTAGTCCGTCTGAGCTTATTGTAAAGAAGAAACAAAATTTGACTGCAACCATAGCAGTTGATAGCTATTTAAAAACAGGGATGGATATCTCTGAACAGAGTAAAACACTTATTGTAGGGACGATAATGCAAAAAATCCCAGAGAGGTTTTCTAAACACACATATGTATTAGGGTGAGCAAAAACATTTTTTCTTTACTTAAAACAAAACAAAAAATAGTCACATTTCTGAGATAAATATAATGTGATTTTAAGGACAAAAATACTTCAAACTCATGTAGTAGTACAACAGGTGTAACAATTAGAATGTGAAAAATTTGGTCAAATTCAATCTCAAACGGTATTAAAATCTTAACTATCAATTTCCAGTTAATAGCCGACAGGGGCCACATGAAATGACTTGAGGGCCGGATTAGACCTTCAGTTTGACACTTGTTATTTGGAAGTAAATGTTGCACCATGAACCATAAAAATACTCTGTGAATCTTTTATGTCAACACAATGGATGAATCTTGCAAATGACGTTCATCAAGTCAATATTTAAGAAGCAGTTTCTCCGTTACTCAAGTTAAAAACAAAAGTGTTTTTGACTTTTATCGTGGCTCTAGCAAACATCACATGTCACACTTTGCTCTCGGCAGGAATGTCAAGTTCTTAACAAACGTTGAGATTCTGAACCCAAACCTCTATCTTGCAAAGTTTGGTTATTCTGAACAAGCTTTTGGCAAGAAGTGGAAATAAATATTCTTTTGTTATTACACATGTCATGCTTTTACTCAGTGTTACATTCCTCTGCTACGTCCTCATTTCCTGGAGTCCCACCCTTCCCCCTGGTACATGTGCTGAATCAGGATGACAGCTCACTCGCTAAAAAAAGGAGAAACGCAGCATTTGTGCACACTCACCTTTTTAGGCAACACCCATGAAGAGGAGTACATGGGTCAGACCCAGGACACACTGTAGACAATGCATCTCCTCGGCACTGAAGTATGATCTAATGGGTGTTGACCCCAACAACACAACTCAGACGTATACACAAAGTGGAGTCTAATTTTGCAAAATACCATCTTTTGATATTGAAAAATAACTAGTTTTGTTAAAGCCTGCATAGGCATTTAACAAAAAGGTTTTGAGGATGTAAAACAAGGAAATCAAATGAATATATGTGACGTTAAATGGATCCAAACTGATTTTGAGCAAATATAACGGGTCGGAACGCCTTCAGGGGAAATGTCTCGCCAAATAATTGGCAGGAAAACTGATTAAAAAAGTCTGTTTATTTGTGTCATTTTAAGACTTCTTACCACATCAATACGTTTTTATGTCATTAATATTTGTCTCTTTCCATAATTACACAGTCGTAAACTTCAGTCATTTCAGAACACTTGCACGTGTTTATCCAATTTTACAGTCAAAAGGGATGAATATAAAACTAAGGATTTTTAGTAGAAGTAGTCGTAAAGTGGGTGGTGTCAGTTCATGGGGTGTAGGGCGGAAACGGGTGTGGGTTCACCCAGGCCAGGAGGGCCGCATAAAATATTTTCATGGATCTAAAATGAAAGTCTTTCTTTATCAATATTGTGAAATTAAAAAAGGCTACGAAACAGTTTCTAAACACAACTCTCACTGGTTATTACTGACAATACGAGGACATCTGTTGATAAGCATTTGTGGTCGTTACAGTTTATTCTGTTACAACACCACAAACAATTCCTATGTTGTGTTAACAACATTGGCAATAAAAGTTTTTTAATTCTATTCTTATTACTTCCCGTTAACAGCTATTGTTTTTTCCCTAGACCCGCAACCCCCCCGACCCCTAACTGGAATATTATTGTCCTGATTTAATGTCTCGCAGTCAGCTGACTCGTATGCTCTCGCTACACCCTTGTTTTGTTTGTCGTAGTCAACACAACTCCATTAGTTCCAATACTTTTCATAGCATTCTCTCACTTTGATAGAGTGTTGGCCATGAGCATGACTTGAGCATCAGTCACGCTCGTACATGAGCAGCATGTTATCATCGTTAGAAAAATGTCAACGTTAAGAAAACTATTGTACAACAAGTAAGTATGCCTGAAGACAACATAGATAAAGTTGAAGCTAATGGTGCGTATTTGAGATATTCCAAGGCAGATAAAAACTGTTTCTGTTTCACTACTACAGGTTTCTTATTTTGAGTTTACTTGACGGACACAAGCAAATTGATGTCGAAATAGACACGGGCTAATGGAAAAATATTCTTTCAAAATAACTCCTTTCAGACAGTAATAATCAATAGGCCCGATAAATGCCTCACAGACTGGCAACGTAGACATGGTGGCATGAAAGAAACAATCAACTTTGTGTAATACGAGTGTTTTAAGGTTGTGTTGCAGAGATTCAGGATTCATCTACACACAATAATAATTATTCCATCTTCATGGCACAGTCAGGATGAGTGCAAAAACATAGAAGGAACTCTCTAACAGTAGATGGTGGGGTGGGGTCTCACCTCCCCTTCGTCGGCCAACTGGAAGCGAGCAGCTGGAATAATCAATACGCGTATTTGACTTCTACGCTACACAAACTAGCTCTCCGAGTGCACCGCAGGTTGCTCTTTCCCTCCGTCCTCGGCAAGCGTCTGCGTTCGCTGGAACGGCGCAGCCTTCAAGGCGGTGTGAGATCCTGCAAATCTCTCCTTATAAAAGTGGCCTTTCCTTGCCACGCACAGTGAAATCCCAGCATGCAGCCCTGATTGCAGCACCACAGCACAAGTTAAACGCCGGGCTTTGATTGTGAGCGGCTGTAAAAGTGAGGTGGGAAGGGAGTCTGTTAAAAATGTCCTCCCTGACCCTTCCGTGCTGAGGATTACACAAATGAAAATGTTGTTCCTGCCGCCTCCCTCTTACGTGACGGTGAACGCCAGACGGTTGCCATTTAGACAGAACCGTCTCCAATGTTTCCTTAACATATTTCCTTCTTCATGTAAATGGAACAATTGATGCCACAAACCAAGATGGTGAACAAATGAAAATATTGAAACTGAAACAAATTTAATTTCTATTTGGAGTTTGTTTTTTTTATATCGTCAGTTTTTCCTTGCATTTGTGTTTGTGGGATGCAACGGTCTTATGTTTTTAGTTTTTAACATTTTATTTTTCAATAAATGGAAAACATGTGAATGTGTGTATGGCTTTGTGTGCCCTACGACACACACCTGCTCAGGGTGTCCCCTGCCTCTCGCCCTAAAAAACTGGGATAGGCTTCAGCCCCTAGCAACCCACTTTTTATTTTCAAAATAAATGAATGTTATGAGCTGAATCAAAACAGCTATAGTAGGTTATTATGTTCACCCTCTGGTTTAATTTTCAGGAAAAGTGTTGTAATTTTGCTTTGTGAAGTTCTTAATGAATCACACAGTGACTCATTTAATTGTCGCCCTCATCTTCTTTGAAGGTTTCTATAGTTGTTGCTCAACCTCTTTAGTGACACGTGTCTTCTTGAAAGTCTAATTTAATACATCCAGGAACCGATTTGCTTGTTTTCATCTTCTATTTTAGGGTTTTTTTTCTCTAACATTCCTGGTCAAACCTTCTCTCTCCTACCCATGTTTGCAAACCATCTGTCCTTCCTAATTTTATCTTCAAACTTTTTCAATTTAAGGTAAGGTAAGGTAAGGTAAGGTAAAACTTTATTTAACTATTCAAATCCGTTTATCCAATTTCTGTTGTTGACCTTTCTCGATTTTCCCAAAGACATCCCGTGTTCTGAATCCTCGACGCTCCTACCTCTGCTTGTTGAGTGTCTAAACCAAACATCGGGTCTCAATACCGTACTACAAAGCTCAATTCCTTATCTTCACTGACTTTAAAACCACTTCTCTCCACCACATACCACCACCTCTCCAGCTTCTCCTCAACCTCTTCACTCTCCCTACAAATCACCACATCATCTGCAAACACCATCATCCATAGACACTTCTTGTCTGCTTGCCCATGCTGAAGATTTATATCAATATTGTCCGATACCACGAGTTGGAAGACACTCCAAATGATGTTGTAAAAGCAAGTGAACAAGCAAACTGACAACTATGCCCTCAACCAAGCCATGAGAACATCACATTAAATACAGAGAAATCCTCATTTCACAGCTTTAAATCAACTTTTCAGCAGAATCCAATGACGTCAAACAGACTTCTTCTTGCAACTACCATAAAGTGACTGATAAGGGTGTGGGAGAACGCACAGCAGAGTATTATGCAATACTTGATAAACCACGTAGTCTGACAGCTTTCAACATAATTATATAAAAAGTGCTGATGGTTCAATTTGAGGTCATCAGTGGTTCACTGGGGGAATCCCTACAAACTGAGCATATCTGTCACAGTGTCTGTAGTTCAAATTAGAGGCGAACACTTCTGGTAATACCACATGCTGATAGGACACACCATAATAGTTTAGTTAGTTGCTTAGTTCTCTTCCATCCAACAGAAACAATCAACATGTTCAACATTTAATTAACTGAAATTGATTTATTGATGCTTTTTCATTTAAAAACATCACAACAACAACATGCCATACCTACCTTTCTACTGGTTTCCTCATCAATGGCAGTGAAACAATTAATTATCAAAGGGATGTTTATTTTAATATAATAAAATGTTTTAAATGGATTTCAGTTTTCAATGTTCCCTCAATTTGTGTCCAGCAAGCCTCATACATTATTTTCTACGGTGACTTCCTCTTTTTCTCTTATTTTACATCCTTACTTAAATATGCAAATAATGTTTTATAATAAAAGTGATAATGATCATAAAAATAGCTGTAACTATGCATTCAGATAGTAAAGTTTATACATAGCAGCTAAATGAAATTGATCTTTGAAAATAAAAACACAAAATTACTGAAAACATAATCTTTTACTATTTTAAAAATAGTAAAAGAACATCCAGTGACACTCCTGGTGTAACAAACTAGAAATCACACTTTTATTTGCTCCTAAATCTCATGCGTCCCACTGTTGTTGGAATGTGGACTAACAAAGATTGTTGCATACGAGAATCCTGCGCCCCAATTAGTGCCTTCTTTGTTTGAGTTCTCCAGAACGCTTGGGGCGAAAAAAAAAGGGATGGAAATTTTTGGTGACTCATGTCCAGCAGGAATCAAATTAAAGGATGTAGGAAACAGTCTGTAGTTTAAGAGGAACTCTGGCATGGAAAACTGTATGTCATACAAATGTCAGCGGCAGAATTAAAGTTCAATAATTTCATTAAATAACCGTGCACCAGAAGAAACCATCTAGAAAACATTGATATCCCTGGAGAGAAGGATGTTAGGGCGCCCGTTATAGTCTGGAATTAATTTGGACTCACCTGGGACGTCCTCACCGTCCTCTTGAAGCACATTGCTTTCCTTCACATCTTCTTCATCCACGCCGTCCTCCGCTGTCTTGTCTTTTACCGGGACTACGGTGAAGTTAGTGGGCATTTTTACACCATGTGCTTCGTCTGTCAGGCTCCTATCTCTTCCGTCTTTCTCCTCCCACTCCTCTGCTTCTTTCTTCTTCTGTCTTCTTCTTCTTCTTCTTCTTCTTCTTCCCCGCTGACAAAGTCTCCTCACGCCTCTCCTCGTCTTTTAAGGTTGTCCTCGGGCACTCTCGTGTGTCAGGAACACTGTCTCAGGTTTGTTCCTGTTGCCCGGACGCTGCCGTCTAACCATGTGACCCCTCTAACCCCACCCTCTGAAACTCTCCAAACAAGGAAGAGCACGATTTGACCCACCCAGTTGGGGGGCAGTCAACACACACACACACACACACATTTAGAGGCAACAAATGACACGTTTTTCTGCTCTAGCCAGACGTGTTTACATGTCAGGAGAGCCGACTTTGGTTATTTCTATCTAAATAAAGAGGAAGTGTGATAGAACATGTGTACGGACCCTCTTCCTATGCGGTGTTATTTGACTCCACGAGAAGGCAGGGCTAACTACACTCCTCAACAAAGGGTGACCACACATGTGTCCGTTATAACACAATTAGGGGGTGCTGTAGAGCATTTGAGCAAGAGGGGGGGGGGGGGAACAACACACAGATCTATTCATCGTCACAGGATCCGATCCAGACGCTGGTTCGACCCTGGCGTAGAGGGGCGCTTTCTTCATCTGAAACATGACTCAGATTTGTGTTTACATTTAACTCCTTCAGACATGTAAACATGCACACACTAGTGTATGCTAGGCAGACCAGGGAAAACATTTGGCCCTTTGGCTGTACCATATTGTTTGGACTAAAGGCTCAAAATTAATAATACATAACATACACAAGGCGCACCTGACTGGACCAACATTACATGTGGCATTATAATGTTGTTCTGAGAGAAAGAAACGAGAAGGTGATAAAAGAATAAACATAAAAACATCAAAAGCATTACTGACATTTATTTGGAGTGATACGACATCCTCGCGAAGTGATATAAAATACTCTCCGAAAAGTTGAATGGCTTAATCAAGCTTTAAACTGGATGGTGTGAATAGATTAACTTTAAAACAGTCATAAGCGAGATTGGAAATGTTGATTCTGGCTCCCCCTATTGATAGAACGCTGTAAATGCAATGTTATGGCTTCTCGTTTTAGCAGTTGTCACTTAATACATGTGCTTTAAAAAAAACAAAAAAAAACAGTTGAGGGCTCCTGTTGTGTAGGTACGTGGTTTTATCTTCCTTGCAATTTAAAAAATGTTAAAAGTCAGACTCAAAATGAAACTGATCTTTATAGATATATGAACAAAAGAGAGTATTTCAGATTTCTAACCCACTGTCCGACTTGGTTGTATACATGAATTTTTACAAGACAAGTCTTAGTAAGTAAGTAAGTAAGTAAGTAATATTTATTTATATAGCGCTTTTCCAGACCAGGGTCACAAAGCGCTTTAACAATCAAAACAATACTCAAAAAAGTATATACTTTAAAGATCAAGACAATACTGAGAACAACACAGGAGTTCCAGAAAATCAAGGAAAAGCCTGAACAAATAGAAACGTCAAAGTGTTTCTTAAAGGAGTCAAAGTGTTTCTTAAAGGAGTTAGTCCTATTCCACCATTCAGTTAGTCTTAACCCTGATAGATGTGGCGGAGAAATGCCTTAGGAAATCTTTGGTTGAATATTAAACAAAGCATATACGATTATGAACCATCAGGCACACAGGGGTTAACAAACAGGGATAATTATCATTGCTTTAATGAGTACCTGGAGCTTCTTCTGTTCTTCTGTACACTGGTACTTGAAACGCATCAGTGTGTGTATGAACAGCATTAGTTTGAGATTCAAAAGCATGATGTCATCTGGTGTTAAAATTAAATGATGCTTGTATTCCAGGCAGAAAGGAGGGAAAGGAAACAGCCAGATGACAGGAAGCCGGCCTCTCAGACATGCTATATTCTCAGACCTTAGAACTCCTGGCCATGGAGCCAGCACTTAGTCTGACCTCTTTCAGCGTGACGACAAATAGATCAATACTGTCAAAAGGAAATAGCAGGAGAAGAGGAGGAGGAGGAGTGAAAGCCATGATGAGAGTCATGTATTCCCTCCTATGTCAGGTTATATTACTAAATAAGTGTATCTTAACAAGTCAGGCTGCCTGTGAAAAGTAGTAACAATATTTTAGCAAAGAATCAAGATATCAGTAGACACGGTTACATCACTCATCCAGAGAGCAGGGGTGGTGATAACATGCGAGTCTCTTATCCTTTAAACTTATTACGTTAAAGGGCAACTAATGTGAAAATCCAACTCTCTTGACTTACTCACATGTTTCATATAAAGTCTTCTCCAAGATGCAGTAAGTCTTTCATCGTGACGATGTTTTGAAGTCATGACTTCATTAAGTTCCCCCCTGTCAGAAATCCCGGCGAACGATAGGCTACGAGAGCCGAGGCCATTATGCAATAATGTGCCCAGTAATAATGGGCTTAACTCCTCCTCCAGCCAGCTGCAATCATGCTCCACGATTGGTGACACGCAGTGACAAACTTTGATGCTGGACCAAACACAACAGAGTGGATGTGGTTGACAAGATTTTATCTTGAGAGAAGAGCTTTCAGTGGGCGGGGCTTAAGACCATTTTCTAATGTAAATATTTCAATGA